>NC_058404.1:136946062-137255059 GCF_002201575.2 Neomonachus schauinslandi
ACAGCCTGTGTTCTCCCCTAGGATTTTTATGGATTCTTGTCTTATATTTAGGTCTTTCATCCATTTTGAATTTATTTTTGTGTATGGTGTAAAAAAGTGGTCCAGTTTATTCTTTTGCATGTTGCTGTCCAATTTTCCCAACACCATTTGTTGAAGAGACTTTTTTTTGCCATTGGATATTCTTTCCTGCTTTGTCGAAGGTTAGTTGACCATATAGTGGTAGGTTCATTTCTGGATTTTCTGTTCTGTTGATCTATATATCTGTTTTTATGCCAGTACCATACTGTCTTGATGACTACAGCTTTGTAATATACCTTGAAGTCTGGAATTGTGATGCCTCCAGCTTTGCTTTTCTTTTTCAAAATTGCTTTGGCTATTCAGGGTCTTTTGTGGTTCCATACAAATTTTAGGATTATTGTTCTAGCTCTGTGGACAATGCTGTTGGTATTTTGATAGGGATTATGTTAAATGTATAGATTGCTTTGGGTAGCACAGACATTTTAACAATATTTGTTCTTCCAATCGATGAACATGGAATATCTTTCCATTTCTTTGTGTCATCTTCAGTTTCTTTCATCAGTGTTTTATACTTTTCAGAGTACAGGTCTTTTACCTCTTTGGTCAGGTTTATTCCTAGGTATCTTACTATTTTTGGTGTAGTTGTGAATGGGATTGATTCCTTAATTTCTCTTTCTACTCCCTCATTATTGGTGTATAGAAGTGCAACAGATTTCTTTACCTTGATTTTGTATTCTGTGGCTTTACTAAATTCCTGTATCAGTTCTAGCAATTTTTTGGTGGAATCTTTGGGTTTTCTGCATAGAGGATCATGTCATCTGCAAATATTTAAAGTTTGACTTCTTCTTTGCCAATTTGGATGGCTTTTATTTCTTTTTGTTGTCTGATTGCTGAGGCTAGGACTTCCAGTACTATAATGAATAAAAGTGGCGGGAGTGGACATCCTTGTCTTGTTCCTGACCATAGAGGAAAAGCCCTCAGTTTTTCCCCATTTAGGATGGTATTACCTGTGAGTTTTCATATATGGCCTTTATTATGTTGAGGTGTGTTCCCTCTAAACCTACTTTACTGAGGGTTTTTATCATGCATGGATATACCTTGTCAAATGCTTTTTTCTGCATCTACTGAAAGGATCATATGGTTCTTATCCTTTCTCTTATTGATATGATGTATCATATTGGTTAATTTGCGAATATTGAGCCACCCTTGCAACCAGGAATAAATCATATTTGATCATGATGAATGATTTTATTTTAATGTATTGTTGGATTCAGTTTGCTAGTATTCTGTTGAAGATTTTTTGCATCTATGTTCATCAGAGATACTGGCCTGTAATTTTTTTTTTAAAGATTTATTTATTATTTTTTTGAGAGAGAGAGAGAGAGAGAGTGTGTGAGCGGGAGGAGGAGCAGAAGGAGAGGGACAGTCAGACTCTGCCCTGAGCACAGAGCCCTACGTGGGGCTCGATCTCACAACCCTGAGATCACAACCTGAGCTGAAACCAAGAGCCGGATGCTCAACCGACTGAGCCACCCAGGCGCCCCTATAGTTCTTTTTTGTGGTATGTTTATCTGATTTTGGTATCAGGGTAATGCTGGCCTCTTGGAATGAATTGTAAGTTTTCTTTTCTGTTTTTTGGAGTAGTTTGAGAAGAATAGGTATTAACTCTTCTTTAAATGTTTGGTAGAATTTGCCTGTTAAGCCATCTGGTCCTGGACTTTTGTTTTTAGGGAGTTTTTTGCTTACTGAATCAGTTTCATTGCTGGTTATTGGTCTGTTGAAATTTCCTATTTTCTATTTCTTCCTTTTTCAGTTTTGGTAATTTATGTTTCTAGGAGTTTACCTATTTCTTCTAGGTTGTCCAATCTGTTGACATACAGTTTCTCATAATATTCTCTTATAATTTCTTGTATTTCTGTGGTGTTGGTTGTTACTTCTCCTCTCTCATTTGTGATTTTATTTATTTGGGTCCTTTCTCTTTTCTTTTTGATAAGTCTTCCTAGAAGTTTATCAGTTTTGGGGCGCCTGGGTGGCTCAATCGTTAAGCGTCTGCCTTCAGTTCAGGTCATGATCCCAGGGTCCTGGGATCAAGCCCTGCATCGGGCTCCCCACTCAGCGGGAAGCCTGCTTCTCCCTCTCCCACTCCCCCTGCTTGTGTTCCCTCTCTCGCTATGTCTCTCTCTGTCAAATAATTAAATAAAATCTTTAAAAAAAAAAAAAAAGTTCAGTTTTATTAATGTTTTCAAAGAACCAACTCCTGGTTTCATTGATCTGTTCTATTGCTTTTTTTAGTTTCTGTATCATTTATTTCTGCTCTAATCTTTATTATTTCCTTCCTTTTACGGGCTTTAGGCTTCATTTGTTGTTCTTTTTCTAGCTTCTTTGAGTGTAAGGTTAGGTTGCTTATTTGAGATTTTTCTTGCTTCTTGAGGTAGGCCCGTATTTCCCTCTTAGAACCACTTTGCTGCATCCGAGAGGTTTTGGACCATTGTGTTTTCATCTTCATTTGTTTCCATGTACTTTTTTTTATTTCTTTTTTTAATTTCCTATTTGACCCATTCATTGTTCAGTAGCATGTTATTTAACCCCCATGTATGTGTGACCTTTCCAGATTTTTTTTTGTGGCTGACTTCCAGTTTAATAGCATTGTGGTCAGAAAAGGTGCATAGTATGACTTCATTCTTTTTATATTTGTTGAGGCCTGTTTTGTAACCTAATATATGACCAATTCTGGAGAATGTTCCATGTGCACTTGAAAAGAATGTGTATTCTGCTGTTTTAGGATGGAATGTTCTGAATATATCTGTAAGTCAATCTGATCCAGTGTGCCATTCAAAGCTATTGTTTCCTTGTTGATTTTCTGTTTAGATCTGTCCATTGATGTGAGTGGGTTATTAACTACTATTTTTGTCTTATTATCAATTACTCCTTTTGTGTTTGTTATTGTTTTGTATATTTGGGCACTCCCATGTTGCGTGCATAAATATTTACAATTATTATAACTTCTTGTTGGATTGTCCTCTTTATTATTATATAGTGTCCTCCTTTGTCTCTTGTTACAATCTTTGTTTTAAAGTCTAGTCTGATATTGCTATTCCAACTTTCTTTTGATGTCCATTTGTGTGACAAATGTTTCTCCACCCCCTCACTTTCAATCTGCAGGTATCTTTAGGTCTAAAATGAGTCTCTTATAAGCAGCATATAGATGGGTCTTGTTTTTTTATCCATTCTGACACCCCATGTCTTTTAATTGGGGTTTTTAGTCCATTTACATTCAAAATAATTATTGATAGATATGTATTTATTGCCATTTTATTATTGTTTTGTGGTTGTTCCTGGAGATTTTCTCTGATCTTTCTTGTCTTTTTTTCACATTTTGCTGATTTTTTTTAGTGGTATATTTGGATTTCTTCTTTTAATTTCTTGCATGTTTTTTAGTGGTTTTTGATCTAGCATTACCATTAGGTTTGTGTATAGCCTCTTCTGCATATAGCAGTCTGTATGAAGTTGATGTTAGTTTAAGTTTGAACTCATTCTTTTATCCTCTCCTCCCCATTGTTTATATATGTTATTATATTTTATATCCTTTGTGTGTGTGTGTGTGAGAGAGAGAGAGAGAGAGAGAGTGAGTTCCTTGACTCATTTTCGACTTCTGGGGTATTTAAGATAATTGGATAATTACCTAGTTGTATTCACAGGACAAGGTAAGCCTAGGGTCCTCCTACTCCTCTGCCATCTTCCTGTTTCCTGACCTGTTTTTTTCTTGAGGAAGTTAATTCTGACTTCATATCTCACATGTACTCCATCAGACCAGGTCATGTTTCCCTGTTAAATGTTTTGATAACACCCTATACTTTTCCTTCCCAGCCTATTTATAAAATATGTTTGTTTGATGTTGTTTGAGGAAAAATAATAACCATCTTTTATGTCAGTTGGTTCAAGGATATACTTCACTTTGCTGCTGCTTTATTCTGCATGAAATACTTTGAATAGTAGTTTTGAATGATATGATTGATTAGCCAGAGTTAATTTTTACTAATAGACCAAAGGCTTTTAATTCTCCCTTTATTTTCCTTTCTTAAGCTAATTACTGCAGTGGTGATGAAGAACTGGAAAGAAATTGTTGAGTCTTGTGACCTTAAAAATTGGAGAGAGGCTTTAGCTGCAGTATTGACTTATGCTAAACCAGATGAATTTTCAGCCCTTTGTGGTAAGAAAATGAGCCTTATAGTTATATTTATATTATGTATATGGCATAGCATATTTTAAATAAAATTACTGAGAGGTATTATTAGAAATTTTTGCAAACCAACTAATCACTCCATAAGAAAAAGAAGTTCTCATTTGAATGCTTTTCTCAGAATTATTAACTACATTATTTCTCCATACCTAGTCATTATTTTTAATGATTTTGGTTTCAGGCGGACCAGAGTTGGAATCTTGCCTCTGCCACTTACTAGCTGTCTGACCTAGGAAAGATTACTTTCTAAGCCTTAGTTTATTATTTGTAAAATTGCATGTAATCAGCTTTCACTTAATAAATATTAGCTTGATAGGGGCGCCTGGGTGGCTCAGTCATTTAAGTGCCTGCCTTCTGCTTGGGTCATGATCCTGGGGTCCTGGGATCGAGCCCCACGTCAGGCTCCCTGCTCAGTGGGGAGTCTGCTTCTCCCTTTACCTCTGCTGCTCTCCCTGCTTGTGCTCTCTCTCTCTGTCAAATAAATAAAATATTAGCTTAATAAAATTAGTAAATATAGCATTTGAATGGAAATTACAAATTACCATTAAAGGCCATGACTAGACTGGTGGCTAAGGAATGATACTCCTTATTTGTAAGAACAGAAGCTTTAGGCTGCTGGTATAAGAACAACCGACCATTTGCTACCTTGAAAGCATTATGAGAATATGAAATTTATAAGGTATTAACTTTATTATCGTAAGTAATTTATAGTAGTCCTGCCTACCATTGATGTTCATTCCAAATGTGCCGTATTGTAGTCTACTACTTACACAAACATCAGATACAATGAAATGGAGTTAAATGTTCATTAGGATTTTTCTGTTCAAATATTGTTCCCATTTATTATTTTTTAATATAATTAATGGAAGTTCATTCTATAGCTAGGTATATAGAATCTTGTCAAGCCATTTATTATATACAGTTAGTCACACACTTCCATTCTTTTAACAAATAAATATTTACTGAGCATTTACATAACAGTGATTTTGTTTTTACTGCTCATTGGTTGTGAAATTTAATTCATACTTCTGAAAATATTATTGGCCTACTTACAATTTCATATACAGATTGCTTTGAGTATAATCTTATTTTGTTTTCCTCTTGATCTTTAGATCTTTTGGGAACCAGGCTTGAAAGTGAAGGTGATAGCCTCCTGCAGACTCAAGCATGTCTCTGCTATATTTGTGCAGGGAATGTAGAGAAACTAGTTGCATGTTGGACTAAAGCTCAAGATGGAAGCAGTCCTTTGTCCCTTCAGGTTAGTATCTTTGAAACTTTGTGTTGTCTTTCACCCTACTTATATTCTAGAAATTGATTCATTCCAGAAATTCATTGCTTTCGCCTTCATTATCTATGTTTTAGAAGTTCTTTTGCTGGATAATTTATGTGTCTTTGTAGCTATATTTGGAGGGACAAAGTATGAAATGATGGAATAGGTAAAATGGGGTCGCAACTGTTTATGAAATCAAGGTTATAATTTGGTAGTTTATTGGGGGCAGCAGATGGCAGTAGCATGAAAACAGCCCTAGAGTTAATTCTTTTTCCTTATGTTTCTCTCTCGCTGCCCTCTGGTGACTCTGTCTGTCTTGGGCAAGGAAAGAAGCAATGTGGGCAAGGAATGGGAGGCATCCCCAGTACCAATAGAGAATAGATTAAGATATTCATGGTTAAGGGAAAATGAAAGTAAGAGGTAAATGGAATCCTATATAGCACTACAGCCTGGGCAAGTGGGGTAGTAAAAAATATGGGGACTCTTCTCAGCCACTGAATAACTATATATTTAGAACTTTTTTTCCAAGCATTTAATCAGCAGAGTCTCATAATATTTCATTCAAGTATATTTCTTTTTCTCTCTGGAAAGAGATTTTCTCAATAGAGTTGTTCTTTTAAAGATCCCTCTATTGAAACTAAAAATCTGGTAGGAAATCAAGGCTTTCCTTCTAAGTGCTTCTGAGAAAAAGCACGCTTGCTTCATACTTCTGGATCTGTGTACCTTTGAAGGACAGATAGGTAGGATATTCTTGTGCTTTATACTTGAAGCTCCCCATTATTGAAATAATTGGTATCAAAGAGCAACATGAGAAACTTTGGGTTGAAATAGTAAGCTCATTGGAGGTCATGAAATAGTAAGCTCATGGTAGTACTACTACCTCATAGTAGTACTGTTTTTATAGTGTAGCTAGTATGATATTTTTAGTCATAGTTCGTTTTATACCTGCTGGAACCCAGCTTCTGCCTTTGGATATCTGCCTATCACTTTCACTTTGGATATTTGCCTACTTTAGCTCACAAGACAAATATCTGGCAGTTTAAGGATATTTAGAAGGTGGTAACCTACGACTTATCCATGAATAAGAGACCTTCTTCCTCCTTCCTTTTTTTCGGTTTACTTAAATTGTGGTCAGCTGTTGCAGATGTTTTTTAGAAAGAGAATAATAAGATGTACTTTTAGTAGGTTTTAGAAACCTTCATAACTCTTTTATCTTTTCCTGCTTTCTTTCATATATATCTTGGTATCTTTGTCTGGTTCTCCTTCTCTCTCCCTTCTTTTTCTCATTTAGGATCTTATTGAGAAAGTTGTCATCCTGCGAAAAGCTGTACAACTCACCCAAGCCATGGACACCAATACTGTAGGAGTTCTTTTGGCTGAGAAGATGAGTCAGTATGCCAATTTGTTGGCAGCCCAAGGCAGTATTGCTGCAGCCTTGGCTTTTCTTCCTGAAAACACCAACCAGGTAATTAGAATTGACGATTTTTCTTCTTTTAATATGTGAATAAAGGTGAGTCCAGTAGGTAGCACTCAGTATTAAACATACTGGTAGGTAGAATGTTTTAGAGCAGTTGAATTTCTATCATCTGAGTGTAGGTGAATATTACTGACAATTATTCAAGGATCATTTTAGGTGTAGCCAGACTGTATCAGAGAGATAGGATACTCTTGTTGTATGATAGATCCCTTTCTACTGAGGGGCATACTATTTGAAGAAAATAAATGGGGAAAGGACCAACTTTTTGTTTCTTAAGCCAAATGCTGATTCTTCATACAATGTTCTTTGTAGGAATCTTCTGTGTTGAAAAGCTATAAATATTTAATACTTAACCAAACAAATGGGGTTGTGGTTTTAAAATGCCACCCCAGACATAGATACTAGTAAGGAAGTTCATTTTATATACCATTCCAGTCTGATATTTTCTGGGGACATGTGTGTGTGTGTGTATGTGTATTTGGGGCGGGGGGGCGAGGGGCGCGGGGAGAGGCATAGGGAGAGGTAGGGAGAGAATCGTAAGCAGGCTCCATGCCCAGTGTGGAGCGCAGCATGGGGCTCCAACCCACAACCCTGAGATAATGACTTGAGCTTTTCGAAATCAGGAGTTGAACACTTAACCAACTGAGCTACCCAGGCGCCCCAGGACAAATACATTTTTAAAGTACTGAAAGCAAAGAGAATTACATTTCTAATTTAGTGTCCTTATTTGGTGTCCATTAAAATGGGCTTTTTCAATGCAGTGGAATTCAGTAATTGACTGACTATATAGTGATGGACACAGTTGCCAGGATTCTTTTCCTGAGGGAGTTTCCAAACTCAAACTGAATATAGACAAGTAAACATACAATTCCAAAAGTGATACATACTGTGAGAGAGGTAGTAGGGCTGTGGAAGCACAGAAGAGGGCAACCTAAATTTAATAATAGAGCATGGGTGGAAATTAGGGTGGGATTTGAGGACAGTTTTCCACAAGTAGGATGTTTATATCTATATTGTGTGTCTGACAGAGCTTAATTTTGAGTCTTGAAGATATTTTCTTATTTCTATACATTTTATTATTAACTTTATTTTGTTTTAATGGATTTTTTTAGTTAAATGTTTTCAGTATTTTGTCTGTTCTAGGGAATTATCAATAAATTTCATTGAGTAAAAATACTTATATCTGTGTTCCAGGATTATGGAGGTATGACTAGTTGGTTTTGAACACACTTACATGTCATATCTTTATGAGAATATTAGGTAGAATAGAAACATAGGCTTTATGATGACTTTGGCATAATAGTTTTATGCCTTTTTACTTAATAAGATCCCATTATTAAGTTATAAGACCCTTTATTTTAAGAATAACTTAATCTAAAACCTTTAGATCTTCTAGCCTTAGTATTAAACTCTTTATTTTCATTACCATTTCTATAACAACATACATTTTCTATACATCATTCTTCATGTTTTCTTTGGACTTTTAAAGAACGTTCTTTATGTAAAAATACACAATTTCGAAGTTGCTGTCTTCTATGTATCTCAGTAGACCCTTAGTTTTTTCTGGGGAATATGTTCTGAGACTTTGTGATATCATTATAGTATTTAATCTTCCTCCCTAATAGGCAATAAAATATACCTTAAAGTTTAAATGACAGCTTTAAACCTTTAATGAATTTATAGAAATGTATGATTTTTAAAGATATTAAAATCAGTTCTTGCTGAAATATTTTAACATTAATTTTTTGTTGTTGTTTGTTAATACCTAGAACATGTATGTGGTCAACTCACACTTATTGTAGATCTGTATAATTATAGACCTGCATAAGCTACTGTGAGTGTGACATCTTACTCTTTTAACTTATTTCCAGCATCTCTTTTTTTTTTTTATTATTAATTTTCCTCTCTTTCTCAGATCACCATTTTCTTCCATCACCATCTTTAGCAGTTGATTCTTTTGAGGGGCCTTATTTCCCTATAAAGAAACAAAGTTGTATTTTTTTTAACACTTTTATGATTTGTGAGCATTACTCAACTACAAGAAAATATAAAAGAGCAGAGATGATAAGTGACACTGATCTTACATATTACTATGTAGTGGGTGTAATTCCAATCCCTGTCTCAGTTAAATTACAAGTCACACTATATATCTTGGACCTTTGGTATCAGTCTTGAGTATCAGAATCCATGATGTGAAACCCTCATGTGCCAGGGTCTGTTATATAGGAAACAGCATATAAACAAGGAGCATATGACCGATCAAGCTTACTTGAAGAAAAGCAACATGCTATCATATAGTTGGGTGAACGCTAACAGTTTGCTTTGTTTTCTTCCATTACTTATTTTAGCCAAATATTGTGCAGCTTCGTGACAGACTTTGTAGAGCACAAGGACAGCCTGTACCAGGACAGGAATCACCTAAAATTCCTTATGAGAGGCAGCAGTTGCCCAAGGGCAGGCCTGGACCAATGGCTGGCCACTCACAGATGCCAAGAGTTCCAACTCAACAATATTATCCGCATGTGAGTGATACGGTCTGGATTAAGTAGAACATTTATATATTTCTCTTCAAATTGGTGGTTTTAGTTTATTGGGTAAGAAACCTTAATCTGCTATGATAAAACTAGACAACATATTATTTTAATAGTTTTTATATTCTTGGAAGTGGTATTTATGGTCAGTTTTTTTAAATGATCACTTTAATCTAGGCAAACAGATTATATTTTAAATATAAATTAATTTAAGCTCTCTGGGGAGATTTCTTCTTATTTCTCATCACTCATACTTCCCTTACACATGTACATATGTTCTTGAAACTGCTACAGTTTGATTCATCCAACAAACTATAAGTAAAGTAGTGGGAACAATTTTTTGGGTGATTTGGTTAATATTATAAAATATTCTTAGAAAACGTACTCTTTTTTTTTGAGTATTCTATTCTGAATCATTATTATAAGTTTACCGTGTCTCCTGTATTCCTGGACCCGCAGATAGCCTTCATGTTCTTAAATGGAAAGTACATTTTCATAAGTAAAAAATGGTCTTCACTGATAACAAAGTTAGCAGGTACTCTGCCCATTTTAAAATACAACAGATTAGGGGCGCCTGGGTGGCTCAGTCGTTAAGCGTCTGCCTTCGGCTCAGGTCATGATCCCAGGGTCCTGGGATCAAGCCCCATATTGGGCTCCCTGCTCTGCGGGAAGCCTGCTTCTCCCTCTCCCACTCCCCCTGCTTGTGTTCCCTCTATTGCTGTCTCTCTCTCTGTCAAATAAATAAATAAAATCTTTAAAAAAAAAAAAACTGCTTTAATAAATAAATAAATAAATAAAATACAACAGATTATTTTAAAAATGAGTTAATTATGGGCGCCTGGGTGGCTCAGTTGGTTAAGCGACTGCCTTCGGCTCAGGTCATGATCCTGGAGTCCCAGGATCGAGTCCCGCATCGGGCTCCCTGCTCGGCAGGGAGTCTGCTTCTCCCTCTGACCCTCCCCCCTCTCATGCTCTCTCTCTATCTCATTCTCTCTCAAATGAATAAATAAAATCTTAAAAAAAAAATGAGTTAATTAAATACAACAGATTATTGATAAAATTGACAAGGCCTTTTTTTTTTATAATTTTCTTTTTTTTTTAAGATTTTATTTATTTATTTGACAGAGAGAGAGAGCAAGAGAGCTTGTGAATACAAGCAGGGGGAGCGGGAGGCAGAGGGAGAAGCAGACTCCCCACTGAGCAGGGAGCCTGATGCGGGACTCGATCCCAGGACTCTGGGATCATGACCTGAGCTGAAGGCAGACGCTTAACCAACTGAGTCACCCCAGCGTCCTGACAAGGCCTTTTTTATATTTCATTGCAGCAAAAGTAAATATAAAATCATGGAAAACTAAAAAAAAAAGATCAATTTGTGTGCTTTTGTCTATTGTACTTTTGATTAATACTTAATAGATTACATTTGATTTTAACTTTTGTTTTTTCCTTTATTTGACAATTATTTTTTTGAGAGCTTTACTATGAGTGTCTATCTTTATTCTACCTGTTGGTATATTGGTAAACAAAACGGATTAAATTTCCCAATCTGTGGAGATTGCACTAGTTTTAGAAAGCCTATGCATAGGTAGGGCAAAGCAGGCAATGGCTAGAAAAACTGAGAGGCAGAGAGGTCAAGTGACAAGCCAGTTTTAAGACTTAGAGCTTGAGGGCGCCTGGGTGGCTCAGTTGGTTAAGCGACTGCCTTCGGCTCAGGTCATGATCCTGGAGTCCCTGGATCGAGTCCCGCATCGGGCTCCCTGCTCGGCAGGGAGTCTGCTTCTCCCTCTGACCCTCTTCCCTCTCATGCTCTCTCTCATTCTCTCTCTCTCAAATAAATAAATAAAATCTTTAAAAAAAAAAAAGACTTAGAGCTTGAATTTCTTAGCATTGTGTGGCTAGTTAATGGCCAACTTGGTGTTAGAACTTTCAAGCCCCTTTAGTTCAATCACACTGTCTCAGGGTACTGAAGTGAGACACCCTCTATATTGGGAAAAGAAAATATTTACTCTTTATGTCCCTGGGTTTATCTGTCTTTCTGGGAAGATGTAAAAACACTGGAAAACTTTTGTTATACTTTGACCTAGCAGTCTCATCCTTTGAGAAAAGAAAAACAAATTCAGTAGTAAATTAAGTAGTGATTTTCTTGATTAAAGCTTATCTTATGCTGAATGAAGAGTTTCTATGAAGGTTTACTTGACAAAAAAGATTGTGATGGCTTAAAAAATTTTTTTTGAAAATCTCAGGACTCCAGGGTAAGCAGCGTGGTATAGTATAGCAAATACTGGTCTGGGAATCAGGAGGCCTGATTCAGTCCTAGCAATGTCACCAGCTAGTTGTATGGACCTCAGCAAGCCCCTTCATTTCTCTGGGCGTTGGTTTTCTCAATGGTAAAAGGTGGGGATTAGACTGGTTGGTCTCTAATATTCTCTGATTGTATGTTTCTAAGCCTCATATGGAACTAATAAGATTTTTGTGGTTCTAATAAAATCCAGAAAAGGGAGCTCATAGCAATATATTTACAGATCTAATAGTAGCATGAATACTATTAATGCTTCAAAATCACTTTTTTACTCAATTACCTTCCCCCCCCATGTCTTCTTTCCTTACCTACTTACAGGAACTAGCTTTTTCCCCTTATTCCTGACACTTGAATGGCATTGTTTTTTATGCTTTAAGTTTTCATATTGATTTTTCTCCTGCCTCCCTCCCCCTGTTTCATTGTGAATGTGTGCTTTTCCTTTGGAATCCCAGCTACCTTGAAAGCAATTGCCTGACTAACATATAGTATCTTGCTGTTCTTACTTTTTGCTTTGCATCCGGCTATTATTGCCTTTTGGGTTTTTTTTTCTTCTTTTAACATTTTTATTTTTTATTTTCTGTGATTGGTATTTCTTTGTTCAATTCAGGTTAGAATTGCCCCTACTGTCACTACCTGGAGTAACAAAACTCCTACCGCCCTTCCCAGCCATCCACCTGCAGCCTCTCCCTCTGACACACAGGTATATCCTTCATTATTCATCTTTGAGCAGAATTCCGCTCACCTAAATATATATAGTTAAATATTCTCTACCCCCCCCCCCCGCTTTTCTTAAGTTCTCCTCCCCCCATCTGTCTGCCTGCTTATTGCATTTTAATGCTTTAGGATGCAAGAAGCAGTTTTTAGGACAATTCGTTTATTTTCTTATCCCTCTCCTTCTTTTGCAGTTCTTTTTTTTTTTTTTAAAGATTTTATTTATTTATTTGAGAGAGAGAGAATGAGAGAGAGCATGAGAGGGAAGAGGGTCAGAGGGAGAAGCAGACTCCCTGCCGAGCAGGGAGCCCGATGCGGGACTCGATCCTGGGACTCCAGGATCATGACCTGAGCCGAAGGCAGTTGCTTAACCAACTGAGCCACCCAGGTGCCCCTCTTTTGCAGTTCTAAATTGACCTCAGCTAGAAAAATATCAACTAAAGTTCTAACAGTGGTTTAAATCTGATTTCACTGAAGATTTTCTTTTTTCTTTCTTTGTTTTTTGAGCATTGCAGAAATTGAAGAGAAGCGAAAGCTCCCTTGTGGCATTTATGCTTATATTTCCAAAGTGTGGAGTAGTGGATGAAATTAGTAGAGATGGAAAATCCTGGTGACTTAGTATGAATATCACTGACACTGTTTTATGAAGTTATTAGCATCTGTTGCCATTCATTGCATTTATTACTTTGGACCTGTTTAATCTTTAAATCACTTAGAATGTGTTGCTCAGAGAATGTGTTCTAAAGAAGATAGAATGTGCAAAATGCAGGGTTTCTTACACAATAATTTTTTTTTTTTTTTTTTAGAAAAATAAACACAATTCCATTTCAGAGATTATAAATCCATTTGGGTAAGATTCTTGGTTCCAAATGTAATCCTCCTTTTTATCATATTCTCATTCCCTAGGGAGAAAATCCTCCACCTCCAGGTTTCATAATGCATGGAAATGTTAACCCAAATGCTGCCACAGCTCAGCTTCCCACCTCTCCAGGTCATATGCACACCCAGGTACCACCTTATCAACAGCCACAGCGTAAGTAGTGCAACCCTGAAGTCCTTGGTACAGCCACATGTCTTATTCTAATGGCGAAACCATTCGCTTTGGAGCTCCAAACCCATGATCAAATCAGTTTTAACAAGTAAAGAACCATTCTGTGTAGGACTTGAGAGAGACATGGTTTCCCTGGGAAGCATCCTGAATCAGCATGCGAGGAAACAGCTCCTGTGTCAGTCCATTCAGAACAGTTGGCTCCTGTTCCTGAGTGATTACTAAGGACAGTGAATTGTCCGATGATTTGGGTAGGAACAAAAAACAGAATTTTTGAAAGGATTTGGTTGCATATTCTTTTCCTTTAAGCAAGATGACACTAACCATTTTTGGAAAAATGGTTCCTAGGGACATTTGTTTTTGTTGTTTTCCATTTATATCATCTTTTTAAGAAATAGACTTTATTTTAGAGCAGTTTTAGGTAGCACATTTGAGTGAAGAGTACAGAAGGTTCCAGTATCCTCCCTGCCCCCATGCACAACCTCCTCTGCTATCAACAGCCTGCACCCCAGTGGTCCATTTGTTACAGTTAATGAACCTACACTGACACATAGTTAACTTAGGGTACACTGTTGGTGTTGAACATTCTATGAATTTTGACAGATATATAATAATGACATGTACCCACCTTTGGCTTTTGTTTTTTAGAAAACATTTGCACTTCGAAAGAAAATATCACCATTTTAAAATTTAATTGACCAAAAAAATAAAAATCTCCAAGGGGAAAATTGTATGACTAAACAACTATTACAAAAGCAAGAGGCCACTGCCTAGTAAGAACTAATCCTAATAAGTCTGTTCTGTACTAAAATGGATGTTCTTACTTAACATGAATACAGATTTGACACAACTTTTCGCTCGTGGTCTCTTCAGAGTAAAATAAGTACAGTTCTAGTAGATTCATTCTATAGAAGTCCATACCTAGCCCTGGTCATGAAGAATGTGATAGTATTCTCTAATTTGGGCTCAGATCTTTGCATTAGAATGTTAGTTGGCTGCCTGAAGGCTTACTAACCAACTGTGCACAGTATATAAAATATTGTATAGTAATTGTTTTGGCAGGGACCATAGAGAGTTGGCTTTTAATCTGGAACTATGCTCAAAATCACAGTTTGAGTAGCTGATGATATTACCAGATGTTGGAGAAGGTATTTGATTCATAACAATAGTGTTCACCCTACAGTTCTTACAGTGGGAGAGATATTGAGCCACCACCAGAGTCCCTATAATTTACTGTAAGGGGAAGTGCTTTGAACATGTAATTCCTGCGTGGTTCCATCTGGGAGCTAGTAGGTGTCACTGCAGTCTTTTCCCAGGGGCAGGAAAGTATCAGTCTTGTAGTTCTTGGGTCTGATGATTCAAACATTTTTTTTTTTAAGATTTTATTTACTTATTTGAGAGTGAGAGCGAGAGAGAGAGAAAGGACAAGTTGGGAGGGAGGGGCAGAGTAAGTGGGAGAAGCAGACTCCCCACTGAGCAGGTTGCCCGATACAGAGCTCCATCCCAAGACCCTGAGATCATGACCTGAGCCAAAGGCAGATGCTCAACCGACTGAGCCACCCAGGCGTTCCTCAAAGATTTTCATAGCCAACAGCAGTCTGGAGATGGCAGATTTCAAATATTGGATCCAATGACTCTTAGTATTATTTAAGGGTATCCAAGGTATCAAAAGCATAACACGGAAGTGTTAATATTTGGTTGTAGCTTATTGTTATAAGAATAATGATGAAAATAATTTCCGTAGAGTGAAATAACTTTGGGTTTTTCTTATTGCTGTCTGAATAAACTTACAACTAATTAAAATTTCTGTTTCTTCTCCTTGGTGTAGCTTATCAACCAGCCCAGCAGTATTCCTTCGGAACAGGGGGGTCAACAATGTATCGACCTCAGCAGCCTGTTGCTCCTTCTGCTTCAAACGCTTACCCTAACACCCCTTACATATCTCCTGCTTCTTCCTATTCTGGGCAGTCTCAGCTGTATGCAACACAGCACCAGGCCTCTCCACCTACCTCCAGCTCTGCTGCTTCTTTCCCTCCTCCCCCTTCCTCCGGAGCATCCTTCCAGCACGGCGGACCAGGAGCTCCACCATCGTCTTTAGCTTACGCGCTGCCTCCTGGAACAACAGGTACACTGCCTGCTGCCAGTGAGCTGCCTGCGTCGCAAAGAACAGGTCTGCGCTTGAAAGGGGTGTGGTTTGGCTCCCTCCTTTATTGTTTCATGAACACCTGGGTGGGTGGAGGGCAATCAGGTCTGACTCTGTGTAAACAGAGTGATCTGAGGTGTCAATGGAGTTTTTATAACAAATTCTAAAACTATTTCTGAAAGTGTGATTGTCCCATAATGAACTTTAGTCGCTAAATGAGGAGAGCTTCAGAACTTCAAAAGGCTAAGAGTGTATCATCAGCCTCTGAACTTAAAATAAGTGATAAGAAATTAATTGGCAAGATAAGTGGTGGATGAAACTAGATTTAATTGACATTTCTTTAGAGCAAAACTTTGTTCTGTTCTTACTGAGAAGTTTGCAATTTTTAAAATTATTTGTGCCTTTAACTCATTCATGGAGATTAAACAGTATAGTGTCTTAATGAGATTCTACATAATTTTTTTTTTTTAATTTTATTTATTTATTTGACAGAGACAGAGACAGCGAGAGCGAGAGCAGGAACACAAGCAGGGGGAGTGGGAGAGGGAGAAGCAGGCTTCCTGCTGAGCCAGGAGCCCGATGTGGGACTCGATCCCAGGACCCTGGGATCATGACCTGAGCCGAAGGCAGTCGCTTAACCAACTGAGCCACCCAGGCGCCCCGAGATTCTACATAATTTTATGTTTATTTATAAAAATGAGGGATCTCGATATGCTTATCTAAAGGAAAAAAGTGAGAGAACACAACTGACAGGATCTCTAAGACAGTAGAAAGTCAGTGGACAATAGTGTAGCGATTCTTCATTAGGGCAATACCAGCCTCAGACATTTTGGGAATTTCAAGGATTAGATAGATAGATAGGTAGATAGTCTAATAGTGTAGTTGTGCCTAAAATTTTCTAATTAAAATCATAATTTTAAATTATTTTTATGGTGAAATACATGTTTTATAAATTCTGGTTTATCTCATTACAATTAGAACATTATATTAATATTTTATGGGTAGGCTATATTATCTGATTTTTATTTGGGATAGTAATAGAGGCTCAAAATCATGTTATAAAAAGGGACCGATGAATCAGGGTTAAAAACCATTAACCATATTGGTTAAGAATGTAGGCTTTGAAATTTGACTTCCTGGGTTTGTGTCCCAGCTTCACTACTATCTAGTTATGTAACTTGGAAAAGTTCTTTAAACTTGTTCAAGCCTATTTCCTCAGAATAATAATAGTACCTACTTATAAGCTTATGAAGAAGATTGAATGCATTAATATATTATTAAAACATTTGGAGATAGTGACTGTAAAATTTGCTTTGATTACACAAAAGCTGACTCAGTATTAGCGCTCTGTGCCTGTTGGTATTTGAAAATAGTTTCCCTTTTAGATTATAACTGGTTTTTGAACTAGAGGGGCAAAGAGATGAATGAATCTTGCCTTGCTCCTAATACTGAAGTTGTTCCTGCAGAGTCCAGCATATATATTTTTTCTTTTAAGCAGTAGCTGTAATTACTGAAAATACTTTTCATGAAATAGGATCTATTGAGGAAGTATTCTTTTCTAACAAAGTTTTATGGATCCAGAATTACATACCTATCTCCTCTCTTCTCTAATACATAAAATAAAGTCCAAAATACCAGAAATCACACACACACACACACACACACACACACAATATCTGTATCACCCTTTACTGCACAAACAAAATTTCTGTAACTTTTAATATAAACAGTTAAGTAGGTTGATATTTTAGAGAAGAGTGCTGAAATGCAGTTACAGAGTTCAAAAAATTACCTTCTAAAACCTCAGTGAGTGAAGATAGTGTCCATTCTGGTCCAAGAGTTCTTGATCGAAAGATTAGGGTTCCAGAAAATCCCTGTTTAAAAGTGGTGCAGGGAAATAGGGAGGTGAATTATCATTTATTGAACATACATTGGACATATACCCTCATTTGCCATATATTTTCTTATTTAATTCTCAGAGCCATGAGAAACAGAAATATATATATATTTTTAATTGGCCTGAGGAAACTTGGTTTCCTAGGAGTTAAACTCATGGTTGCATGGTGAGAATTTGTAAGTTGAGATACAAACCCAGGTCCCTCAGTCTTCAGAGCCTGAGTTCATTCTTTACCAAATGGTCTAGTCCTGACGTAAGTGATAGAAGTAGTTAGTTATCAGTGTTGGAATTACAAAAATCATACAACAACACTGTTTTAGGCATTTGTTACTTCATCATCTAAGTTAAATATTTGCGTGGCTATTTTTCTTCTCCTTAAGCAAAAGTGTATTTGGTCTTGAGATAGTCTTTGCTTATATACAAAGTAACAGAATGTTCTAACCTGGCTGAGAAACAGTGACTAATAGGAAGAAGCAGCAGACATTTTTCCGTACTCAGCATGTACTGAGCCAGCTGCTTTGTTACCCTCTTGCATGTTAATAGCCCCCTGTATTTTAATTAATGGTGTTAGCTTTACCATATTTTATTTTTTTATTTTCTAAAAATTTTATTTATGGTATACAAATAATTGTGACTGAAAATTTTATCTTTTTCCTTATGTGTCTTAGATCATATAATGGTTCTCTGTAGGACTTGGAAATCGCATTTGTCTAGTGGATAATTTTTTTTTTTAATTTTATTTATTTATTTGAGAGAGAGAAAGCACATGAGAGGGGGGAGGGTCAGAGGGAGAAGCAGACTCCCCGCCAAGCAGGGAGCCCGATGTGGGACTCGATCCAGGGACTCCAGGATCGTGACCTGAGCTGAAGGCAGTCGCTTAACCAACTGAGCCACCCAGGCGCCCCTCTAGTGGATAATTCTTAACAGACATTAGGATTTGCAAGGCCTGTTAACTGTTAGTGAACCACAAAATTATATGCCTGAGGCTCAGAGAAACTAATGTTGCAATCATCAGAACATTCATTCAGTAAATTCTTAATGAGTACTTGTTTGGTCTATCATCAGAATTAGTCCCAGCAGAGGTAGGGAGGCAGAAAAGGACAGTACGTTTCTAGTGAACAGCACATAGCTTTGTTATAAGTTGGAACATAAAATTTATATTTGAGCCAAGTTTTGGAAAGCCTTAAATGCCAGGGCAAGAAGTTTATAATTCATACAGTAAGAAGAAAGGTGCTTACGAAGGGGTTTGAACTGCTGAAAGGCGTGGTCAAAGTGGTACTTGAGGGAGGTTAATGTGGAAGTGGTGGTCCTACAAAATAGACTGTGGACAGCATGGCAGAGTCAGAAAACAGTCCTCTCAGTTCTAGATATAAAGTAACAACAGCCTGAGTTAGGAGAGGACAGTGTCCTTTCAGTGGTGGCAACACACCAAGCAGGAAGTTTTCTCTGTTTTACTCTTTAGGATAATTAGGATACTGCCTGTCACTTTTTTCTCCCTCCTGATTTAATGTATGTTATTACTAAAGAAGGGCACTGTCAAATATGAAGGCCTTAGAATTTTACTCAAAAAATTGTTTTCTGATAAAGTGACCTTCAAGCTGTCATGAAACTGTCTTTGAGTGAACGTTACTGATTTTGTTAAACATGGAAGATTTAATTTAGGTATATAGTCTTGTGCTTTGTCACATAAAATAGTCTTGAAGGGGCATAATGTTACATATTTTCACAAAACTGTCCTGAAAAAGATTTTTTTTAATTTTCATAAATATTCCTTACTCAAATTATTATAAGTATCTGGCTTAACCTTTTAAGCAAATGAAAGAAAACAAGATAACCTCCCTTATTACTTTTCTTTGGATAATTCTGTTTTATCTTGTGTCATTGGAAAATGACCTCAAGGATTCATGTCTTTCTAAACTTTAATTTTTAATTCCGTGACCCTTTTGTTTTTTAAAGATTTTATTTATTTCTTAGAGAGAGAGAGCATGTGAGCAGGGAGGGGAAGAGGGGGAAGGAGAAAGAATCTGAAGCAGACTCCGCACTGAGCATGGAGCCTCTTGAGGGGCTCGATCCCATGACCACTGTGAGATCATGACCTGAGCCAGAACCAAGAGTCTGACACTTAACTAACTGGCTGTGCACCCAGGCACCCCAACCCTTTTACTTTTAATGTGACATGCTAGGCTTATAGGGGAAAGGGGGGAGGTACGTGGTTAAGAAGGATGCTCTGTTATCTCTGTCTCAAATTGTCTTCTAGCCAAGTCTCCATACCACTAATATTTTTCCATGAATCCACTGAGAAGTATCTTAGCCAAAATACAGATCCCACATTATGCTTTTGCAAGAATACCTACGAAGGTTCTCATTGAGAAGTGGGTTTCAAGTAAAGATGGTTTGCAACTCCTATATGTGAGACCAAGTAGTTCCCTCTTCCTTCCCCAAAGACATTGTGGAGAACTGATCCCTACACTAAGGTGGATAAGGGCCTCCAATTCCATGCCATATTCAGTTTTTGAATTATTTTTTCCTTGATTTTTATTAATTTTTCACTGTAGGATTTTTAAAGACTCCAAATAGTATAAAGAATAAAATTTAGATTTTCTATAATTCTACCACTCAAATATAAGCACTAATACAGGCTTAATTTATTTCCTTCATACACATATATACATACCTATATGTATGTCTGTATGCATATATTAAAGATATTTTTAGGGGAACCTGGGTGGCTTAGTCATTAAGCATCTGCCTTCGGCTCAGGTCATGATCCCAAGATCCTGGGATCAAGCCCCACATCGGGCTCCCTGCTCAGTAGGAGGCCTGCTTCTCCCTCTCCCACTCCCCCTGCTTGTGTTCCCTCTCTCGCTGTGTCTCTCTCTGTCAAATAAATAAATAAAATCTTTAAAATATATATATATATTTTTTAATGTGGTAAAATATACTGACATAAAATTTGCCATTTTAACCATTTTTAAGTATATAGTTCAGTGACATTAAGTACATTTACATTGCTGAAAAACCATCACCACTGTCTCCAGAACTTTTTTGTCATCCCACACTGAAACTCTGTAACCATTAAATAACTGCCTATTCCCCCCATCCCCTGGTAACCACTGTTCTACTCTCTGTCTGTGAATTTGACTACTCTAGGTATCTCATGTAAGTAGAATCACAATATTTGTTCTTTTGTGACTGGCTTATTTCACTCTCTCCAAGATTCATCCATGTTGTAGCATGTATCAGAACTTTCCTCTTTAAAGCTGAATAATATTTCACTGTATGTATATACCACATTTTGTTTATCCATTCATCTGCACATGGGCATTTTAGCTATTGTAAATAATGCTTCTTGAACATGGGTATACAAATATCTGTTAAAGGCTTTGCTTTCAGTTCTTTTGGGTATATACCCAGAAATGGAATTGCTGGATCGAATTCAATACTTAATTCAGTATTTAATTTTTTGAGGAACCATCATACTGTTTTCCACATCTACACCAACATTTACTGTTTTCTGTTTTTTTAATTCTAGCCATTCTAATGGGTAAGAAGTAGTATCTCATTGTGTGCTCGTATTTTTCAAGAATTGAGATCATAATACACACACATACCATTTTACATCTTACAGTTGTTGGGGTTTTTTTGAGAGAGAGGGAGAGTGTAAGAGAGCACAAGCCGGGGTGGGGAGGGGGAGAGAGAGAATCTTAAGCAGACTCCATGCCCAGCGTGGGTTTCATTGTGGGGCTCCATCTCACCACCCTGAGATCATGGCCTGAGCCAAAATCAAGAGTCTCACGTTTAACCAACTGAGTCGCCCAGGCACTCCTCTTACAGGTTTTCCTAACATTACACCATGAACCATTTTTTTCATGCCCTTTAGAGTCCATGTCATGTTCTAAAAAAGTAAGATTTATCATCATTTTATAGTTTTTTTGAAAGTAAAAAAGATTATCTTTCTTTACAGTTTTATGAGAGAATTATGTCCAAGATTAGACTATGCTGTATTGATTTTTCTAAATGACTATGCGGTGTTGATTTTTTAAAATGCTGACCAAGAGTATCATTTTGCACATCTATAATACTGTTTCTTAGAGATATTCTTGTTGTTCATGTAGCTTGCTTTACCTAATGTGGCTATTAAAGTGTATTTATAGAGGTCAATTTAATTGTGTTTTTAAAAAGTCATATTTAAACAGTTTAAAGACATAAAAGCAAAAAGATTGAAAAGGGTTAGAGTTATAGCTGAGACAAAACTGCACTAAATTGATAAGAGATTTGAACAAGGATTATCTGGGCTAAATATATTACATGGTTTGAGGTTGGGAGGAGTCAGACATATATTTTGAGGGAGAACTTTGATTATTGTACAACTGTTACTTTCTACTCAACAAGACATCTGTACCCTTGAGTTATGTGAGCTAGCCCATTGGCTATCCATTCCTGTTGTGAGTCTTTTTGTTTCTGATTTTGATGAAGTGTCATTCCTAGTTTTGAATTTGATTTGATTTCATTATAAATTTAGAGTCATTTTACCAAAGGGTCCTGTGAAGTTGCTCCAGAAACGTTTTTGTGCTAATAGTGTGCTAATTGTGAAATCTCAGGATACCCTCCCAGGCTTCAATTCCCAGGGCTTGAGTCACTGCCATGAGAAGTTAGAGGGGAGACTGCTCTTCTCCTGCCTCTCCTGGGCCAGGAGAGGAGGCATGTTGTTGAAACTATGTTCTGAAGAAAAGGGTCAAGGCCAAGGTATTTCTGGTACTTTAGGTTTGTAATATACGGGCTCCCTCCGCCCAGAAGTGGAAGTCTTATGCTAGAGAGTACATTAGTAGTTGTGCATCACGTCAGTCCTCTGTAATAACGCAAACACAGTGACTCCCAAGGCTTTACTGACAGTAGTGCTATGAGGTTGTATCTTGCATGGGGAATTAGGTTGTAAAATCGTCGTGTAAGGCAAAAATAGGAAATCACTTATAAAAAATAGGAAATCCTTGATCATTTCTTTCTTTAGTTAAGCCCTTGATGAAGAAGTTGGCTTGTTCTATAAGTTACATGTGCATATAATATACCTCCACTGCATACTTTTGATTTGAGGCTGGGCCTGGCCTGACCCTGAATATCTGATCATTTTGGCATTGCTGTGTTAGTTTTCAGCCTTTTTTCCTCTTGTCCACTGCCAGAAACTTCCGTTCTCTTAAGTAGTGGTTTCTGGAAGGCTTGTGCTAAACAGTCTGCAAATCCATATATTTTTACAGAAAAGACCATATAGATGGTTCCTTATTTACTGGGCCTGTTGTCATTTATGCTTATATTCATGGTGTGACATGAGTTACATGAAATTACAGTTTCATCAGGATGCAGCCTCCCAAATCTGGCAGTAAAGTGGCACCACGTTGCTAAGATTGTCTGACATTCTTATCTTTAATAAAGTACAGCACTGAAGTCTACAGGACAGTGTAGAAGGCCTCCCATTTTTCTTTAAATCCCTACTAAAAGAGGGCTTTGACCAGCAAGCAGCATTGGCATTACTTGGGAGCTAGCTGGAACAATAGAATCTCAGGCCCTACCCTATACACAGTGAATTAGAATATGCATTTTAACAAGATCCTCAGCTGATTTTGGTTGACAGCTTTAACTAGTGCTAAATGCTCCCCCCACCAGTGATGTTATTGATCAAATAGTAGGAAAAAAAATCCATGCAAACAGGGAAATATTATTTTAAATAGGCAGGAACAAAATTTTTTCTTAGAAGAAACAGCACAGTAAGAGAAGAAAGTGATGTTTAAGAGTTAATTGGATCTGACACAACCTAAATGAATTTGATTTACCCAAAAACTGATTATTTTCTTAATTAGATAGAAGACATTTCACATGACTTGATTAAAAGGAAGTTTTTTTTTTCCCTTATAAAATTAGTTTGTTCCTTTTTGGGTTGATGGAGGGAGAAGAAGCAATTACAAAATGAGAAATAGAGTTTAGAATGTTTTTCATGCTAATGCTGTTTAAGTGACTTTTACATTTTGTCTACAGAAAATCAATCTATGCAAGACCAGGCACCTATGTTGGAAGGTGAATTGGTTATAAAATATATCTTTGGAAATTTTTCAATCATTGAATATAGTTAATGAATGACCATTCACAATAATGCATGTGAACCTCAAAGTTGATGATATTCTAAATCTGATCAGTATCATTTTTTAATTTGACTTCTTAATCAAATCAAATCTTAGAACTGATTGAATTAACATGGTGACACAGTAGCTTTAAATCATTAAAGTTGTCTATTTTACATAATCATAAAGACAATGACTATATCAAGATTGTCTTAGGAGTAAGATTAGAAGGTGATGAGAGAGATTTGAATGATTCTCTATGTATGATCAGAACTTTGAGAATTTGTTAAACAGATAGCAGCATGTAGCTTAATATTTTGTGATTAGCTCTTGAGTGTTTTGAGGCTCATTTGGCATTGTTTCTTAGTAAACCTGTAGAAAATTAAAAATCAAGGCAAATGAAGGATACCTGGCTGGCTCAGACGGACACATGACTCTTGCTCTCAGGGTCGTGAGTTTGAGCCACATGTTGGGTATAGAGATTACTAAAAAAAATTAAGTAAACTTAAAAAAAATCAAGGCAAATGAGTACGTGCTGGTTGGAAGATTTAGTTTTTTAAAAAATTTCTGTGGCATTTTGTATGGATCACATACATCCTGGTCTGCTAAGCAATTTTGTTGTGATTTAATGTCATGGATATCAATAAAACAAGTAAAAGGTAAAATTCTGAAGGAATGTCTAATTTGTTGAAAGAGGAGTAATTTTTTTGCTTTAACTATAAACATACACAAAAATCAATGAAATATAAAATGATTACATTTTGATTTTAAAATTATCCTGTCTTTATTTCTGGCATGTTTTCTTTAAAGATACTGGCATTCAAGTACTTAATGAATTCTGCTACTGGTGTCTGTTTTTCACTTTGAGATGAAGGGTTTTGGGGGGTTTTTAGGGGAAATTTACTAAAGTTGACAGTAATTTAATTTTCTATTTGCTGCCAACCTGAAATTTTTTTTTTGTGGCATTAAAAAAATCTTATCACAGATACTTAAATGCTTTCTACTTTATAAATAATTCCTAAGGCAAAGATGATGAAATTGCAGTATTGTGTAGTTGAGACCTTTTTTTAACAGTGTTTCTGCCATATGGATGATTTTGCTTATGTTGAATTGCTTATATTGCTCTCTTGGGAAATAGGAGATTGTCACTTTTATTCTTTTCTGTATGCTGAATATAGCAAAAGTAGGTTTTTTTATTTTTTATTTTTTAGCAGACCGAGGTGATTTATTTTTTCTTTATTAAGAGAGAATTTCTAACTGATCTTTGAAGGTTATACATCTATATAGACATAAAGACTTCACTATCCCTAAATTTAGTACAGCTCTTTGACTTTAAATGGAAATAATATCAAGTTATCTTGCCTGGTAAGCCAAGGCCTTGTGAATGTTTGAGGGAATGAGTTTGAGAATCCAGGGCTTCAGAGTGATCCCCAAAGCTCAGCTGGTAAAACTTTTGTGAGTTATCCTCGGGGTTAAGGCAGAATTTGAAGGTATTATAAGATGGATACAATTGAGTTTTCTTCTTTTCAGAATTCTAAAGGAAAATGCCCTTTATTATCTGTTATAGGTCCTCAGAATGGATGGAATGATCCTCCAGCTTTGAACAGAGTACCTAAGAAGAAGGTACTAGAAAAAGATGTCCATCCAGTTGCCTGCAGATGTTCTGCTAATCACAAAGCCACCTGGAACACACCATCCTTCACTGATCCTTTTAAAAGCAAAGCTTACTGAGTGATAGGTTTAAAGTGTATTTCAGCTTATATCTTCTATTCCATGAAGGGAAGGAAAGAAAGTTTAAAAAAAAAACAAAAACACAACAATATGGTGGTGTGAATTTAATTCCCATTAGAAGACAAGATGTGAATTCCCAACAGGTCTCTTTCAAAGAGTAGGAAACAAAATTTTTCAATAATTTTTTTCTTTTTGGGGTTACTTTGATCTTTTGTTTCCAACAGTAGTCATGAATTTGGTAATTATATTTTGGACTATTTTATCTATCACATATAGTGTGAATGAAGAAATAACCTTATAGCTGAGCACTGTTTAACTGTCAGTAACTGTTGAGAGCTGTTGGAGCACAAGATAAGGTTCTTTCCTTCTTTCTTCCCAAACATTTCTACTTTTTTTTTTTAACTTCTGGTGATTTCCTTTCCTTAAGTATAGTAATGAGAGGTCATAACGATAAAATTGGGAGCACTAAATGGTCAAAAAACCCCAAAATTTACGTTAGTAATAATTAGAAATTTAATCCACTACTTTTAATATGATTGAATTGACAGATAATATCCACTTAGTAATCTAGGAAGAGGAGTATTACATCGTGATCACATTAAATACAAACACACATTTGGCATATCTGATTCCACTATGGCTAGATATAATCCTCTAGACTTTTTTTTTTTTTTAAGATTATTTATTTATTTATTTATTTGAGACAGAGAGAACGAGAGAGAGAGAGCACATGAGAGGGGGGAGGGTCAGAGGGAGAAGCAGGTTCCTTGCTGAGCAGGGAGCCCGATGCGGGACTCGATCCAGGGACTCCAGGATCATGACCTGAGCCGAAGGCAGTCGCTTAACCAACTGAGCCACCCAGGTGCCCCAATCCTCTAGACTTTAACATCCTCTTTCAAAACACCATGTTTTGGCTCCCCATATGAGAGGAAGTATGGAAGACAAAGGGGAAACTGAGAGGTCCAGTTTTGAGCTCTCTATCCCTCTTAGCCAGATTAGCTCTACTTTTATGTTTTACTCTAGAATTCTGCATAAAATTTCATTTGAAAAAAGTATTCTGTTTTTTTAAATGTTAACCTTATTTAAAGGTGAGTAAATGATACTCTTTTTCTTATGCTTGGTGTCTTTTATTTCTGTCTTTTAAAAGATGCCTGAAAACTTTATGCCTCCTGTTCCCATCACATCACCAATCATGAACCCTTTGGGTGACCCCCAGTCACAGATGCTGCCGCAACAGCCTTCAGCTCCCGTACCTCTGTCAAGCCAAGCTTCATTTCCACAGCCACATCTTGCGGGTGGCCAGACCTTCCATGGCATACAACAACCCCTCGGTCAAGCAGGCATGCCACCATCTTTCTCCAAGCCCAATATTGAAGGCGCCCCCGGGGCTCCTATTGGAAATACCATCCAGGTAACAGTAAATCTGCATAAGTGGAATGGGGAGATGGCTCTGTTTCAGTTCATTTTTTTAATGTGTTAACTTTGATGTTTACACCTTTATTAATGAACATCTAAATTTGGTTTCAATTAAGACAACCTAAATAAATAATAGTAACCCTTTTTTTAAGATTGATCATGCGTAGATATTTTTCAATTACGTGGCCGTAAACTTTCTAGAAGAGGCTCATATATTTGCTAGTGTATGTTTACACTAACTTGACAATTGCAGTATTTCATTTGCCCTAATCCGTAGCCATAATTTTAGATCAGTTGAATCCATATTTTCAGCCAGGCTTGCTAAGCAGAAGCTATTTCCAAAGGTTTTTCCCTTTAAAATATAAAATAAAAATGTAATGAGTTATATCTTTTCTTGTGTATGTGTAAGAGCTAATAATATACAGCATACCTTCAGATGGAGATATAAATTTGTACTTGCTTTTCACATACAGCTAGTTGGCAGGGTTCTAGATGATTAAAAAAATCACATATAACTGACTTAGACATACAAAGATAAACATTTTGATCTGTTCATGAAAAGTGAAGAGCTTGGGTCAAAGTTAACATAAGAAGATGAAACAAATCCCTGCACAAAGTATAAAACTAGTTTTGGTTTTGTCTTTGATTCATTAAAGTCAAATTTATAAAGATGTATCTCTATCACAAGGGTATGCTTTACTATTAAGAGAGAGTTCTACCTAAGGAACTTCTAAATTATAAAAACCAGTGTTTTGATGGAGGTGGGAGAACTGACTTTTTTTCCACAGGACTATAAATTATAAAGATCATTGTTAATTTTTTTTTATGATTACAAGTCTATGCTAGTTTAGGAAGCTACCCAGCCATTCACTTTTGTTTAGACCTGGGGTGTTCATGCTTTACTCATCTAGACCAGAACCTCAGTTACCATCGGAAGGGAATGCTGCACAAGATGTATGTGTTCAGCCAGGCCATTACATCCAGCTACCTGCCTACCTCGATGTCTCCGAGGCACCTCACACTCAACATTTCTGAAGCCTTATACCCCTTATACCTTATACCCCTCCCAAACCTGGCCTTCAAAAACTTGGTGTTTCCTGTTTCAGTGAATGGCACCATAATCCTTCCTATTTAATCTAGCCGAAAACCTGAGAATCATCTTTATACTCTTTTCCTTTAATCCCACTTTCAAATCTATCCCTAAATCTTGTTGATACTATTTTAACATCTCTCTCAAATCCCTGGTCTACACTTCCAGTCTAATCTATGCTGCCTTCATCCCCAATTTTCAGCAGTGCAGGATCCTCTAATTGGTCTGCCTTTGATCCATCTATCTGCTCTTGTCTCCTCTTTGTTTAAAGCATTGCTCTGAGGATAAAGACCAAAATATTTAACATTGTCTGGAAGCCCTCAGCTTCATACTCCTCCTTGCTATCTCTGCTCCAGCTACACTGGCCTCCTTTTAGTCCCCTGAATCATGATCCTTCCTTTGTACATGTTCCTCTACCCAGAATGCTTTTCCTTTCTCATTTAACTAGTTAACTCCTACTTGTCCTTCTGATATAATTTCTTGGAGAGAGCTTTCCCCTCAGTTAAATTCTAGTTATATTATCTGTTGGTTCCATTACTGTTAACTTATTAGCAATTAAATAGCAATACAGTTGCTATCTTAACATGTATTGATGGCATTTTATTTTTTTACTTTTTTTTCAAGTAACATCTTTCATTAAGACAGTAAATGTAAACTTTTTTTATGACACTTTAAAACTTTCTTTTTCTTCTTTTAGCCTAATAAATTGCCAGAGAGTTGAGATCATTTCTCAGTTGGCTCACAAATACACAGTGCCTGGCACATAATTGCCTAATATTTTTGAATGAATGAACTAATAAATCAGAACTTTAAAAACAAACATTCCGGGCGCCTGGGTAGCTCAGATGGTTGAGCGTCTGCCTTCGGCTCAGGTCATGATCCCAGGGTCCCGGGATCGAGTCCTGCATTGGGCTCCCTGCTCCTTGGGAGCCTGCTTCTCCCTCTGCCTCTCTCTCTCTCTCTCTCTGTCATGAATAAATAAATAAAATCTTTTAAAAAAAAAACAACAAAAAAAACATTCCTTGTCTTTCCATCTGTACATTCAGTAACATTATGGTCTCTTATATCCCAGCTTTTGACTTAATCTTGGCAGTTTGGGGACACCTGGCTGGCTCAGTTAAGCAGCTGCCTTTGGCTCAGGTCAGATCCGAGGGTCCTGGGATTGAACCCCACATTGGGCTCCCTGTTCAGTGGAGACCCTGCTTCTCCCTCTGCCTCTGCCCCTCCCCCTACTTGTGCTCTCTCTCACGCTCTCTCTCTCTCTCAAATAAATAAATAAAATCTTAAAAAAAAAATCTTGCAATTTGATGATAGACCAGTTACCAACCTTCAAGAGTAAACCAAAGAACAGAAGAATGCCAAGATAAACAAATGAGCCAACAGCAGAGCAAGCAGCCACTCTAACTAGCCAGCTTTGTAAATGCCTTGTTCTTTTTATTTCCTACTGGCATGGTAGGTCTGTTGTCTACTTCCCACCAGATACATACAATAGTAACCAACATATGTTCCATAATTGACCAAATTCTTTATATCCAGTTCTGTTTTTGAAAATCAAAGATGTAGAAGCCTGTACCTTCTACTGAATATCTGATTTTCATTTTTACTTATCCCCAAGGGATTTCACATGTTAATTTGTCATTTGATTTTAACAGCCTATCTACAAGGTAGTTAGTTGGTTTCTCTTTATCACAGAGTTTCAGGGCTTTGTGTATAGTTTCTGGTCGTTTCTGGTCATTTTATGGTATTATTTCTTCCAGCATGTGCAGTCTTTGCCAACAGAAAAAATTACCAAGAAACCTATTCCAGATGAGCACCTCATTCTAAAGACCACATTTGAGGATCTTATTCAGCGCTGCCTCTCTTCAGCCACAGATCCTGTATGTATTTTTTTCTCATATTTTGCTTATTTAAAATAATCACTTATGGAGCTCTTGTGTAATTGCCTGAAGTCTTACAGGATATACTTTAGAAGTTTGTACAATAGTAATAAAACTAGCACTTATATAGTTTGCTTTACGTGTAAAAATGTATTTAATTTCTTTTATATGTAAATATTTAATCCTCACAGCAACCCCATGGTAGGTAAATTTGTCATCTTTATTTTACAGAAAACTAAAGTAAGCAAAAAGCTGTTAAGTAACACCCAAGGTCAGAGCCAGAATTCAGACCCAGCTTAGGTCCAGAATGTATGCTCTCACTCACTATGCTGCACTGCCCCTCAGTAGCAAACCTCGGGTTTGGCCCATAAATAGAACAGAATGGTGGTATGTAAGAAATTCAGGTTTGGGCTTTCTTTCTGAGCTTAGATCAAAGCTTTTAAAAGTAGATAATCTTATATGTAACTTTGCAAAGATCTTAAAAATAATTGTTTTAGAGTCTAGAGTCCTATTCATAGTTAAAGCAACTGATTTTACTTAGTTTATTTAGAGGATGCCTGTGTATTGGCAACAACAAAAATCCAACAAGGCTGGTCTTGTTTTAGATGAAATCTCAGTTTCTGCCAGTAAACATTGAATATGTTTATTTAGCCACTGGCCACTTGTCTGCTTGAAAAACAGCTTCTGGAATTTGTTGTTTCATCAAACATTGAGTATTAATATGTGCAGCTTTCTTCTGGTCCTTTAGAAGGCTATTCCCTGTACTAAATGTGTCAGGAAAGCAGAGGCAGGGAAAGGTTAGCATCGTGCCTAGCATTCTGGAAGTGATGGAAACACTGAGTGAGGAACAGAGAGCAGATGAAGCAGATAGCCTAGCATACACTGTCCCCTGTGAACACCTCTGAATAGGACACAGTCATTCAAAAATAGAAGAGTCCTAATAAAAATGAAGGAAAACTCCAGCTCTCCTTCAGGCATGAGTCAGTATAGAGAGGTTGAGAAGACACGTAGTACACAGCCCAGCTCAATAAATTTTTGTTGAGTTTAAACTCCTCTAGGTCAACATATCATCTTCCTTCTGGGTCCACAGGAGCCCTGGGCAGAAGAGAACCACAAAAGACAAACTGTTCCTGTAATTCCTGTAACCAGTTAGGGGGGAAAGTCCTAATATCCTATCCTGCCCAACTGACTCTGCCCCTGGGGTAGCGCTCCTGCCGGTAGCTAAATGAGATTAACTTTGAGCAGGGACTATCAGGGTTCTCTTCCACACAAGTCCTTTTCATCAATAGCTGGAATCATTTTTACAATATTGCTGTAATACGTATTTTCACTTAAGTTATGTCCAGACAACACAAGGTAATTTTGCAGCATGACTTAGTTTGTAATGTTATGCTTGATATCTTCATCTCTTTCTCTCTCTTCTTCTTTTTTTTTTTTTAATTCATTACAGGTATATAATACAGTGCTTCAACAATTTTGTACAGTACTGAGTGCTCATCATGATAAGCGCACTCATTAATCCCCATCACCTATTTCACCCATCCTTCCACTCACCTGCCTTCTGGGTACCATCATATTCTTCTCTGTAGTTTAGAGTCTGTTCCTTAGTTTGTCTCTCTCTCTTTTTTTTTCCTTTGGTAGTTTATTCTGTTTCTTAAATTCCAAATGTGAGTGAAATCATATATTTGTCTTTCTCTGAATGACTTATGTATTTAGCATTATACTCTCTAGCTCCATCCATGTTGTTGCAAATGGCAAGATTTCATTCTTTTTATGACTGAATGATATTCTGTTGTGTATATATACCACATCTTCTTTATCTATTCATCTATCAGTGGACACTGGGTTGCTTCCATAGTTTGGCTATTGTAAATAATGCTGCAATAAACATAGGGGTATATGTATCCCTTTGAATTAGTGTTTTTGTATTTTGGGGGTAAATAGTAGTACGCTTGCTGGATCATAGGGTAGTTCTATTTTTAACTTTTTGAGGAACCTCTATACTGTTTTCCAGAGTGGCTACACCAGTTTGCATTCCTACTAATAGTGCAAGAGGGTTCCCCTTTCTGTACATCATCACCGACACTGTGTTGTTTCTTGTGTTGTTGATTTTAACCATTCTGACAGATGTGAGATGATATTTCATTGTAGTTTTGACTTGTATTTCCCTGATGATGAGTGATATTGAGCATCTTTTCATTTGTCTACTGACCACATGTATGTCTTCTTTGGAGAAATGTCATTCATGTCTTCTGCCCATTTTTTAATTGGATTATTTTTGGGGGGGGTGTTGAGTTATATCAGTTCTTTATATATTTTAGATACTAACCCTTTACTGGATATGTCATTTGCAAATATCTTCTCCCATTCAGTACATTGCCTTTCAGTTTTGTTTATTGTTTCCTTTGCTGTGCAGAAGCTTTTTATTCTGATGTAGTCCCAGTAGTTTATTTTTGCTTTTTATTTCCTTTGAGGAGACATATCTAGAAAAATGTCGCTATGGCTGATGTCAGAGAAATTACTGCCTGTGTTCTCTTCTAGGATTTTTATGGTTTCCTGTCTTATATTTATGTCTTTAATCCATTTTGAGTTTATTTTTGTGTATAGTGTGAGAAAGTGGTCCAGTTTCATTCTTTTGCATGTAGCTGTCCAGTTTTCCTAACACCATTTGTTAAAAAGACTGTCTTTTTCCCATTGGGTATTCTTGCCTCCTTTGTCGAAGATTATTTGACCATATAATTGTGAGTTTATTTCTGGATTTTCTATTCTGTTTCATTGATCTATGTGTCTGTTTTTGTGCCAGTATCATACTGTCTTGATTACTACAGCTTTGTAATATAACTTGAAGTACAGAATTGTGACACCTTCAGCTTTGCTGTTCTTTTTCAAGATTGCTCTGGCTATTTGGGGTCTTTTATGGTTCCATACAAATTATAGGATTACTTGTTCTAGTTCTATGAAAAATGCTATTGGTATGTTGATACATTAAAAAAATCATTCACAGGAGCACCTGGGTAGCTCAGTCAGTTGAGCTTCTGACTCTTGGTTTCATCTCAGGTCATGATCTTGGGGTCATGAGATCAAGTCCCACATCACGCTCTGTGCTCAGTGCAGAGTCTGCTTGAGATTCTCTCTCCCTTTCTGTCTGCCCCTCCCCCCACTCACGTGCTCTTGCGCGCGCGCGCTCTCTCTCTCTCTCTCTCTCTCAAATAAATAAATCTTTAAAAGAAAATCATTCACTGGGGCGCCTGGGTGGCTCAGTCATTAAGCGTCTGCCTTTGGCTCAGGTCATGATCACAGGGTCTGGGGATCGAGCCCCGCATTGGGTTCTCTGCTCGGCGGGAAGCCTGCTTCTCCCTCTCCCACTCCCCCTGCTTATGTTCCCTCTCTCGCTGTCTCTCTCTCTCTCTGTCAAATAAATAAATAAAATCTTTAAAAAAAAAACAAAAAATCATTCACCAACAAACAAAAAAATTATTCACCACAGTCAAGTGGGATTTATTCCCGGGATGCAAGGCTGGTTCAGTATTCATAGATCAGTCATTGCTTACTTCAGCAGCACATATACTAAAATTGGACCAATATAGAGAAGATTAGCATGGTCCCTGCACAAGGATGACACACAAATTTGTGAATATTCACAGACCAATCAAAGTGATGCATCACATCCGGCAGAAAAAGGATAAAAACCTACATGGTCATTTCAATAGATGCAGAAAAAGCATTTGACAAAGTACAAAATCCATTCCTGATAAAAACCCTCAACAAAGTAGGTGTAGAGGGAACATACTTCAACATAATAAAAGCCGTATATGAAAAACCCACAGCTAACATCATCTCCGTGGGGAAATATTCAGAGCTTTTCCTTTCTCTTTTGATGGATTGACATTCCTTCCTCCAACATACCAAGAGCATGTCAGCATCAACAGCTTTGTACTTGCTGCTCCTTCTGCCTGGAATCTTCCCCCACATAACTGCATTACTCACTCCACCCTTTTTCCAGGCTTCTCAAATGTCCCAGTAGCTATCCAGCCTTTCTTTACCACCTCATACTCCTAAACTTCTAGCTCCTCACTCTGTTAACTCTTTACTCATGGCATTCATCACCATCTCATCTACAACATACTGTTTATTTAGTATCTTTTTCCCACCCAATAGAATTTGAGGTCCCTGAGACATGAGCATGGCACATAGTAGGCACTCAATAAATACTGAAAAACAGTGTCACTTCTAAAGCTGTTGCATAATGTACATTATTAGCTTAATTACATTGTAATTGAAACCTTTAATTTTAGTTTTAGAATAGTTTTCTCTCACTATATTTCTAGAGCGAGGATTGGGAGGTGGGAGGACTCCTTGATGTAAGAACTCATTTTACTACTTCCCTTTTAGTAATCTTAAGCCACCAGAAGGTAATTTTCTTTTTTTTCCTTCTTGGTGTTTTAAAAGCTCAGAAAAAGGGGCACCTGGGTTGCTCCATCAGTTAAGCATCCAACTTTTGATCTCAGCTCAGGTCTTGATCTCGGGGGTCATGAGTTCAAGCCCCACGCTGGGCATGGGTCCTACTTAAAAAAAGAAAAAAGAAAGCTCAGAAGCAGGATTAAACATATTAATGTGACTGAGTATATAAGTAATATTTTTGAAAGGTTACAGTAAGATTCCAGTTCACTTCTGTGTTTGCTGCTGTTGTAAATAGCTGTCCTTAGATCCTCTTTTCTGTAATACAGTGACCCACTGCTGCCTCCAGATGGCCCTTCCTGTTGCTTGTGGATAGTGCAGTTATACATGCACACACCTTGTCAAATGAGCTGACAGTTCATGTGAAATCCAACCACTACTCCAGTTTGCACTCCAGAAGGAAGCCCCGTATCCTTCTACCCTTCCCCATTAATAGGTTACTGAACTCTGTCCTAATGGTCTGTTCAAGTTTCTGAGTCATAGTTGCCTCCGTTTCTTTATAAAATGAAGCTGTTCAGCATCAGGAGTGTAAGGGTTAGTGAAATGAGATAGGGCAAGGTCTTTGGATAAAAGTTAAGTATCCAAATGTAACACATCTGTTTTTCTTCTCCTACAGCAAACCAAGAGGAAGCTAGATGACGCCAGCAAACGCTTGGAGTTTCTGTATGATAAACTTAGGGAACAGACAGTAAGTTTATGGGGAAAAAGGATTCATAATAATCATTTATTCCTAGTTTCTAGTAAACATCTCATCAGCACTAGCATGTAATATATTTGGGGGCAAAATTGTGATGACAGTGATAGAATGGGCTTTCTCTAACTGAATTTTATATGTCATTTAAATTTGGGGATGAGGGAATAGGAGAGAGGGTGTGTGTTTGTGAGATAGGGGTGCAATTTTAACTTTTCTTATAACAGAGAGTAGAAATATAATCTGCTTTGTATTGGCCCTAAGTTAACTGGCCTTCTGTTCGTTTTATATGTGGCTATATTTTCTGCATTTTAACATTCCTCTTCTCCATTCCTCACATCAATCCCATCAGATAAAAATAACCACTCATGTCATGAGAACCAAAGAAATTTGATGTAACAGTGGAAGTGGTGTGGTCCATGGACTGATCCAAAATAAATTCTTCTCTCAGAAGTATAGGCATATAATCCAAGTAATGACATGGGATAAAAACGAGATGTTACGGTTTTAAGAGATGGTAAGATTACAAAAAGCAGTGAAGAATTGATAAATTGAGTACATGGTAGCTGCTGCCCTATGAACACAAGTGGACCGAAAGTTTAGGGTCTCTACTGTAGACATGGTTTTAGAGTACATTGGGTCCTTACGTTGAGATAAAATGATTAAGAACCTTTAAATTCCTTCATGTGCATGGGAAAAGTTTTAAAAGGTGTGAGGCTATATCTAAAATATTTGAAGAATTAACGCTCTTAAGTGGAGAAAGATGTTAGCATTTCAACTTGGGGGAGAAAAGCTGGCTTCTATAAAAAAATTAACTGACTCATACATGTTCATAATTCATAATAATCTCCTTACATTAATCATCTTGTCATGGTTCTCCTTTATAACTTAAAGAGTTGCTTGGTCCAAAAAACTATTTTTAGAAAAGCGAAATGGTTTATTTGCTTTTTTATAATATTTGTTTCAGTCTCCTTTTAAATATCAGGGTTTATGGGAAATTCTTCCTTAACTTAATTTTTTTCTCTTGATTCTACCTTTATTTCAGCTTTCACCCACAATCATCAGTGGTTTACACAACATTGCAAGGAGCATTGAATCGCGAAACTACTCAGAAGGATTGACCATCCACACCCACATAGTTAGCACCAGCAACTTCAGTGAGACCTCAGCTTTCATGCCAGTTCTCAAAGTCGTTCTCACCCAGGCCAATAAGCTGGGTGTCTAAGAGGACACATCTTTACTCCCAGCCCATATTGCCATTTTTCCAAAGAAACATATTTTAAAAAATGTTAAGATATGGACCAATCCTCATTAGCATGTTTCCATTAACAGCCAGTCAAGAGCATTTACACTATTTCTGCAGATATACTCACCTTAGAACTGCTCAAAACCCAGGTGCTTTCTCTTGTTTTAATCTTTTATTGCCCATGATGATTTTCCTATTCTGCAAATAGTGTATTTCCTGGATTACACTTAGTGTGTTTTCCTGAAGTATTCTGATAAAATGTGGTTTTTAAAACCTCAGTATACTTTTTGGAAAAAGAGCATCTGGTTATGCATAAAGCGGAGCTAAAACTAAGTTTCTTTCGTGTCCTCCCTACTTCCTCTGTGTCAATCACATTAAAGTGTGTAATCCTGTTTTATGTGTATATAGTCTTTTTTTTTTTAAACAGCTGCTCAGAGTTTAGTTTAATCCCTATTTTTTGTGTCTTTGGCTTCACTCAGGTCCTGAACAAATAACTAAATCTAGAGGTTGCTACATAGATTTTAGGAAAGATTAATGAAGAGTGGGATCACTAGCTTTAAATATCTGTTGGAAAAGACTGAGCATTTTCATTCTGTGGAATGCATTGACTTTTTTGTATTAATAAATGTTTTCAATATTCTGTTTCAGTTTTAAGATTGAATTATCTCCAGTTTATATTTAGAAATTTGTTCATCCACTTTTTAAAAGGCACTGAGAGCTCTGAGGTTTAAATTTAGAAGGAAAACTTTAATTTCTAACTCTAAGGCAGACATTTTTCAGCCAGTTTTTCTGTTAAGTGATTTTATTATAATTTGTCTTAAGAACAAACAGTGTGGTGGGGTGCCTGGGTGGCTCAGTCGATAAGCGTCTGCCTTCGGCTCAGGTTATGATCCCAGGGTCCTGGGATCAAGCCCCACGTTGGGCTCCCTGCTCTGAGGGAAGCTTGCTTCTCCCTCTCCCACTCCCCCGGCTTGTGTTCCCTTTCTCGCTGTGTCTCTCTCTGTCGAATAAGTAAAATCTTAAAAAAAAAAAAAAAGAAGAACAAACAGTGGTAAACAAAAGATAATGGTCCCCATAGAATCTTGAGAATTAGATACTAATAATTCTTCATTGTTACATTATGTAATTTCACATAAGTAGGTTGGAAACTGAGAAAATACACATTGTAACTACTGTGGAGTTGCTGTTTCAAGGAGTTAGAGTAGTTCCAGTAAGAGTAGTGAGTAAGAGTAGTTCGTCAGGCTTTGTACATCCTGAGTGAAGTAGAACCTCTCATTTTCTTTTGCTGGGATTCCCTACTTGCCAAATAAAACCCCTCTTTTATTTTTTTATTTTTATTTTTTTTTTTAAAGATTTTATTTATTTGAGAGAGAGAGAATGAGAGAGAGCAAGCACATGAGAGGGGGGAGGGTCAGAGGGAGAAGCAGACTCCCCGCCGAGCAGGGAGCCCGATGCCGGACTCGATCCAGGGACTCCAGGATCATGACCTGAGCCGAAGGCAGTCGCTTAACCAACTGAGCCACCCAGGCGCCCTAAAACCCCTCTTTTAAAAATTAATCCCTCGGTGTTTAGCTCAGAATAGTTTTATAACCAAAAAAAGGAGGACCTTGATAGCATGTGTGAACATTGGAACCTCAGGACTGGGGTGATCTCTCAGCGCCCTGCCTTCAGTCGCCTGGGAGTGTAGTCGCCTTAGTTCTGTGACTCACTGAAGTGAGTGGCAAGTGAGTGCTTGACCTTCGGGATCTGACTCTCAACTGTGGGGTCAGCCCAAGACCCCATCGGAACAGCAGGCTGGCCTCTAGCAATTTTTTTCATCTGTTGTCCTTATAGTTAGGGTCTGTTTTATGTTTACCCTGATATGATAGTGGCATAGTTGGCAGCATTTTATGAAAAAACAAATTCCCAAAAGAGGAGAAACAAGAGTAGGTAGCAGTAGAGCCCTGGCCAACCCCAAAGATTTTACGAGTATGAGTGTAAAAAAAACAATGTGTCCCTGACATCTGAGCAGCCGTTATCCTCCTTTTTCAGTACAGCATTGTGATATTTTTTCCCCTACTGTGCAGACATTTTTCCACAAGACTTATAACCTTGGAAAAGTTCCACATAAATGGATGGTGGTAAGAGGAGCTGAACCCAAAATACTGTGTTGTCTCTGAAGTATGAAGATAACAAGAGATTATGGAAAGAGCATAGTTTGTTTTCTTGAAGAAAAGCAGAACAACTTTCAAAAAGGTTTTTTTTATAAAATTAGAGAAAAAAATGCCAACTTAATTTTGTAAATGAGCCTGTTTTTAACGTTTTCACCTCCAAAGACATTGCATTGTATACCCACACAATTCAGGCACCTCTGTATAAAGTTATTACACAAAGATGCGGTGGATCTGTTTAGTCTGGGAAAGTCACAGCTGTATCCTTGCCATTACTTCATGCATAGTGACAAGTCATTCTTCTGCATCCCAAATTTGTTCAGTTTTGCCCTTACATTGGGTGCGTTTTATTTCTTTAACCTACTTAATTTTAAACAAGGAAAGGGGTGTGAGGGAACCTGGTAGGTGGGGCTGGGTGTCAGCCAGGAGATGTATCAGATCTCTGGGAGGTGATTTTTTTTTTTTTAATTTTTTTTTTTTAAAGATTTTATTTATTTATTTGACAGAGAAAGACACAGCGAGAGAGGGAACACAAGCAGGGGGAGTGGGAGAGGGAGAAGCAGACTCCCTGCCGAGCAGGGAGCCCGATGCGGGACTCGATCCCGGGACTCCAGGATCATGACCTGAGCCGAAGGCAGTTGCTTAACCAACTGAGCCACCCAGGCGCCCCTGGGAGGTGATTTTTTATATTGCATCTGCTCTTCTCCATTTTTCATATGACCGTTTGTGCTGGGTGGGATGGATGTATTCTTAGGCCCCATTTGAAAATCTTTATATGTAATGGGATACATAGCTGATGGAAGTCGTTGTGCATTTGGATAGTGTGGCAGCAGGAAAAAGTTGGGAACAACTGCTCTATACTTGACTATTGAGAGCCCGATGAGCCTATATATTCCTTTGGATTCAGAAAACTCCCATGTATCCTGGAGGACAGTAGAGTTCCTGGCAATCAGATGTACCCTGATTAACTCCTGCCTAAAAGGTAAAAGGGATGGTGACTGGTTAACACTTCTCTGATAACCGTTTGTCTCCTGAGCCAGATTTGGGTTCACCTAAAAGTGACTGCAAAGCCAACTGTTGACCCTTCTGCTGTGGTGGAGACTTCGTTGGGAACTGTTGTGAAGATTCAGCAAGTAGCATCCACGTGTTTGTGTATGCATACATGCATCAGGGTGCATGCGCCCCTCTTTATTTTGTTATTCCACTGCTGTGGTGGCAGCATTCCCAAATAGAACCCCTGACAGATCTGTGGGTGTTCATCAAATGCTGAGGATGTCCCAGGTAGCATCTCAAATTGTGCAGTCAATAAGAGGGATTGTTTATGTACAGAAAATCTTAACTTTTTGGTCTTAATGGATAAATATGCCAAATCTTTCAGTCAAACTAGATTACAAAGAAAAAGCAGTCAACATTAGCTTTATATTTCCACTCTTTCTGGTACACTGCTTGTTTCATCTACATTTCCGTAGCATCGGTGCTTTGTCACTGTACCAGTCCCTGAGGCCCAGGCTGCACAGTATGCATCTAAGCCTCATGGGAGTCAAATTGTACCATTCTTTCATTTCCAGCTGTTTGCTTTTTTACCCGCTCGGGGAGGAATGGGATGTGTGGGTTTTAAGGTGGTTGGTGTAGATCTTGAAAAAGCTAATAAAATCCAGCAAGAGAAAATAGACCTTTTTTTAAAAGATTTATTTGAGAGCGAGCGAGCATGGGGGGAGGGGCAGAGGGAGAGAGAGAAAGAATCTCCAGCAGACTCCCCTGCTGAGTGGGAGCCCCACATGGGGCCTAAGTCGATCCCGCAACCCTGAGATCATAACCTGAGCCCAACCAACTGAGCCACCCAGGCGCCATAGAAATAGACTTTGGTATAACTGTGGTACATGTTTTTTGCATTCTGGATTCATGTTTCTAGAGATCTGATTTATTTAGCAAACAGTGTTAATGTTGTTAGTCTAAAACACCTAGAATGACTTTGTACAAACATCATTACTCAGTAATGTCTGAGGTCTTTATTTTAATGGAGGTGTACTCCCTGTTGAATTTGAATTCAATTTTTGGCTGACATTCCATAGACCTAAAAGGCTATTGTTCATCAGGTAGACCTTCCTGCTTTTATTGCTGTGCCTTATAATTTCCAAGTCCATAACCTTTCTAAAACCACCTCTTGTGTATCAGTGGGTTCACGCTGTGCAAACATGGGGTTGGAGGGGGGATGGCTTCAGAAGCCTTGTGAAATAGAGAAAACCTAGTTTCTATTTCAAAAAAATACAAGAGTTTGTTGGATTTTTAGTCTGTGTGAAGTAAATCCTAATGAAATTTGTGTCTCAAACACCTGCCATTATCTCTTATATACCTTTAAAGGCTATTATACTTCCCAGCTCTAGAGAGTAGCATTTTAGCATTGTTACTAACTTGGTTTCTTTACTTCAGTAGATATTTGTAAAGGGCTTCATGCAGTGCAGTAGGGAGACTTCATGTCCAAACAGATGTGTGTTTCCAGATAGGCGATGTAAAATGAACCAGTAGGGAGCCTATCATAGGAACGGAATGGATTCAAATTCGGTAAGAGAAAAGTTCCAGACCTTTTTTTTTCTGATAAGTAAAAGGGCAGTGAGTATAATATATAATTCAAGGGAACCATTAAGGCTGGCCAATAAGTATCATTTGGTTAATGATGAGAAATCATTTCATCTTGCACTTTGTCCAGTAAAGGAACTCCCCACTCTAGGAGGACTAGAATGTGTGTGGTGGAATTGAATATCAAAACAGACTTCTGAAAAACAAAAAACGAAAAAACCAGACTTCTGTAGTAAAGAAGGAAAGCAACCATCTCCTAAACGTGACCTAAAATAGCTTCCTTTCCCTCTGGCTATATCTCCAAGTAAGATGACTTTCCTGACCCTTTTTTTGCCTGAAGGAGTCTTCGGGAGAAAACAAGTCAGTTTTAACAGGCAGAAACCAAGTCCACAAAGAGTTCTCTCCTGGGAGGTGCTGCTTGGACACCCTAAAGGGACCTCACCTTTCCTTGAGCTGGGTACTTCGCTTCCTCTCTAAGTCCTCACATCAGCCCAGGGAGCTAAGCTATTCATTCCAGTTGCCTGGTGCATCTGGTAAGCAGTAGACTGCTGGATTCAAATCCAGATCTCAGCCTAGTGAGCACATTTCTTCCACAAAACCACATTGTTCCCAAAGTAACTGCTGCTACAACAAAAAACGCATTCTGCTTTCTGATTTTGTGCTTCCCCCTCCTATTGGTCTGCAGACACCTGGCATTTCCCACAAACAAGGAATGTGGTTATGATAAATGGATAAGCTTATTGAGCACTGTGTATTGGCTTCTTCTGAGGCAGGTTGTCTTTACGTGCTGGGGAAAATGGCCCCTGGCAGCCCAAAGCCTACATCTCCACTGCTTGTGTTACACCAAGGGGAGAGGAAACCTCTCACAATACCCAATTACTGCTCACAACGATAACTCCAGTTGCTTCCGTGTGGGTCTCATGCCCACTACCTACCTGAGTTCTGTGGCCAGAGAGATAGGATGCCAGAATTGGCTGGCCCACATAGTGTGTCCACCCTAGTATGAGCACAGTGATTTGAAACCCCATGGAACAGTTCCCCCAAAGGAAAGGGTGCGATTTAGAGAAGAGGGGGGAGAGAGTAGGCCAAAACAACCCCTTACCTACCAGAGGGAAGCCCTTGGTGGTCACAGTAAAAAGTTTCATGGCACCTGTCTGAGAGAAGAAATGGTTTCAGTGTCTTCCCTGCCACTTACTGTCAGCCAAATGCCACCACTTTCTGCCTCCAAATCCCCATTTGTAAAATGAGGGGGTAGGATTAGATGATCTCTAATTTCACTTCCAGCTCCGGAAGTCTGTTATCCATCTACCTTTCCCACAGCATCTTTGTATATTAACTGCAAGTCTTCAAAAAGGAATAGAAAACGTTTGGATAAGCATCAAAGCTTTGAAGAAAGATGACAGAAACAACTCAGGCCTATTTATAATTGGATATCTTTTTTCCTTTTGTAGAATTAATTTCACTGCTAATCTGGAGAAAGATCAATGCAGCACTTTCCTTGATTGGAAATAAGTAAGGAGGCATTAAAAAAAATAGTTTTCTAATTTGAGGACTTGGAATAAACATTTGCTCAGCCTTGAGGTCCTTAAGTCATGAGTTTCCCTCTGTAATGATCTATATTTCCATGAAATTAACCATTCTACACACCTGTTCCCCACATCAAGAATAGGCCACATTTGATTACATAGGATAATCAACAATGAACTAGTTTTTTCTCTGGTGCTGCAAATCTGGGTCACCCGTTTGACATTCCTGAACTCTATTTACAGATGCCCCCTCCCTGCCTGAGAACAACAGGGGCCTTTGCCTTTTAAGAGCAGCCTGTGGTAATTGACACAGCAGGGAGAGAAAGAGAAAGAGAACAGAAACAATCACTCAGCTAATGCTGAGAGGTAAATAAGAGCTTCTCTACTATTATCTGCCCTTGGAAACCAAAATAAGGATCTTAAAAGAAAATGGGCAGGTGTTTGTGGGGGGGAGGGGAACTAGAGAGCTGGAAGAGATGTGGGTGAAAACCACGTCAATACTGTCTTCTGTCACAATAATAGGGTTTGTTCATTTATTTCAGAGAGTTGGGATTTTGCAGCAGGGAGAGAGAGTGGGGAGGAGTTTGCTTTGGTTTGGGCACCCTGTTTTTAGCCAGATGTTTTGGTCAAAGGGGGATGTGGTGTAGGTATTCACAAATGTTAACTTGCCATGACTGGGTCTTAAAAGATGATTAGTGATCCCCATAGCATTTGCTGGAGTTTGTGGTATATTCTTAAAGTGAGTATTTGATTACTATCTGGCTTCCCTACTGGACCTTGAGCTCCATGAGCATAGCCACATACTCCTCTGTCCATGGAGCTGAGCTTATGCTTGGCTTCTAGAAGAGGCTCAATAAATAGGTATTGAATGAAAGAATGTTACGTGATTCAAACTGAAGATAACTTGGAAAATTGCAAAGGGCAGCAGAAGAGACAGGTTTGGGTTGGCTTCAGTACTCCAGTGCATTTTTCATTAAGTAGATGCTCTTAATCTAGGAATTAGGAAGTAAAGGCCTTCAAATCTGGCCACCTTCCATGCCTAGTTTCCTGCTGCCGAATTGTAGCACTCTATTAAGGGTGGTCAGGAAATGTGAAATGTGGGAAGTCTTAAGTAATAAGGCTGGGTTTTTGTTAAACCCCCTCACTCCCTTCACATCCAGAGCAATAGAATTCATTTTATAGGAACAGGTCCCCCGCCCTTCATCCACTGCTATAAAATCTCAATGAGAAATTTTTCCAATCCATTTAATACAGAAAAGGGGGAGCCGACCCTTCTGTGACTAGAGGAAGCTGAGAAGACTAATTTTCTATTAAGCCCATAGTGTTGGTATCTCTCAAAACCAATCTTCTAGTAATCTTGAAGGCTAACTTCCCAACTTTATGCTCCCCTGCAATTAATCTAAAGCCTCTGAGTGGTTTTCTCACACCAGGTGCACAAAGGTTGTTTACATTTGAAATTGTTGTCCATGCATCTCATCCAAAAGGCAATCTCCCCTCCCTCTCCCTTTAATTCCACAAGAGTTGCAGGGTACATCCCTTCCTGGTACCAGGGGAGTTGCCTGATAAAGCAGAGCAGCTGGTTTTATTTCACAGTTCCCTGCTGCAGCTACAATTTGTTCTTGGAAGGTCTGAATCTCTCCAACCTACCCACCCAGTTATGCTTCTTTTCCCAGTCTGGGATCCCAGGTCCCAGACCTGGCTTCCAGGTCAGGCAGGTTTCATGACTGCATCAAGTCCACCTCTCTAGGGTGATTAGAAAATAATGTAATATCCACGTGATTTTGTAAGTGTTCATTGACCATTGAGAGCGGTTACTTGCCCTAGTATAGGAAGCCTCCCCCAAACCATTGGGCACCTGGCTCACAATCTTCTTCAGCTAAAACTGGACATCACCAGCTGTGATTTCAAACTCCTGGGAAGGTCCTGTCCAGTAGACCTCAATCTCCTCAGCACCAGTGTACCTTTGACCTCCCCATCTCCAACAACAGCCACTTCTATAATCCTGTGGCCTCACCTTGGAATGGATCATTGGAAACTCTTCTACCACTATAGGTCTTAAGTCCTAAATCCCACTCTTGGAGCACAGTGACCTTTACTTCCTTTATTCTCATTCCCTAACAAACAGAAATCTGCTTCAACTTCTTTCAAAACCTTGGTGCCTTTGATTCCTCTACTGTATATGAGTTCTTAGCTTCCTTCTGATCACACCTCCTTTCCCCATCCTGGACTCTGCACAAACTTCTCTCTCACCAGCACCTCAATTAACTGGCTCTCCTGTCCTCCCATCAAATCCCCATCCCTACTTCAATTTGGATATTCCATCAGACTGCTGAGTGAAGCTGTGCAACCATAACTCTGCAGACTGAAGCCATTATAAGCTTGGAGCATCCATTCTTAGTTGGGCCCTTAATTTGGCTCAACAACCTTTTAAGGGTCCTTGGTCAGCTTCCTCTTTCATTCTGCTCAACAGCTCTGGAAGCCTTCATCACTTTTCTCCAGGTCTCTACCAAATTCCCACTCTGCATACCCAGCAGATGATCTGACCTTCCCTTCAGAAGAAATAGTCTATCAATGGCACTCTCCCTCACTTTACTGACTCTAGAACCTTTATCTGCCCTCCTCTTCATTTCCTTCCAGTCTTCAAGAACAAGCTGTCCCTCTGCTCAAAGTGCAACCATCTGATCACCTGATCTCATCCTGCCTAACCTTCTCCCCAACCCTAGGAAACTAGCTCCATCAAGCAACCCCTTCCTCATATTTTTGACCTTTGACCTTTCATTATCTTTCCACTAGCCAAAAAATATGCTCAAATTCCTCTTACCTGAACACTCAGACACACACTCAATTTTGCTTCTCCATCCTTCTCTTCACTGCCAACCTTCTTGGAAAATTGATTTACATACATGTGCTATGCCTGTTTCCTCCTTATTCTTAAATTTTTGTGTAAGGTCTGTTCCCATAACTCACTGAAAAGGCCTTGGCAAGGGTCAGCAATGACCTTTGTATGTATTGGGCTCCTCATTCTCCCTTTTCCATAGTTTTTCTGTAACATTCGGTTTTGTGAATCCTCTCCCACATTTTGCTGATTCTCCTACTTCTTTCATCTTCTCAATCTATACCAGGGACTTCTCTTTCTTTGCCATCCTCATGAACAGTAGTTCACTAGAATTCTACCCAGAACCTCTTCTACCTTCCCAGGATAACTGCTTCTACTGCCATGGATTTTAGTATACTGAACTGTGACTAAATTGTTCTCTTCCAGCCCAGATCTTTGTTGGGCTCCAGGCCTATATATTCAACAACCTGCTGAACAGATCTACTTGGATATCTGACGAAACAGGACTTTTTCTTTTTTTGACTTGCTCTTGCTTCTTCAGGCCCAGTCTCCAAAATGATTAGAATGATGATGGCGACAATGATGATGATTAATATTTATGGGCTCCTTACTACATGCCAGACTGTGCTAACCCTTAGTTGCCACAAGAATGCTGTAAAATACGTATTATTATCCCCATTTTACAAAAATGCTAATAAGCACAGATTTAGTATCTCAGTAAGTGACACTGTCTTTCACTTGAATACCAAATCCAGAGAGCCAAAAAGAACCCTGTATTTTTTTTCCCCCTCCTCTTTCATGCTCAATTAAGCATGAAGTCTTATTGGCTCTTCCATTTTAGTTTCTTTGGATTTAGTCTTCCTCTGCATTACCTCTTCTCCAGAATCTGTGCCTTTGCTTTACTTCAGATCTTCATCATCACTTGATCAGACTGTTAAAATAGTGCCCCAACTAGTCCTCTTGCCTTCAGTCTTTCCTCTCTCTACCTCCAATCCAGTCATTTTCCACACCTCCTCTAGAGTGGTCTTTCAGTAATGCAAATTTGATCAGATTATTATGTTTCATAAAACCTTTCCAGGCCTCTGCTCACCTATCACAAAGCTCTTTCTGCATGACATTCCTGAGACCCACCTACCTTCATGTGCTGCCCACTGTATGACATTTCAGCTTCGTCTCCCACTGTTTCCCTGCTTTAACTTCAGATGAAAGATACCAGACATCTCCCTAAATGCCAAATGCAAAAGCTTTTGCTTTTGTTGGCACTACTGTCTCTGCCTGGAATGTCCTCTGCCATTTATTTGTCTAATAAACTACTCATCATTCAAAACTGTGCTCTCCAATATGGTAGCCAGGAGCCACACGTGGCTATTAAGCACTTGATATGTGGCTAACCTGAATTTAAAATGTGCTCTGCTATAACTATAAACAATGGATTTTGAAGGTACAGTGGGGGGGGGGAAGTGTAAAAGTCTTAATAATTTTATATTGATTACACATTGAAAAGATAATATTTTGGATAGATTGGTTTAAAGAAACTTGAAATTTATTTTTTCTACTTTTTTAATGTGGCTACTGGAAAATTTAAATTTGTACATGTGGCTTGAGTTTGTGTGTGTATTATATTTCTATTAGACAGCACCCCTTGAAAATCCTCATTTGGCAAACTTAACCAAGGAGACAAAAGACTTGTACACTGAAAACTACAAAATGTTGCTGAGAAAAATTAAAGAAGACACATACAAAGACATCCCATTTTATGGATTCGAAACTTAATATTGTTAAGATGTCAATAGTAACCAAAGTGATCTTCAGATATATTGCAATCTCTATCAAAATCCCAGTGAAATTTTTTGCAGAAATAGAAACATCTATCCTAGGGCGCCTGGGTGGCTCAGTCGTTAAGCATCTGTCTTCGGCTCAGGTCATGGTCCTGGGGTCCTGGGATCAAGCCCCGCATCAGGCTCCCTGCTCTGTGGGAAGCCTGCTTCTCCCTCTCCCACTCCCCCTGCTTGTGTTCCCCCTCTCACTGTGTCTCTGTCAAATAAATAAATAAAATCTTTAAAAAAAACAAAAACAAAAAAACAAACATCTATCCTAAATTCATATGGGATCTCATTGGATCCCAAATGGCCAAAATAATCTTGAAAAAAAAGAACAAAGTTGGAGGTCTTACACTTCTTGTTTTCAAAATGTATTACAAAGCTACAGTAGTCAAAACAATGTGGCACTGGCATAGAGATAGACGTACAGACCAATGGAATAGAATAGAGAATCCAGAAATAAACCCTCGAGTAGACAGTCAAATGCTCTCCAATAAGGGTGCCAAGACCATTCAATAGAAAGGAGGGTCTCTTCAACAAATGGTGTTTGGAAAACTAAAAATCTACATGCAGAAGAATGAAGTTAAACCCTCATCTTACACTAGATACAAAAATTAACTCCAAATGGATCAAAGACCTAAACATAAGAACTAAAACTAAAAAAGTCTTTGAAGAAAACAGGGGAAAAGCTTCATGACATTGGATTTCACAATGATTTCTTAGATATGATACTAAGAGCATAGGTAACAAAAGTAAAAATGGGTAAATTGGACTACATCAAAATTTAAAACTTCTATGCATCAAAGGACACAATCCACAGTGAAAAGGCAACCTTTGGGATGGGAGAAAATATTTCCAAACCATTTATCTAATAAGGGGTTAATATTCAGAGTATGTAAAGAACTCTTATAACTGAACAACAACAACAAAAACCCGATCAAAAAATGGGCAAAGGACTAGAATAGATGCTTCTCCAAAGATGACCTACAAATGGCCAACAAGTCCATGAAAAGATGCTCAACATCACTGACTATTAGGGAAAAGTAAATCAAAACCACAATGAGATATCACCTCACATCCATTAGGATGGCTGTAATCTAAAAAAAAAAAAAAAAAAATCCAAAAAAACAAAAAATCCCCAACAAAAATAACAAGCATTAGTGAGGATGTGGAGAAACTGGAACTCTTGCACATTGTTGGTGGCCATGTAAATGGTGCTGCTGCTGCTATGGGAAACAGTATGGAGTTCCCCAAAAATTAAAAATAAAATTACCATAAAATCCATCAATACTCCTTCTGGGTATAGATCCAAAAGAGTTGAAAGCAGTTTCAGAGAGAGAGTTGTATCCCTATACCCAGAGTAGCATTATTCACAATAGCAAAAAGGTGGAAGGAATTCAAGTGTCCACTATAGGATTAATGGGTAAGCAAAATATGGTATATACATACAATGGGATATTATTTGGCCTTGAAAAGGAAGGAAATTCTGACACACACTACAACATGGATGAACCTTGAAGACATTGTGCTAAGTGAAATAAACCAGTCATACAAAGACAAAGTGTATGATTCCACTTATACAAGGCATCTAGAGTAGTCAAACTCAAAGAAACAGAAAGTACAATAATGGTTGCCAGGCTAGGGAGAGGGAAAAATGGGGGATTGTTGTTTAATGTGCATAGAGTTTCAGTTTTGCAAGTTGAAAAAGGTCTGAAGATTTATATATCTATTTTATTATTATATATTTAACACTACTAAACTGTATGTTCAAAAATGGTTAAGATTTATGCATATTTTACCACGAATTAAAAAAAAAACTTTAAAAAATCAAGTTAAAAAATCCTACTTGGTGGGGCGCCTGGGTGGCTCAGTCGTTAAGCGTCTGCCTTCGGCTCAGGTCATGATCCCAGGGTCCTGGGATCGAGCCCGGCATCGGGCTCCCTGCTCAGCGGGAAGCCTGCTTCTCCCTCTCCCACTCCCCCTACTTGTGTTCCCTCTCTCGCTGTGTCTCTCTCTCTCAAATAAATAAATACAATCTTTAAAAAAAAAAAATCCTACTTGGATATTACCCCTCCCCCCCCACTATTCCTTCCTTTGTGCTTCCATTTTATCTTGTACATACAACTATTAGGGCTCTTACCACATTTTTGATAATTATTTGTTTGACAGGATAAGGTTTACTATCCCATTTGCCCCCATTAAGGGGTGAGAGGAACACTCATCCACTTCTGAGATCTTGACCAGAAGCTAAGAAAATAAAAGACCTTAGATTGGAAAAGAGACAGTAGCCCTGATGGCATAATATGCTACAGGCGACAGTCTTTATCAGCAAGAGTATATCTTATATCTGTAGAGGTTTCACTCTGAGATTGGATCTGGAAGAACCATTTTTCTTCAATCATCCTTTTGTAGGCAGGATCTGAAAGACCTAAAGAGCACTTCCCCCGACCCGCAACACATACAAACATCCCCTTCTCCATCCTGAGTCCAATCTGCTGAAATGACTGGCCCAACCCAGTCTGATTCATTATTGGAGGGAAGAGAGGAAGATGTTCATTCAAGATAGGTTCAAGACAGAGTGGCTTATCCAATAGATAATGTACGCAGGGGTCAAGCAAAGACCTGTTTTGCTGCCTCCCCTGGACTTTTAGTATGTATGCTTGATGTATAATAAAAAGTTTTTTTTCTGATAATGGACTGGACCTTCCTGCCCTTCTAAGGTCATAGCCAAGAGGTTACATTTGTTTGATCTGTCTTCCCGCCCAGATGAGGAGTTCCTTTAGGGCAGGGACCATACCTCATTCATCCTTGTATCCCCAAGTGTCCACTAGTCCTGGCACATAGCAGGTGCCCAAAAAATCCCAAACAAACGATCAAATGGTTAGAGTGAGTGGGGGGAGTCATTACAACAACCCAGCGATTTTTTGCCAAGTAACTAGTCCACCCGTGAGAGAGAGGACAGTCTGAACTAAAGACTTGCAGGCAGTATGTGGGTCTGGTGCGAGTGGGAAGGAGAAGACTCATGAGAAGAAAAAGTGGTTCATTATAAAGCCCAGGTTGAGCAGGTTAATGAAATCGATAGCCTCTAGTTTCATGTTCTATTGTCTCACTAGTCCTTATTCAGTGCCAACATTTATCCGGCTGGCCGCTAGGCAAATTTCCTTTCATTCTATGATTTCAGCTCCATCTGAAGCGCCACCATAACACTGCCTCAGTGGCCCCAGTTCCACAGCAACATACCTTGCTTCCATTTTAAATCAGACATTATTTCAATCTGGCTGATTGGACTGGTTCAGGTTGGCTAACAATAAGATGCTCACATATGGCCCTTTCAGGCAGTCAGTTCTTCGTAATTTTTTGCCCTTTCCCAGAATCTTGGAAAGGATTCCTAACAATGGGTAATCCAAAAATCAGCTTTATTTGTCAACATAATGGTACTCCTTCAAACTCACATTCACAGAATTTGCAAGTTGGGAGAAAGTACAAGTGAATTCTGTTCCCCGTAAGGAAATTTGTGTCCGGAGAGCCGAGCTGGGTCGCACTGACTTAGAGCTAGAACTCAGAGGCGCTGACTTCCAGTTCTGAGGCCTTTTTCTTCTGCTACCAGCCTGTAGGTGCAGCCACACATGCTTGGGACATGACCAGCTCACTCCTCTCAGCATTTCTGTACAATTAGGGCTCCCTCTGAAGCAGCTCTATATTATCGACAAAGAGAAGAATGAGCAGACACAAATTTTTTCACGGGTTAATTTTCCTTGAATGTTCTGGGTGATTTTTCTAAAGCCCCATTCACAATGGTGCTGACTTTACGGTATTCCAACAACTGAGGACTAAGGAGACAGTCCGGAAGTGCGCTGGTTAGCCCAGAATAGGCCATAAGCAGAGCTGCGCGGATGATGGGCTGCGCGAGGGGCAGGGTACTGTTGGCTACTAAATCGTGTATGTATCCTCTAATAGGCAGTAACTGAGCACCTACTGTGTGTCTGGCTGCAGCTGCCTAATTAAAAGTTGAGGAGCTGCCTTCATCCCTCCACGGCCCGAGGAGCCATACGAACCGGCAGACGCGCTGACTTCTGGTTCTCATCTCGGATATGGCCTTAACATGTTGCGACTCCAGACAAGTATTTTAAATTCGCCAACACGAGTGGACTGTGGCTTCCAAAGGGGGGGGGGGAGTCATTTCAAAAGGCAAAGGTATTTTTTTGGCACTGGAGAAGCACACAAAAACGACAAAAGTGCTATGAGCTCCCTGTCGGGGGAGCCCCTTCTCACCACCCGCGGGCGGAGGGGGCCAGCCGCCAGCCGCCAGCCCAGCGGGCTTGCGCGTCCGGCTCTGGGAAGCCGGGGCGGCGGAGGCCAGGAGGGCGCCTTCCTCTTTAAGAGCCCCACAGGCGATCCTGATTGGCTGTAGCTATGCAGGTCTTTCTTCCTCGGCTCCCTCCGAGTGCTCCCTCCCGGTGCTCCCTCCCGCTCCCTTTCCACACGCCCTCCGCCCACTCCGCGCCCCTTCCCGCCCCTGGCCCTCGCCTCCTCTTCCTCGCAGCCGAGTGCGGCCCCGGCAGCCGCTTGGGTGATTCGCCAGCAACAGATGCCGGGCGCCAAGCTTTGCATTCTTAGTCCACGCTGACAGCCCGAAGAAGAGAGAAGGAAGCAGAGAAGGGAAGGGAAGGCGGGGACAGGAGTGCAGAGACCACCTCCCCACCCCACCCCCCAACAAAAGGCAGAAGCCCCCGCCCCCACTGGAGAGCTCCGCGCCAGCCGAGCGCCTGCCTGCTGCCTGCTGCCTGCTGCCTGCTGCCTGCTGCCGCGGGCGCCCACCTCTCCCAGCCATGCCAGGCCCGGCGGCCGACGGGGCTCAGGTCCCCTTCCGCAACGCCAAGGAGGAGATCCGTGCGAGGGTCGAAGGCTCGGAGGCCGGCGGCGGCCAGCAGGGCCCCGGCGCGCGCGGGCCGCGGCAGAACATCGTCTGGAGGAACGTCGTCCTGATGAGCCTGCTCCACTTGGGGGCCGTGTACTCCCTGGCGCTTATCCCCACAGCCAAGCCGCTCACTCTGCTCTGGGGTAAGTTCCGCCGGCGCCCCCTGTGCCCCGGGCACCGTGGCGAGGCCGCGCCGGGGCGCGCGGGGTCGCCGGCCGCCGCTCCGCTCGCCCCTCGCTTCTCCCACGCGCCCCTCTCCCTTGACCTGCAGCTGTCGGGCCTTTGGGACGGGCTGGTATTTCTGTCCAGGTATTTGCAACTTCTGGCTCCCCCGCTGTCTGGCTGAGTAGGCGCATTTGCCGGCTCCTGGATGGCGAGCGGGAGGGACCCGGAGTCCTGCGGCTCCACGCTGTGCGCAGAGGAGCTCCAGGGGACACACTGGGCGCCGGCTGAACTGGGCTTCGCCGGAGGGAAGACAGGCGCGGTGGTTGTGTCGCCAGTGCGGGTCCCGGGGGCCCTCGCATCTGCCGCCTTTCAGGTTCTCCGTCTCTTCCACGGGCCACGGACCTTGGGGCCGAGTTAAGCACGAGAAAGGGAGTGGAGGAGGGTGGAGAGACCCGGCACAGAAACAGTCTTGATTTTCACGCATGAGATGGAAGAAACCAGTTCCCCTCCTGCCCGCACAGGCCCCTGTCCCTGCCGCCTCCGTGATCTGCTATGCCCAGTTGCACTTACACGGTCCCAGAAGTTTCTTGGCGAGCAACCCGAGCCCTCGGCGAGATCGGTCTGCCCCCAGCACAAGCGATAACTGTGGCCGTGCAGAGACTCCTCCAGGCCCTGTTCTTCTCTGGCCAGTGCGGGTCTGTCGCCGCACCTCTGACTCTCCCACCACCCTCCGTCCTAGCACCCCCATCCTTGCTGGTGGTGGTGGGAGCCCGGGAGTGGACCGCTGCACCCACCCTCTCCCCCATTTCCTGCGCCCCAGGGGCTCAGTGCCTGCCCTACACGACTCAAGTCGCTGGCCTCTGAACCACCTCGCAGGTCCCCCTGGTCCCAGTGACTGGTTTCGGCTTCGGTCACCTCAGGGGCGGTAGCCAGGACAGAAGGCGCAGGCATTGATATCCTGCACTGAGAATTTGATGAGGTAATCCAAGAAGCCCTTTTAGCTCCAGGTTCGGGGATCTCCAAGGACCGGGGGCAGAGAGAAACACAACCTACTTTTATTTCCAGAGGGGAAAAGGAAGAAAATAAGAAGACTTCTTTCTGCAAAGCTTATTTGGTATACTGCCAGCTTCAAATGCCTAGGTTGATAAAAGGCCACTCGAGTTTCGAGCCTTCCCTGGAAACCATGCAGCCCCTGCTGTTGGAAGCAAATCGATCCAGAGCCTCATAACTCTTAGGGGGTGTGGCTGAGAGAGGGACCTCGGAGTTGATGGATGGTGAGAGGGTTGGGAGTCTTTGGGAATCTATGGAACCTTTTTTCCCCCTTCAAGTAAGCTCAGCGTGCAGCCCAGGGGGCTGGAACTCAGAACCCCTTTATCAAGAGTCATTTGCTCCTCTTTGGACTGAGTCAGCCAGGCACCTGCCCCTGAAGTCTTTTTAAGTCCCCTAAAAGCTCTTGGCAGCCCCCTGCTCATGCCTTCCCCACCGAGTGCACCTCCTCAATTTTGTGTCCTTTTCACCATCATCTTTGTGATTATGTCTTGGTTTAATTCTCTGCCTTCCTTCTTTCCTTATCTCCAAATGACTAGATTGTAAGATGTTCAGCCATTGCTTCATGGCCATACCCCCACACTATCAGCTAAAGCCCTTATGGCCCCCCTCCTTCCCCCAGCCTCCATGGAGCTCCTTTCCAGGGCTGGAACTATGCCACTGGACTTCAGAGCCCACCTGCCTCCAGCCAGTTGGGGCTTAGCCTTAATAACACAGTGTCAGAGAGAACTCAGGGAACAGTGAGCACTTAAACCATTTCTGTATTTGTCTGGAGCTCCACAGGACCCACGGGCTCTGCTCCCTACAGCCCCCAAACCCTGCCGACCCTAGCACCCCCTCAGGAGCCACAAGGACGAGGCCTCCTTTCCAGGCTTGCCGAGTCGCTTCTGCCCTTTTCAGGCTGTTACCTGTGGTGAAGACAGAATCTTTGTTTCTGAAAGACCTTGGCCAGAGGACACCTACCTCAGCCCCTAAGGCCTTCAGCTTCCCCGGAGAAGCCCACACCTTGAGGAATCTGGCTTCCCATTGTGGGTGATGATGCCAAACCCCATTCTTGTACCTCCCTGCATAGTCTTCTGCCTTAGCTCCCTTTCATCAGCTCTGTTCTCTGAATCTTGATTCTCTCCCTACCTGTGCTTCATTGTATCACTAAGGAAAAAAAAGAAAGAAAGAAAGAAGAAGGAAGGAAGGAAGAAAAGAGAAGAAAAGAAAAAAAAGAGCAGGGGTGGCTGTTGTAGTTTCAAAGTCCAAAATTTCGAGTTAGATACATTCCAATCAAATGAATCTTCTCTGATGGCCATCTTGTGTGAGAAGAAAGAGACAGAGACTAGCTGAGATTGGTTGTGCTGAGCGCTAGGATCTGTAGGGTTATTTTCAGTGGAAGCCCTGGGGTCTTGACCTGCCAATTCCCCCCACTGGATGCCCTGTTTCACCATCTCTGCCCCTGGTTCTGCCTAGCTTTAGGGCCGAGTTCATGCACTAACGGGCTGCTCATCCACTTCAGGGACCTAAGTTGTTAAGGAAATAGGCTTAGCCCATCCCTTGCTTGCCACCCTTCACCCCGGGTGAGGTTGTCTTGGAAACAAGAGGCGTCGATGCAGTGCACCCAGTAGAGACTGTGTTAGGTGTGTGGCGTGTGGAGAGTAATCTGTGGAGTGGTGAAATGTCATCCATGAAAGATCCATCAAGTTGTTCAGTCCAGCCTCCTCCACTGCCTAGTCCCCCACCTTTTTTTTTTTTTTAAAGATTTTATTTATTTACTTGACAGAGAGAGACACAGTGAGAGAGGGAACACAAGCAGGGGGAGTGGGAGAGGGAGAAGCAGGCTTCCTGCCGAGCAGGGAGCCCGATGTGGGGCTCGATCCCAGGACCCTGGGATCATGACCCGAGCCGAAGGCAGATGTTTAACAACTGAGCCACCCAGGTGCCCCAGTCCCCCACCTTTTAATGACTCTCCTTGGGGCCAGAGCAAGTTGTTTTCCCTTCTTACACTCGCACTTTTCTGAGTGGGCAGCCTGTCAGAACAGAATGCTCTCGGTTCCCACAGGACCTGAGGGATGAGTTTATGAGTTGCAAGGACAGAATGCAAACTCCAACTGGAAGACAGATCTTCGCCTGAAGGCCTGAGCTCACAGAAGTGCCTGCTTTAAGAGTTTGGGGCGAAAGGCACAGTTAGTCCATGCCCTGAATCCCAAGATGAGTGCAAGAGAGGAGCGAGTAGCAGCAGTCATGGTGTTAAGAGTCCTGGGCTCCTTTCCAGGGAGCTTGGCCTCGCCTGTTTCCAGGCATTCTGGCTATTGGTTTCCAGAAATGTCAGGGACTTTTCTGGTTTCTAAGTGTCATCGGAGGCCCCTAAATGTGTCCTGTGGTGACATCATGGCTTCCCCCCCCCTCTTGGGACAACTTCAGTGGCAGTCTGAGGCATGAGAATCAGTCATTTGCTCTGCTCCCTTCCTCCATCCTGCCTGGGGGCAGACATGGCCATTGTTGAGGCTGTACAGGAATTCCCTGGTGCCCTTGCTGGACTCTCCGGAGTGGGGTTTAGCCTCTGGGGAGGAAGCTGAGAGGAGGCACGGGTTAACAAAACAGTCTGGGGGAGGGAGCATCCGGAGAGGCTGGGGTTTGGAGAGTGCTGGTCCACCAATCAAATTCTGTGCAATTCTGAGAGTTGCCCAAAGAGGAGCTCTCTGTCAGGCATCGAGTTACCTGCCTCCAGGACTTGGGATGGTCTTGATGTCTTTGTGGGTTATGCTTCTTTTTCTATCAAGTCCCTAAAGTTGTTGGGCAGCCCCAAGAAGGTGTTGGCCTCGGACTTCTGCCTTGCCTCCAGGTTTTGTAGGGTGAGCGTGGCTTAGGAGAGAGACGTATCTGAACGTGAATCCCTGCTCTCCTGCTTATCTTCTACATGACCTTGCACAAATTAACATCTCTAACCTTCAGGTTTCTTGCCTGTAAAATGGGTGTATTTATACCTCTTGCTCATGAAGCTGTGAGAGTTAATTTGAGATTATGTGTAAATCCCAGCACAGTACCTGGCCCTTGGTTGGTGTTCCATAATTATTAGCTGCTATCATTATTGGTCCTGATACTGGCTCTTTTTCTTCAGTAGAAGGGGAAAAGGCCCTCTCACTGCACAACGAACTCTACTTGTTGCCTCTCTTGCATGGAAAAGATTGCTTTGGCTTTGGAAATGTTAATGCTCAAACTACTAAAAACCCAAAAACCCAAAATGAATCTTCCTTTTAAGCCCTGTAATTCCCGGTCCATTGTTGCAATTCCTGCATTTTTAATAAATGGGCAGGCCCTAAGCGCCTCCTCACTCAAGGCTGGCCTGCAGCAAAACCAGAGAATGGAGTACGCTTTTGCTGGCTTCACAGTCCCAACAAGCATAAATATAGGTCTGAGGTTAACATTATTAACTCAGTTTTTTCTAAAACTGGTCAAGGTCACTGCAGACTATCCTGTGATCTTGAAATGAGTGGTGCTGCAGAGTAGAAACCAGGGCTGGAAGCCCGGCACTTCCCCCTGGTTCAACTTCATACGTGTCCCCTCCAGCTTGTGAGCCTCGGCTTCCTCGTCCATGAAAGGGGGACAGGAGCACTGTGCTGAAAGGTGATTGAAGAACTGGAGCACCGGTGAGAGTGCCCGCCAGAGAGTAGACACTCAGTACTATCGACTGGCATCCCCTCCCCCGATGGGGGCTCCATGGTCTGGGGCTTGGAGCACTTGTGGCGCAAATATAAGGCACAGCCTTTAAATCCAACTATTCAACCATGACCTTGCTGTAACACTCTTGTTCTTGCCGTATCCAGTTTTGTGGATGGTATACAATTATAATAATTTCCTGGAAGAGCCATTGATCGATTTACAGAAGGTGAACAGCCATGGTGGTTCCTTGAAGATTTTGTAAAACACAACAACGTCTTTGGGTGACATTATTCTCATTGAGTGTTTATTTTGACATGCTGTAGTTTCTGGCATGTGGTCTACCTGTCGCTGCTGGGACGCACACTGTTTCTTAGCCTTGAGATTAAGAGGATGGGCTTCGGAGTGAGGGTCTGGGATCAAAACCCAGCCCCCCAAGTTCAGCCTTGGGCAGCTCACTCACCCTGCTCACCTTAGTGTCCCCAAGTGCACAATGAGGGTAATTAATAGTACCCAGTAGGACATCAGGCTGCAGCTGGAGTGAAATGAAACAGTGCAGTAAAGAACTTGGCCTGACTTGTGATGAGCGCAGGGTGATATATGGAAGTGTTGAATCACTATACTGTACACCTGAGACTAATATGACACTCTATATTAACTACACTGGAATTAGAAAAGAAAAGAACTTGGCCTGGAAGCCAGCATAGAGGAAATGTGAGCCCCGGGCCTCCGCACACTTTTCCTGTAGCGCTTCCCTCCTCTCCTTCCCTCTGTTGAGCTCACCCTTTGGAGGCTGAGCCTTATTCCAGCCTGCCCGCTCATTGTCAGAAAGTGCCGGTCATGGGGTCAAGGCCCTCGGCTCTGATTTTCTTTCCTCTGGCAACGGGCTGGTGGCCCCAACAGCAGGTACCGGCCGTCCTCCTCATGAATGCCCATCCTTTGTTCATTATGTGCGCCAGTGGCCATGAGGGAGGTCCTCACGGTTTCACATGAGGTCACGTATTCATCCATCCACGAATTTATTCATTTTTTCCATTCCAGTGATTGTCAAAATTGGCTGCACATCAGAATCATTTGGGGATCCTTTACAAGTTTTGGAAGCCTCGGCCCTCACCTAGACCTACTGAATTGGAATCTCTAAGAGGGATGCCCTGGCTTCTTCTTCTTCTTCTTTTGTTTTTGTTGTTTTGTTTTGTTTTTTACCATTCAGATATTTCTGATGCACAACTGGGCTGAGAACCATTATTTAATTCCCTTGTTCAATAATATTTGTTACTTACCCATTCCCTGCCAGGCGCCGGCGCGATCCTGGACTTCATGGCACTTAGAGGCCAGTTGGAGGGACAGACAGGTGCACCAGTGACTAGAGTGAGGCAGCCTTAGTTAGAGCGCCCCGGCCTGGGGGAGATGGGGAGGCTCCCCATAGGAGGAGGCAGCTACACAGTGCCCGGCAGGGGTTTGGATAAAATGGCACTGTGGCCACAGGCAAGCGTGGGGGCAGAGCTCTGAGGGGAGGGAAGGCAGACAGATCAGGGTGGTTCAAGGACCTGATGGTCCAGTGACGCTGGAGGTGGTCAGGGGCCAGATCCAGGGTGAGCAAGATTCTCCAGGAGCAGCAGGGCCAGGAGATTGGGCTTGCGGAGAGGCTGCCCTTCTGCCTCCACCTGACTCTCACCTTCCCCTCTCAGCCCATCACACACACCAACAATTCCTGCTATGATGGAATGGTCTGGAGCAAAATTTTTAGACCAGACACTTGCCAGTGGGATGAGTGAGTCTGAAGTTTTCCAGGAAAGACCCTGGGGCACACACCTGGAGCAGGGGGCCAGTGGGGAGGAGCGTCTCCCTCAGGCTTTTTCCCCCTGTTCTCTACTCTTCCTTGTTTCTAAAAGGTACGCGTGTGTAGGGGGCTTGTCCTTATCTCACTTCCTCCCTTGAACCCCAGTTTAAATAGCTGGTTCTCACTAGCCCTCATTTCAGGCATGGTGAGTCCTCCTTCCTACATCCTGCTTCCCATTTCTGCAGCTTACTAGGATGGGTTAGAAGGCTCTGTGGATCCCGGCAGCCTGTGGTCCGTGGACCAGCAGCATCAGAGTCACCTGGGAGCTTGTTAGAAATAAAGATGTTCAGACCCCATCCTGGACCTATCGAATCAGGACCCGCCTTTTCCTAAGATGTCTGGGTGATTCATCTGCATGCTAAAGTTAGAGAAGCACTCCCTTAAGTCCAGCCACAGGCTGACAGTTCAGAGAAGCCGGACATGAGTGGGATTTGGCAATCCTTCCTTTTTCCTTTTAATGGCCTCCTCCCCTTTGCCTCCCCTCCTACCCTTCTGCCTTCTTGTAGCTTATTTTAGAACATGTCGGGATCCTGCTTCTCTTGCCAACAAAAGGCTGTTGCTAAAATCTTTCAGCCGGCAGCAGCAATGTTTAATTCATGGGCTAGAAAATTAATTTTATTTTCATGAATAGAGCTGGGGAAAAATAACAGGAAGGCTCTGTGCATGGCCCTTGGGAATTCAGCTTGTCTATTTAACAGATGAACTGGTAAAGGTGAGGAGGCCTCAGGGGAGGGCTGTCTTCCACAAAATTATGAAGTAAATCGTTATCAGTTAGGATGCTTTTGGCCACAGCACAAAACTCAACTTAAAGTGGCTTAAATGATAAGGAAATTTTCTAATTTCAACCGATAACAAATCCCGAGGTAGGGCACTTCTTTTTTTTTTTTTTTTTTTTTAAGACTGTTTTTATTTTTATTTTTTTTAAGATTTTATTTATTTATTTGCGAGAGAGAGAATGAGAGACAGAGAGCACGAGAGGGAGGAGGGTCAGAGGGAGAAGCAGACTCCCCGCTGAGCAGGGAGCCCGATGCGGGACTCGATCCCGGGACTCCAGGATCATGACCTGAGCCGAAGGCAGTCGCTTAACCGACTGAGCCACCCAGGCGCCCCGAGGTAGGGCACTTCTGAGGTAGGGCACTCCTGTCATCAGAGAGCAGGGTTTATTTCTGTCATGGGGGCCCTGTCGAATTTAGGTTTTTTTCGTGGTTACAAGATGGCTGCCAGAGTGCCAGGCTGCACAGGGGAGTTACAGCAGTGTCCTACAGAAGAAGACAGAGGATGTCCCTTTTTTTTTTTTTAAGATTTTATTTATTTTTTGACAGAGAGAGAGAGAGACAGCGAGAGAGGGAACACAAGCAGGGGGAGTGGGAGAGAGAGAAGCAGGCTTCCCGCCAAGCAGGGAGCCCGACGCGGGGCTCGATCCCAGCACCCTGGGATCATGACCTGAGCCGAAGGCAGACGCTTAACGACATGAGCCACCCAGGTGCCCGGAGGATGGCCCTTCCTGATGTCTCATCAGAGAGAAAATCTTTCCTGGGCACCTCACAGCTTATGTCTTCTCAAGTCTCACTTGCAGGATTATGTCCCAAGTGCCTTGTTAAACCGGTCATTGGCAAAGGATTGATCAAGGTTGGCCACTCAGCCACATGTGGTAGGGGTGGAAGGAGTGGGGTTAAGAGGCAAACAAAACCCCGGCTGTGCTCAAAGGAAGAAGATGGCTCGGCTGTGGACAGCCAACACCTCTACCCCAGGGGCTTCCTTCACTCCCTGTCATGACTTTCCCTCTTTGGTGTCACCTCCATTCCCTGAAAAGGCTCTGGTTTCATATTGTAGCGTACTCTCCCCCACTACTTTCCATCACCCGCGCTTTTCTCAAATCCTGCTGTCATTAGAGTTGTAAAAGTTTGCGTTTTCCATGAGGCTCTGAGCTCTTCTGTGGCGCCCCTGCCTCCCCAGGACCTGGCACACAGCCTCTGCTCATACCAGCACATACCAACACATACCAGTGTTGGGTGAATAGATGAAGGAATAAATAAATGAATGAGTTTAATCACTTTCTTTCTAAGGGAAGATACATTTTTTTTTTTTTTAAGATTTTATGTATTTGTCAGGGAGAGAGAGGGAGCACAAACAGGGGGAGCGGCAGGCAGAGGGAGAAGCAGGCTCCCCGCTGAGCAAGGAGCCCAAAGCAGGACTTGATCCCAGGACCCCGGGATCATGACCCGAGCCGAAGGCAGATGCTTAACCGACTGAGCCACCCAGGTGTCCCAGTTTTATTCTTTAACTTTAAAAATGTGTTTTCCCCTGTTAGAGAACTTCCCATGTGACTTTTGGGGAAGGATTGTGGAGTGAGAAGCCTTTCTCAATCCCCAGAAATGTCCATGCCCCTCTGCACATATGTCCATCCAGTGAGTCACCCTGACCTCACTGGGAAGCTTACAGAACTCTCTGTTGCTCTGCTGGATTTTTATGGGCTGAGGTAGGACGGGAGAGGTTTGCTAAATCCCCTGTGGGAGAACTGAATTAAAAAGAAGATGGAAAACGAGTGACTTAGAATATTTGTTAACCAAGGTTTTCCACGGTGACACACCTGCCCAGACAGTTTTCTTGGTTGGTCACTTTCTTCATCTTTCTGGTGACACAGAACCTCCGTGATGAAGTCATGTCCAGATTTCTGTTCTCTTGCTTCGAATTTTACTTAAAAGGGCATTTAAAAGTCCACTTACCCTCACCCAGCCGGTACCTTTTATTTGCACAAACAACCTAGAAAGAGCCATCTTACACTCAGGGGGAAATTGCTAACTAGGGGATCAAGGAAACAAAGCCATAGCTTTTGGCTAGAGATTTCAGAAAACCGTGCTTTAAAGTGCAGACATGGGGGAAGTGTCTAGAGCAGGATTGTCATGTGGCTATTGTGTAAAACCTTCCAGTCAGACGTTGGTGTGAAGTGCCTACTTAAGATAAGTGTTTCATCGATGGCCTGCTGTGGTTGTTGGATGCCTTGGAGGCTGGTCATTCCTCTCCATACACTATCTGACACTGAGGGGGTAAGCAGGGTCTTGTGGGATTGTGGAAGTTTCCTGAGATTGCCTTTAAAATGGGGGGGAAGGGGAGGGAAGCCCAATACCAGTGGACTTAGAAATGAAATGAGACAAGAGTTTAGAACTAAGGTTTGGATTTATTTTCTTCCTATCACCATACACTCATAATTTGTGTTGGGTTTAGCTTGTGCTCCTTGAAGAGACAGTGGCTTATCAATGCAACGTGTGACTGGCATGGACTAGTCCTGGGCGTAATGCCTGCCCGGGGGCTGAACGCCCTGCCACAAGCACCCCACAGGAAAAATAAGTAAATACCAGACAAGGTCTGCCATCATGTTCACCTGCCAGGAAAAGACAGCTGTCTTATATTACATACAATAATTGCTACAATGTAAAAAAAAAGAAGTGCCCTGTGACCTAAACGAGCAAGGTAATCTCCTTAGGATTCTCTACCTCACCATCAAAAAGTACTTATCAAGCCAGCAGTTAATTACTTATGGTCTTGGGGGCGCCTGGCTGGCTCACTCGTTAAGCATCTGCCTTCGGCTCGGGTCATAATCCCAGGGTCTTGGGATCGAGCCCCTCATTGGGCTCCCTGCTCTGCGGGGAGCCTGCTTCTCCCACTCCCCTTGCTTGTGTTCCCTCTCTCCTGTCTCTCTCGCTGTCAAATAAATAAAACCTTAAAAAAAAATTACTTATGGTCTTGAACCAAGCACTGTGTAAAAAAACAAGACAAAAGAAGAGAAAACAAGGACCAGGTCTCTACCCTCATACCTTTTATAACTCACAGGAACAGCTGTGATTTTTCCCAGTACAGTAACCAACTTAATGTTCCCGCAGCATGGGAAGATAATGGAACATACCCCTTACTTCTTTAAAAGTTCCATGCATGAAATCACAGATAAATTTCTAAAGTTTAAGTGTTTCATGGAGTAGTTTGTCACCCACTCCTCTAATAAAGATGTTCATGGGAAGCTTTTGCAGATGGTTACAATGCGGCTCATTTCTATTCTCAGCCTATGACTCACTTGAGTGTCCCCGAAAGCATTTGTTTTGCCCCGAAGTCTCTATAAGCAAGAGGAGATATTTATTAGCAAGTGTGAACAATGCCCACATGTCTCCCCTCTCTATCTTCCACCCCCAAACCCATTGTGTTTGGCTCAGTAGCTCTTGAGAAGTGGGTGAGTCATTAACATTTTTGAGCTATACTCAAATTACTCCAGGGTCTTAACTCCATCTGGATCTCTGGGAAGAGTAGTCACTACGCTCTGAGTATAGACTGGATATGAACCTAAATTTGGCATAGCTCCCATGAGGATTGGAAGAAACCACAGGTACTAGAGCTAATATTCCTTCATGTACAGAGCTGGTATTCAGTAAGTGTATACCAGACTGAGTACTGGTGCCTTCCCTGGTGCTCCTGGAAGTCCCAACAATCCAGGAACTTAAGGGTCAATGCCTGGCCCCGCTGCAGGGCTTGCATCTAAATCTGTTCTGACTGGTTTTGATTGGTTGGTGCCCTAGTCAAAGATTTTTAATATTACCTCTGCATATGCATTCTCTTGTTATATATCGTATAATCCATGTAATCTCTGACTTCTTTTTCATAATTCTATTCTAATTGAATGAGAACTTAAAAAATCAATCTGGGGGCACCTGGGTGGCTCAGTAGGTTAAGCATCTGCCTTCGGCTCAGGTCGTGATCTCAGGGTCCTGGGATTGAGCCCCGTGTTGGGCTCCCTGGTCAGTGGGGAGTCTGCTTCTCCCTCTCCCTCTGCACCCCTTTACTCGTTCTCGCTCTCTGTGTGTGTCTCTCTCAAATGAATAGATTTTATTTATTCATTCATTCAAAAAAATCAATCTATCATTCTGGCTTAAATTTATATCCCCAAAACCATTTAAGGAAAGGTGTTAGAGCCCAGTGTAAACTCTGGAGTTTGAAGTAACTCACCTGTCCTAATAAAAACTCCGCTCGTGATAGGGGCCATGTGTGTCTGAATGGTGATTTTTATTTTCTGGTTTATAACTGCTTCTATATAAGATTTCTCTCCTAAAATCCTGATATGAATTGTACCATCAGAAAAAAAAATAACACTGCAAAAGTCAGATTGTACAGTTCTTTCCCTTTGGTGTGGGGGGTTGGGAAGACAGGATGCACAGGGCGGCACCCCAAGTTCAGGCGGCACTCCCAGCTCACACGTCATTGCCCATGAGGTTGTAAATGGTGCGAGGCTCCCCGGCTCGTCCAGGGTCGGTGCCTCTCAAGCCAGACCTGGGGCCTGGTACAGGGAACTGTCTTCATGGTAGAAAATTTCAAGTATGTACTGAGGTAAAGAAAATGGAGTCTGTACTCACTGACACCCCCTAGTGGCCTGGGGTTTTTTTCCTTGTAACTTTTTACTTTGGTAATGTAATTTCAGACACATCGAAGAGTTCTAAGAATAGTGCGGGAAACTCCCGTATACTCTACCCAGACTCAACAATTTACATCTTGTCACATTTGCTTTATCATATTCCGCATGCATATGTCTACATATATACGTGTGTATTATTTTTCTAAGCCGTTTGAGGATCCTTGGAGACATCGTGCCCTTTTATCTCTAAATATTTCAGCTTGTATTTCCTAAGAATAAGAATATAACCACAATACAGTTATCAAAACCAGGACTTTAACCTTGACATTATCTATCCCATCCACAGTGGATAGACAGATGTTATTAGGTCTCCTAGTAATGTCTCTGATAGCTTTCTTTTTTCCTTTGGACTAGATTGAAGCAAATTTCAGACATTTGTATCTGTAAATATGCACATATTGAGTATTAGTTGGGGTAATTCTGACTACATCGTCCACATGGAAAATGGAAAATGCTGCCATCAGCTCTCTGGGGAAAACAGCTTTGAGGCTATTTTCTTTCTTTCTTTTTTTTTTCTTTCTTTTCTTTCTTTCTTTCTTCCTTTCTTTTTTTTTAAAGATTTTATTTATTTATTTGACAGAGAGAGACACAGCGAGAGCAGGAACACAAGCAGGGGGAGTGGGAGAGGGAGAAGCAGGCTTCCCGCAGAGCAGGGAGCCCGATGTGGGGCTCGATCCCAGGACCCTGGGATCACGACCTGAGCCGAAGGCAGACGCTTAACGACTGAGCCACCCAGGCGCCCTTCTTCCTTTCTTTTTTTAAGATTTTATTTATTTACTAGAGAGAGAGAGGGGAAAAAGAGACCGAGCACGAGCAGTGGGCGGCAGGCAGAGGTAGAAGCAGGCTCCCTGCTGAGCAGGGAGCCCTGATGCGGGGCTCGATCCCAGGACCCTGGGATCACGATCTGAGCGAGCCAAAGGCAGACACAAAGGCAGACTGAGCCACCCAGGTGCTCCAAGAGGCTATTTTCCCAAAAGCAGGAAGTGGTAGGAAGTGAGAAGCAGGCAGAGGTAATGGGTCTGTCCATACTTCTCCGTGTGGTGGGTGAACTGTCTGCATTGGGGTCATCTGAGTTGCTAGCTGAATGGCCAGATTTGGGGGCTTTACCTAGACCTACAGAACCAGAACCTCTGGGAGTGGGACCCAGGGATCTGCATTTAACAGGCACCACAGGTGGCTCTTACACCCTGGGGGTTGGAGGGGCGGTCCCAGGGGCAGGTGGCCTGGGAGTGACGCTGTGTCCCCAGCAGTTTAACATCGCATCCCCCTGCCTCACATTTGTCCGTATAGCTCTCTCTTGTATTGCTTGAAATTCTACCAGCCCAGGCGCCTGGGTGGCTCAGTTGGTTAAGCGACTGCTTTCGGCTCAGGTCATGATCCTGGAGTCCCTGGATCGAGTCCCGCATCGGGCTCCCTGCTCGGCAGGGAGCCTGCTTCTCCCTCTGACCCTCCCCCCTCTCATGTGCTCTCTCTCTCATTCTCTCTGTCTCAAATAAATAAATAAGATCTTTAAAAAAAAAAAAAGAAAGAAAGAAATTCTACCAGCCCAAGATTCTTTAGGTTGATAAGAGGCAGCATTTTAGGAATGTGAAGAGCTTGCAGGCACCTCCCCTTAGGAATCCACACGTTCCTGTGAATTGCTTTCAGCCCACATCTTCTAACACAGGTCTGACAGTGTGCTAGAGTGGGGTTTCTCTGCAGGGAGGAGAGTGGAGAGAAAGGAGGATGGGGATATCAGATCTGGAAGGCTTGGTGGGGGTGGGAGTGAGGACAGGTGCTTGGATCCTGCATTAGATGCCTGGGGGAAAAGCTATTTGGAAGAGGTGAGAAAAAAAAAAAAACCCTCCGGAGAAAGCCTCCATCAGCCCTATGCAGATACCGCCACCTGCAGGGCAGAGTGCCCCAAGCCTCCTTTGGTGGGCACTGGTGTAAGGTCAGTGGCCCAGTGTCAGTGCCCCACAAGCCCATCTCCACCCCAGGGACCAGCTCACCATCACTCCCAGAACCAACAAGCACATTGGGGCTGCAAGTCCACTGTAAAGATAGGTCTGGATCTAGCACAGCTGTTCATTTGACATCCAGAGGGCACTGGAGCCCCGCTCTAAGGCCCCTTTGGCCTCTGAGGGTCAGTGGCTTTACCATCATCTTCATTTCCTGAAGAGCACACACTTCTCAGGTCCATCATGCTCTTGCTTCCCGGGGTTGGAGACACAGTGCAGCTGTTCTGGGAAAAGACACATTTTAGGGGACATCCTGGACCCAGGTTCCTCTGCCCCCTGAGATACAAGGTCCTTTATAAATGTTTCGGACCCACCAACAAATGATGAGAGTGGGAAGCCACTGGGCTCGAGGGTTAATTCTAACCTGCATCCTATAAACAAGGCTTCATGACATGGGTGGCCCAGAGGGGGCAGGGGCGGGGCGCGGACAAGAGCCAGTGACCACCCTCACTGAGGACAAGAGAGGACAATAATCCAAGCGGGTATTCCAGTTTCTCCTGCTGTTGAATCTTCCCCTTCCCCACTCTTGGAAAGGAGATGCACTTTCCAAATCCCTTTTATCTTTTAGTGTGAGTGCTTCTCAGACCATAGCTGGCGCTTGTTTAGATCTCAGGGCTCATGCAGCCTTTCATGCACCCTCCTCTCCCACCCTGTGTTTCTCTCATTCAGTGATGCCAGTGTGAAGAGGCCGGTAGAGAGCCTTCCAGACTCAGCAGGCTTGCTTCTAAAGACGGGAGTCTTCACAGGGAAGAAATGCAAAACACTCAAAGCAAAGCTCTCCTTGGCCCTGTGCCCAGACTGCACCTGATCTGTGGCGGCGGCCGCTGGGGAAGCAAAGGCCCAAGCTGGCTTCCCAGGCCTCCCAGGGCTGCTAGGGGCTTCTTCAGTCTAAAGATGGGAGGGAAGGTTTTGGACTCAAATGAAATAAATTTTAGCTAAAGGGCTAATCTTCCAAGTGTCCCCAGTCAGGGCCATTCCTAGTGGATATTAATTGGGTTTTTGAAAAAAAAAATATTTTGAAATGCAAAAGAGGTTCTCCAGGCACCCTTGCGGGGATGCTGAATATGTACACTGGTGTTTTCATCTGTGCTCAAGTTCAGGAGCCATGAGGGAGCACATCTGGGATGCCCTTTTCTGCACCGGCTTGGAGACAGGCAGGCTGAGAGATTTAGATGTCTAATTAAATTCCACTTTCCACACATGTGGGGACATGCGCCTAGGGGTGGGCCAGGTGCTAGGAGTACACAGCTCAACAGGCGGTCATTCCTATCCACAAGATGCTGGCGATCTAGAGAGGGGGACAGACGTAGGCCAGCTAGAGTTCAGAACGATGAATGCCAGGACAGAAGTAGGCCTGGGGTGCAGGGATGGCTGTAGCAGGGGGTGCTGTAACTTCTTCAGTTCACTCGGCACTAACCCTAGGCCGTAGTCATAGGGCGCCATGTCTTAACTGCCGTTCTGAGGAGTAACAATAAAATTTTGAAAATGAAGTTATTTCACAACTAGTTTATTTTTTAAAAGATTTTGTTTACTTACTTGAGAGAGAACACAGAGGGAGAGGAAGAAGCAAACGCCCTCCTCCCCCAGCAGGGAGCCTGACGTGGGGCTCGATCCCAGGACCGTGGGATCATGACCCGAACCAAAAGTAGACACTTAACCGACTGAGCCACCCAGGCACCCCATTATTTCACAACTAATTTAGAGGGAAAACTTGACATAATGAATTCATTTGGTGACAAAATCTGACCTAAACTATTTAGTCTGAATATTCATATTCATGTGTTTGATGACAGAGCCATTATATGCCTTTGTACTCTATTACTTTTCTAAAATCTGAAAAATTCTGAATTTTGAAGCACATCTGACCCTAAGGTTTTGATGAGTCTGTGAATGTGGCCTGGTATCATCTGTATTTTGTATTTGAGGACACAGAATGTGGGGAGGACTCATCTGCCCAAGATTGCAGATAAGGGGCGGTCGGGGCTTGCATGGAGGTCCTTGTGACAGCCAAGCCCTGCTGAGCACCCCCAGGGGACACTACCTTGAGTTGCAGTGACTTCCTACACTGCAGTGATTTGGGCACCAGACGTGTGCACAGCTCTAGAGTGGGCATGGGTCGGGATAGCATTGCCCACAGGTGCACCCCTGGTGGCGGAGATCTGCCCTCTTGGTGATGGTGACAGGAACATGGGTGTTGATCTCTCCCCTTGGCCTGGGCTCAGCCACCCCCACTCTGGTGGTAGTCAGGTACTATTTAACGGGGCATGATGATTTTGTGCCTCGTTGTCTACAAAAGCGGCCGTGGCTTGTCAAAAAGCCACCCCCTGGTTATTTCTTATTGCTCCTTTCTCCAATTCTTCATTCTTCTCTCATCTTATTCCCATCACTGGCTTCTGGTCTGTAACCCCTAAGGTCTCTTAGACCAGTGGAAAAGTTGTACGGGTACTTATAAATGATTCTGGAGTTTTGTAGGTAAGAGCCAGGGTCTGCCTAATGTGTAGGGAGGAAGTAGGTAGCCGATGGTGAGAAGTGATTTTAAGGACACAGGCCTTAAGTGGCTCTCAGATTACCTTCCTCAGCTGTCCTAGCGATTGGAGCAGGGGTTCTGGGCTGGGGCTGGATGCTCCAGGGGTTACATGAGCCCCTGAAATAGATTTTGTGCACGTTGATCTCTTTCTTCCATTGGATTCCCAGTGGAGCCTGTGACTTTAAAAAGGATAAGTGCTTCTGGTCTGGAATGAGCCACATGAAACATGCCAGCATTTCCTAAAAGGGTAAACAATAAGTGAGTATTTATATATCATCATCCATTATCCCTTAGTGTATCTATAGTCAGTATAATCACTTCTGTGCTTTTTTTTTTAACACATAGGATCATTAAGCTTTGATAGGATGAAGGGAAAGCTTGCTTCTGGGTTTAGTAGGTCTTTATGGGGTAGGTCTTAATGGAGCCCCTCCCATATGAGGGATCCACTTGGGGTATGGGCCAACCCAAGGACAAAAAGTGAAGAGTGTTCTTCATCTTTTTACTTAATTCACAACTTTGCCATGGTGTCATCATGAGGGGAGCAGTGGTGGTACTCCCAAGGGCCTCTCCCTGCTTCTGCTTAGTTCTGCTTGTTCAAAACACTCTGGTGATAAGAATCCTCGGGACGCAGTGTATTAGTTCTCTATGGCTGCTTTATCAAATTATCGCAAAGTTGATGACTTACAGCAACACAAATTTATTATCTCACAGTTGTATAAATTAGAGATCTGATGCAGGTCTCACTAGGGCTAAAATCAAGGTGTCAACAGGGCTGCATTCCTTCCAGACGGCTGTGGGGGAGAATCTGTTTCCTTGCCTTTTCCAGCTTCTAGAGGCTGCCTGCCTTCCTTGGCTCATGGCCCCTTGCTCCATCTTCAAAGCCAGCCTCTATTCTTGACCCAGGGGCTCAAGTCCTTCACACATAGAAGCACCCTAACCTGCTTCTCTTCCACTTTGGGGGACCCTTGTAATTACATTGGACCCACTTGGATAATCCAGGATCGTCTCAGCATCTTTAAAGTCAGCAGATTAGCAACCTTAATTCCATCTGTAACCTTACTTCCCCTTTACTATGTAATGTAACATATTCACAAGTACCAGGAAGCCATCATTCTGCCTACCACACCCGGACACCAAAGAAAACTAACCTGCATTCATTCCTCTGGTGGTTATAGGTACCACCTGGACAGAAATGCTCAGTTATATTTGACCTTCCTTTGAGGAGAACTTGTCCTTGTGATGGGCATTTCTAAGGGTCATTGAAGTTGCAAGTTCTCTCCTTATCCTCTCTTTCCTGCGGATGGCTTGGCCATCTCACAGCTTATGTCCCACTTGCCAAAACAGCTCCCAGAGCATGTAGCCGTCCTAGGGACCTTCCAGAGCACATCTGCCAATGCTAATATTTGACCATCCACCTCTGGCCAGTCCCTGGGGTGACATACGTTAGTCAAAATTGGCTGGAGCCAGTTTAGGGTCTTAAAACTATCAGATTTAAAAAAAAAAATGGAGATGGGGATGCAGAGAGATTGTTGACCTGCCTGAAATATTCCTTATGATTGTGTGTGCAGTGTATGAGCAGGGATGAGAGGACAGAGATGGGAAAACAGAACCTACCCAACAATGACAATCACAATGGAAACAGGTGCAAAATTATGCAAGAAAATATGGAGGGGAAAAGAGCCCCTGGTAATTTTACTTGTGAGTCACATAAAAATGATAGTAAGACCTTGGGAGAGGAAAGGGGTCTCAAGGGGGCAGTGTCAGCTTTGGTGGGGAGCGGGGAGGGCTTTGTCTTGGTGAGGAGATGTTATTGGCTAATTGCATGATTTAGGGGCTTTTGTTTATTTTGGTTCGGTTTGGTTTCAGACACTTGCTGGGAAAACATCCCTCACTGTGATTGTGGAGTCCTGCCTGCATGAAACACTGAGTTTGGGGAGGGAGAAGGTAGGGAGAGGCAACCAGCTTTCCCAGAAGAAGGACCAGCTACGTAATTTACAGGGCCCTGTGCAAAATGAAAATACAAGGGCCCATGTCAACACTGATTAAGAATTTTCAGATGGTGACGGCTAAGTATTTAATCCAGCATGGGACCTGCCTAAGGGTGAGGCCTTGTGCCCTCGCACTGGTCATGCCTCCGTCCAGAAAGCACAGACCCCGTGGATGTCCTTGGCATTCTCTGATATCATGAATGGAATTCGAGGCCTGTTTCCCAGGGAACTGCCAGGACCGTGGGCCTTGGAGCTGAGGTCTCACTTTCTTATCTTGTCTTGATTGCATGGGATATTTGATGCTTTTGAAAGGTACCTCGTTCCATTTGGGGGAGAACGCACGTTTCAGGGGCAGGAAGGGAGAGCAGGCTGAGGAGGAGAAACCTGGAACTCTCTCAGACCCTTCCCTTCCCAGCTGTGGGACAGCGACTTGGATTCTCCCCATCTCAGTTCTTCATCTATACGGTGGTGATCACCTTCCTGACTCCAGAGTGCCATGGGGAGGCTTACTGGTCAAAGTGCTCTGAGAGGGGTTCCAAGACTGTGCCTGGCATGCAGGGGTTAAAAGGAGGACACTCCAGACCTCTGCTCATCCAGTTAGGTCTCTGGGCCAGAACTAATGGTCATGAAATCTGCAAAAGATCCACGGCCCAGCTGCTGAGGACCAACCCGGTTCAGTATGGTTGATTAGATGTTCCTGTTCCCCTACTTTCCTTTATGTGCCCTCAGCACACACATGCCCACACCTACACCTATGGAGGTGCTTTCCTCTGCAGGACCTGAGAGCTGCTGAGCCAGAGACCTGAGCTTCCACAGCCCCAGCCTACCCAGAATCCATCCCTCCAGGCAACTCCCAGCCCAGCCCAGGGGACACAAGGTGTGGACAGGGGAGTGAAGCCAGGTGGGAAGAGAACCAGATAACTGCGGTCCAGTGAATTGGGGGGATGGCCACAGACTCATCCCAGCCAGTGCTTACCACCCCTTTCCCAGCAGTCAGTTTACTGGCAAGTGCTGGGAAGAGACAGAAGCAATGGCTTTGTCTCTCATCTCTTCCGCCCGCCCTGGCCGGGCTGAGCCTGAGGAGCTACTTGGCAGTCAAGGGGCATCTGTAGCAGGGAAGGAAGGAGGCAAGGGCCCAGACTCTTTGGCCGAGAGAATTTGGAATGTGCCAGAGGAAACATTGGCTGCTTCAGAGAGCTGGCCCATGGAGAGCCTAGGCAGCCAGGCTGCACCGGGGGTAGTCAGGACATGGGTTTGGCGACCCCGCCTGCCTGCACTTGCCACCTCTAAAGTTGTGCTTGGGGTTGAATGGCAAATTCTTCTCTTCTCAAAGCTGATGTCTTCACTTTAAATTGGAATCCTGGGAGGACAGAGTGGGTAGAGAAGTGGGCAGGGTAAGAGAGAAGTGGAGTTAGAAGACTGGGTCTGGGGCGCCTGGGTGGCTCAGTCGTTAAGCGTCTGCCTTCAGCTCAGGTCATGGTCCCAGGGTCCTGGGATCGAACCCCGCATCGGGCTCCCTGCTCCGTGGGAAGCCTGCTTCCCCCTCTCCCACTCCCCCTGCTTGTTTTCCCTCTCTCACTGTCTCTCTCTCTCTGTTAAAAAAAAAAAAAAAAAGACTGGGTCTAGTTAACAGTTTCCTCAGGCAATACATTTCTTTTATCTGCTGGGAGAAGCAAGGGGTAGACGGAGTGCCTCAGACCACTCTCCTTCTTTCTGAAGAATTTTATTTTCCATCTCATAAATTAAGTAATACTTGTTCATTCTAGACAGCCTAGAAAATACAAGCATGCAAAAGAAAAAAAAAATCACCTGTATCTCTCCATTTTAGAGATGCCTGCTGTGAACATTTTGGACTGTATCCTTCCAGACTTTTTTCTCAGTGCAGAACTGTAATTGTCTCACTTTCTGCAATTACACTATAATCCTGTTTGTTATCAGCTTCTTTCACTTGTGGACACCTTGTAGACATGTTTCATGTCCTTAGATGTGGATCACAGAATGTTTTATTTATTATTATTATTATTATCTATGTGACAGTTTTATTCAAAATAGCAATGTATTTTCTTTTTTTTTTTTTTTCAGGGATACAGGTCTGTGATTCATCAGTCTTACACAATTCACAGCACTCACCATAGCACATACCCTCCACAGTGTCCATCACCCAGCCACCCCATCCCTCCCACCCCCCTCCCCTCCAGCAACCCTCAGTTTGTTTCCTGAGATTAAGAGTCTCTTATGGTTTGTCTCCCTCTCTGGTTTTGTCTTGTTTCATTTTTCCCTCCCTTCCTCTATGATCCTATGTCTTGTTTCTCAAATTCCATGTATCAGTGAGATCATATGATACTTGTCTTTCTCTGATTGACTTATTTTGCTTAGCGTAATACCCTCTACTTCCATCCACGTCTTTGCAAATGGCAAGATTTTGGGGGTTTTTTGATGGCTGCATAATATTCCAGTGTGTGTGTGTGTGTGTGTGTGTATACCTCTTCTTTATCCATTCATCTGTTGATGGACATCTTGGCTCTTTCCATAGTTTGGCTATTGTGGACATTGCTGCTTTAAGCATTGGGGTACATGTGCCCCTTTGGATCACTACATTTGTATCTTTGGGGTAAATACCCAGTAGTGCAGTTGCTGGGTCATAGGGTAGCTCTATTTTCAACTTTTTGAGGAACCTCCATACTGTTTTCCAGAGTGGCTGCACCAGCTTGCATTCCCACCAACAATGTAGGACGGTCCCCCTTTCTCCGCATCCTTGCCAATATCTGTCGCTTCCTGACTTGCTAATTTTAGCCATTCTGACTGGTGTGAGGTGGTATCTCATTAACAAACAAGAGCCCAGGGCCAGATGGCTTCCCACGGGAATTCTACCAACAATTTAAAGAAGAATTAATACCTATTCTTCTGAAACTGTTCCAAAAAAAATAGAAATGGAAGGAAACTTCCAAACTCATTTTATGAGGCCAGCATTACCTTGATCCCAAAAACCAGACAAAAGGCCCCATCAAAAAGGAGAATTACAGACCAATATTCCTGATGAACATGGATGCAAAAATTCTCACCAAAATACTAGCCAATAGGATCCAACAGTACATTAAAAGGATTATTCACCACGACCATGTGGGATTTTTTTCCTGGGCTGCAAGATTGGTTCAATATCCACAAATCAATCAATGTGATACAATACATTAATAAAAAAAAGAACAAGAACCGTATGATCCTCTCAATAGATGCAGAAAAAGCATTTGACAAAGTACAGCATCCTTTCTTGATTAAAACTCTTCACAGTGTAGGGATAGAGGGTACATACCTCGATATCGTAAAAGCCATCTATGAAAAACACACAGCGAATATCATTCACGGTGGGGAAAAACTGAGAGCTTTCCCCCTAAGGTCAGGAAGGCGGCAGGGATGTCCACTATCACCACTGCTATTCAACATAGTATTAGAAGTCCTAGCCACAGCAATCAGACAACAAAAAGAAAAGGCATCCAAATCAGCAAAGAAGTCAAACTCTCACTGTTTGCAGATGATATGATACTTTATGTGGAAAACCCAAAAGACTCCACCCCAAAACTGCTAGAACACATATTTTTAAAATTATTTTTTAAAGGTTTTATTTATTTGTCAGAGAGAGAGAGCACAAGCAGGGGAAGCGGCAGAGAAAGAAGCAGGCTCCCTGCTGAGCAAGGAGCCCGATGCGGGACTCAATCCCAGGACCCTGGGATCATGACCTGAGCCGAAGGCAGACGCTTAACCGACTGAGCCACCCAGGTGTCCCCAGAATGTTTTAAATGGCATATGATATTCCAAAGTTTGGATGTATTTGACCCCCTTATTGTTGGAAATTTGGGGATTCTCTTGTTGAAGTTGTTCCTCTTATCAACAACTTCATGTACTTCCCCAGTTGTTTCCTCAGAATAAAATTCTATGTGGATTTCCATCGGATCCATTTCTCTGTGCATTTTTAAGGTTGTAGACCAGTGGTTCTCAATCAGGGTGACCCCTCCCTCACAGGGGGCCTTTAGCAATGTCTAGAGACATTGTTGGATGTCACGACCAGAGGGGAGGCTGCCACTAGCATCTAGTAGGTGGAAACGGGGTACTACAATTACAGGACAGTCCCCACATCAAAGAATTATCAAGTCTAAAATGTTAGTTAGCACAAGGTTGAGAAACTCTGTTTTGGACACATTGATATTTCCCCCTAGCTTTACTGAGATAGAATTGATACATAATATTATATAAGTTCAAGGTATACAAAGTGTTGATATGATACATTTTTACATTGCAGAATTATTATCACCATAGCATTAGCTAACGCTTCCATCCTGTTACCTAGTTGCCATTTCTTTTTTGTGGGAGAACATTGAAGATCCACTCTCAGCAACTTTCAAGGATAATGATACACTATTATTGACTATGATCACTATACTATACATTAGATTTCCAGAACTTACTAATGTTATAACTGGAAGTTTGTGCCCTCTGACCAATATCTCCCCATTCCCCGCTACCCCCCAGCCCCTGGTAACTACCACTTTACTGTCTGTTTTTCTGAGCTCTTTAGCATCATGCCCTCAAGGTCCATCCAAGTTGTCTCAAACAACAGGATTTTCTTCTTTGTCATAGCTGAGTAATCTTCCATCGTACACACACAGATATGTTTATTCTTGGGAATGTTTGTGGTGCTGGAGCATCTAAGTCTCGGAGGAAAATGAGGTCTAGGTATTCAGTTTAACTGGCGCTCAACCAAAGCCAACCCAATCCCATCCTGTCTTTCACTTGGAGAAGAACTTGAATGCTCAAGCTGTTTGGAGTAGGGAAGTGACTAATGTGAGCCCCTGGGAGCCTGTCCTTGTATCCAGGAGAGAAAGAAGGGCAAGATGCCCTGGGAGGTGTAAAACAAGGAGGGAAGAAATGGAGAAGGGGGTGATGCAGTGCTGGACAATGCAATCCTTGTTGCAATGAAAAGAGGATTGTATGCAGCTCTTTAGGGACCTGAAGGCTAGTTCCGGGCACTAAGGACCCAGGCAGGGAGAACACACGTCTTTGCCGAGTGCAGAGCGAGGGAGCAGCTCAGAAAGCCTTTATTGTCTCCCCTGAAGCTGGCACAGAAAGTGTGAAGTCCTGTGTCAAGGGGTGCTGGCCAGGGCCCACCCCATCAGAAATGGAAAACATCAGTGCTCCCCACACCAGATATTATAATGCTGTGAGATCCAAGATGTTGCTCTCTCTGTGAAGTCTCTTTTTCAGGTAAATCTATGACACTTACTGAAACTGGCTACTTCATTTATTCATCTTTGGAAAGTGTTACAGTCATTCATTCATAATACAAACATTTACCAAGCCCTTACTAGATGCAGGTACCATGCGAGGCAATGAATAAGATAGACACAGTCCTTGCCCTCCTGGAGCATAGAACCTCCAACAGTTTGTACCAAGTGGTATAAATGCTATGAAGAGAGACCTACAGGTGCTGTGGAGCACAGAGTGGGAGCACCCCATCTAATGGGGGTGTGGGAGGGGCTGGAGGGGGCTGATGTCAGGGAAACTTTCTCAGTCAAGAACTGAAGGACCAATTGGAGTTTGCCAAAATCAGAGCAATATAGACTTTTATCTGGAAAATCTTTGAAATTACAAAATGTTCTGGCCTTCCCAAGGCCATTACAATGTGGTCTTCCACAAAGGAATGCAGTTGGGCTAAATATGCCTTCAAAAATCAAGGCCCTTTCCACGCATCTTTTTATCATTATGAACATCTCCATCATATAGAAAATTGAGTAGAATAATACAACAAACACCTTTACTGCCACTACCCTGGTCCAAGTCACCCTGGATGATTTCTCCTGCAAGATCTCTCCACTGTAGCCCTTGCCCCTTTCAGTCTATTCTTGACACAACATCCAGAGTGGTCTTGTTACAATGTAGCTCTGATCCTGTCTCTTCTACACTGGAAACCCTCCTACTGCTGCCATCTTGCTCAGTCACTGTGCTGGTCCTACCCGATGCCCATCCTTGCCTGTGCCTCCTGGGGTTCTGTTCTGCCCCATCCCACCGGCCTTGCTGCCATCTTATCGGCACACTAGGTGCAGCCCCCGTGGAGCCTGTTCCCTCTGCCTGGGACACTCCTCTTCCAGGTTGCCACAAGGCTTGCTTCTTTCCCACTTTGAAGTTTTGACTCAACTGTCACCTTCTCAGTGAGGTTTTTCTGGAAGACTGTAGAAGCAGGCAGAAAAATGCCCTCTCCTCTCCCCCACCATGTCCACATCCTAATCCCCGGGACCTGTGAATATGTTCCCTTACAGAGCCAACAGCTCTTTGCAGATGTGGTTAAGTTGAGGGTCTTGAGATGAAAAGACTATCCTGGATTGTGTGGGTGGGTCCAGTGTGGTCACACAGGTCCTTATAAGTGAAAGAGAGAGACAAGAGAGTCAGAGACAGAGAGATTCGATGTGAGAAGGACTCACCCTGCTGGTGCTGGCTTTTAAGTTGGAGGAAGGACAATAGGCAACCTCTAGAAGATGGAGAAAGCAAGGGAATGACTCTCCCCTAGAGCCTCCAGGAGGGCCACAGTCCTACCAGCACGCTGACTATAACTCAGTGAGACCACGTTGGACTCTAACCTACAGAAATATAAGATAATAAATTTGTGTTATTTTAAGTCACTATTTTGTGGCAACAGCAGGAAACTGTTGTAATCACTGTATTTAAAGTTGTACCCCAGTCTGCACCCTGATGCCCCTCATCCCCTATCATTGCTTTATTTTTCTCCCTAGTACTTTTTACCAGTGAGCATATACTTATTTTATTTCTTGTCCTACTACCTCCACCCTTAAGAATGAAAGTTCCATGAGGGCAAGGATTTATCTCTCTTGTTCACTATGGAGTTCTAGAACAGTGCCCAGCACACAGTAGGTATTCAATAACTATTTGCTGAATGAATGAGTCCTACCCAACACCCAGCTTTGTCACCCATTCATTTCCTACTTCAACCAACTTTGTTCATGATGGGACCTGGGAACTAAGAGGCAGTCAAGATAGGCCCTTGCCCATGAGAGGATAACTGTCTGGGGAGAGAGACAGACACACAAATGTCTATAATAAAAGGTAGTAAGTGCAGTGACCTACTAAGGTGCTGTAGAAAACTGAAGGAGGGAATCAATGATATATTCAAGGATGGTGTAGACCAAGAAGTCATTCAATAGGGGCTTATTGAACATCTACTTTGGGCCAGACTCTGTGCTAAGTCCATGGGCAAGACCAACATGGGCATTCTCTAGAGTCATGTTCAACACATCGTTTCCAGGACAGTGAAGGAAAGGCACAGGGAGCACCTGAAGGATGGGTTCGTGAAGGAGGGACCAGCATTCCAGATATGAGGAATGGCATGAGGAGAGGCACGGAGATGTGAAGGCTTTGTGTGTTGAGGCAGTGGTGAGTGGTTTGGTCTGGTTCCAGGGAAGGGGTGTGGTGTAAAGTGAAACCAGAAAAGAAGGCAGGGGTGAGAGCACGAAGAGCACAACATGCTAAAGAGCTTGGATCTGAGCTTAAGAATGGGATCATTGATGCCGTGAATAATGAGAACCACTGAAGAAATTTAAGCAGTGGAACCATATGATCAGATTTACAAAGATAGGTATGGTGGTAACGTGGGAGATGGACTACAATGGATGGAAAGAAGGAAGACTAGCTAGGAGTTGTGCTGACTATCTTCTGTTGTGTCCCTCTAGAGCCATTCTCCATCCTTCCCCACCCTCCTTTAAGCCCTGAAGACTGACTTCGTTGGACCATAGCAGTGGTTCCCTTGCCCTGGGGCTTCTGGCTATGTTCATGCAATTTCAAAGACTCGGAGGGAAGGAAGGGAGGTCAGGGTATTTGTTCCTATGGCTCCCTGTCTGCTGGACTGCAGGATGGCTGAGGCCATGGCCCTCGGGTAAGACTACAGCCCACATCAGGCAGCTCCTCTCCCAGGCTACGTAGCCCACGCCCTGCGTGATTACTCGGCAATGGCTTCCCACCTTGCTAGTCCTTTTGGTGCTTCCGCCCCCTTGTTGGCTCTCTTGGCCCTGCCCACAACTTTGTCTTCTTAGTCACCCCTTTTAAGTGCACCATAGGTTTCCCGCTGGAACCCTGACTGACCTACAAATCTGATTCAATAATTCAAGTAGGAGATCAATAGAGCCAGAGGAATTGCAATGGTAATGAGAGTGGAGAAGAGGAAAGACTTCAAAATTGCAACTTCCTTTTATTGAACACCTACCATGTGCTGGGTACTGTTTTAAGTGTTTTATATATTAACCCATTAACCCTTACAAAATGCCTTTGATGTTGGTTACTATTTATCAGCCCTATCTTACAGATAAGGAAACTGAGACCCAGAGAAGTTGAAAAAGTTGCCTAGGGTTTAACAGGACAGATTGGCTCCAACACCCTTCTTCCCTCTACTGGTCACTATTTAGTCCTGTTCGTCCTGCCTGTGCAGGAGTGATAGAAGAAAAGAGGATGGGTCTGAGGTTCTCAGTTTAGGCAGTTGGAGGATAGTCATGCCATAAACTGAGAAGAGAAATACAGAAGGAAGAGCTTTGGTCTGGAGACCTGAGTTCTGAAGTGTGAAGATGATATCTTCCACCTAAGTGGAAGGTGCTTTTGAGACATCCTGCCCTGAGGGAATTGTTTTGACTCTGCTGGCAAAATTGAACAAACCTCACAAAGGAGGCCCAGCAAATCCCCTGAGGTCAGAGAATTTGGGATAGCTGGCCTTTGTGCCCCTGCCATCACCCACTCACTGCCTGCTCCAAAACCAGAAAGTGTACCTTAACCCCTTAAGGCTACATGAGAGAGGCTGGGCTGCCCTCAGAGCAGGGCACGTTGCCCAGCACTACTGGTTTTTTATTATAACTCCAGAGTGGCTTGCCTACGCAGAGCTACCTTGCATGGTATGGGATTTACCATCAGGGAGGAGGAGAGATTAGCCATCTGGCCCCTCACATGCCCTGCTCCGCCCAAGAGCTATGGGAGCATTCAACTTTACAGTCTGAAGCCAAGATCTGTAAAGTGATTGCTTTTATGAAGTCTGCATCTAGACCTCCTGTCTGCCTTCACTGGGCCTCATTTGACAAGTGCTCCAAGAGGAATACCAGGAACCCTGAGATGGTGTCATGGAGGGCTTGTCTCAGGAGAACAGCCTTAGGGAAGAAGGGTGGGAAAAGGCACTTGCCTTCATCAGAATCAACTGAAGGAAGGTGGTTGAATTAGACTGTTTCCATGGTAAGTAACAGAAACTAAAACAAAGCAAGTTTAGCAGAAAGGCATGTATTAGCTCAAGTAGCTGGGAAAGTTTCACAGGAGAGATGGAAAAACTTCATAAACCAAGACTTGAGACCCTGGAACTCAGCCTTGAGGCCACCAAGCCCCCTAACATGTCTCAGCTTTGGTTGTTTCTGCTTGATTTCATCCTGCAGATAGGTACTCTCTGTGTGATGAGAAAGAGGGCCCCAGTTTGCATCTTCTCAGCTTATCAGCTGAAGCAGAAAGTGAAATCACTCTCTCTGAATTTATGGTTCATTCCCGGGGAAGGGCTCTGATTGCCCTTTTAAGGTCATGCGGTAGAATGAAGAAAAAAAAAAATTGGCCACAACAGGTTGCACTCGTCCCATCGACAAATAAGAGTCTATTTCTCTACCTCGTGAATCTGGCCAAGGCAGTGTAACTTCCTTTGGCCAACTGGTAATATGACACAAGTAGAGATCTGAAAAGTGCAGTGCATTGGAATTAGGCTTTCGTCATTGGGAACCTCTCTGCCTCCATATGAGGAAGCACGGTCTAGCCTGTCAGAAAATGAGAGATCACATGGAGAGAGAGACCTAGCCGTCCCAGCCGAGGCCCCAGGCATGAGTGACGCCATCCTAGACCATCCTAGACCAGAAGACCCAACCGGACAACCCCCAGAATTGTGAGAAATGATAAGTTGTTGTTGCTTTGAGCTGCTGAGTTTTGGGGAGGATGGTCTGTTAGGCAGTCAGTCAAAGCTAACTGAGACAGGTGACGGACCTGCTCAGGCATTATTGACAAAGGCGTGGTGTGCAATAGTTGGTCAGGCTTGGGTCAAGAGCCTACTCCTATGGTCAAGAAACTATGCTCTGTAACCAAAGAAGGACTGTGGGAAAGCTTGCCTGGCAGACCCAAAGCATGCCTGCCACTGTCCACTGTAGTGATGCATGAACAGAAAAGGCCTCAGTATCTTCCAACCTGTTCTTTCTCCTGTATTCTCAGTCTTGGTTAATGGTACCACCATCCACCTGGACACTCAAGCCAGAACTCTGGGAATCATCCTAGACTCCTTCCCTTCCCTCAGCTTTCACCTTTGGTCATTACATTCTGCTGATTTTACCATCAAAATATCACAAAATAATGTCACAAATATTCTCTTTATATTTGGATATGACAGGAAGTTTACAGTAAGGGCATTAGAAGGAAGGAAGTGCATTTTCAGTGAGGTATTGTTTTGAGCTTTTGGTTTTTGTTTTTGTAACTTTTATTATTTATTTATTCCTATTATATAATTTCAAACTTACATAAAGTTGCAAGAATCGTACAAGGCACTCTCGTATGCCCTTTGCCCAGATTAGCCATGTTTACATTTTGTCTCCCTTCCCTTCCCCCTCCCCCATAATACATAGGTATAAATACATATTTTTTAAACTATTCAAAAGTAAGTTAGAGACATTGGGCCCCTTCACCATTAAATACTTCCATGTGTATGTCCTAAGAACAAGGATGTTCTCTTACATAACCAGAGTCAATTATTTCTGACTATTTTTAATCACTTTTGCGGTATTTTCAAGTCACTTCCTACCACAGGAAATCCTCTACCAAAAAAACATGCACTGAAATGGGTTGAATTGGTGCACGTGTCAGATTTTACCCAGTGGGACACTGAAATGCAATTTAGGGTTCACAGACTTCTAAATTCTATTGATTTTATTTCATTCTGAAAAAAAAATCTAATCTTCTATAAAGTAGTGAAATATTTATGGGCCTTGGAATACACTGCCTACTTGCTTAATATCCTTTTCCCTTAATAGTCTGCTGCAATGCAATGGCATTTTATTAATTTATTAACCATCACATTCCTATTAAGAGACAGTGTTGGAGCCGGAAGGGATCTTAGAGATTCTTCTAGCTCTGCTTTACAGTTAATCAAACTGGGGACCAGAAAGACATTTCCTTGAGAGTCTCAGTGTGGTGGTTGGGACTGGAACCCAGGGATGCTCACTATAGACAGAGTCAGGCTAGTGTGTGTGAAGGGAACCCAGGTGCTCTTTGAAACCAAGCAGGACCCAGAGGGGGCGTGGTGAGCAGGGAGAGAGAGACCCCAGCCCTCAACCTCCAGCTTCCATCAGACGGCCTGGTTTTCTCCTCTGTTTCATGGATTGAGCTTCTGCATAAGTTTTTCTGTGAAGAAAGGGCCTTACTATTAAAAAAAAAAAAAAAAGGCCTAGTGAAGTTTAAACATGGACTCATTATTAGCCAGCAAGTTGATTCATAGCTGGGGTGAGGACCTGAGCCTTCCACCTCCATCCACTACATGTCAGCTCTACCTCCACATCATAGAGCCTCCTCTCATTAATCTTGCTTGACCTCTTCTTTTCAAAGGAAAAATCATTGTCCCGGAGGAGCTAGGAGCAAAACTCATTTAAAAAAGGGATTCATCTTATCAAAGGATGACTTCATTTTTCCAAAGCCCTCTCTCCACCATTCATTCTTCTTCCATTTGTACCTTTATTCTTGCACTTACCAAGATTCCCATGACATGTTTCTTTGAGCTAAGACACTAATCCTGTTCCCCCCAGATTATCATAGTGTCTTCATAAAAATACACTTCCTTCCAGATAATTCACATAGCTACTGCTCTGATTTATAATGTCAAAACCACCCACCTTTGGAAGCCTTACCTTCACCCTTCACCACAGAGCTTTATAAAAAGATGACACCTTGTTTTTTATTACCTTATTCTTCCTAATTATTGGTCAGAGTTTTCTTTTTTATCTAATAGAGAATATCATTCCTTATTTGAATTGTTATTCTAATAGTTATTTTAGGCCAAAGTTAATTTTCCTCTGTCAGGCAACAGTGTTTCCAATTTGCAACATCATTGCCATATAGAATGGGCTTTAGTGTCAAACAGATTTTATTTATTTTTATTTTTATTTTTTTAAAGATTTTATTTATTTATTTGAGAGAGAGAGTGAGAGAGAGAAAGAGCACAAGAGGGGGGAGCGGGAGAGGGAGAAGCAGACTCCCCGCTGAGCAGGGAGCCCGATGCGGGACTTGATCCGGGGACTCCAGGATCATGACCTGAGCCGAAGGCAGTCGCCCAACCAACTGAGCCACTCAGGTGCCCCAGTGTCAAACAGATTTTAGATTCACAGATCTACCATAAACTAGCACATGTCCCTTGGCCAGTTGTAAGTTTCATTTTCTTATGTGCAAATGAGAATGATAGTTATACTATTTTTTTTTGAAGATTTTATTTATTTATCAGAGAGAGAGAGACAGAGGCAGGCAGAGGGAGAAGAAGGCTCCTTGCTCAGCAAGGAGCCGGATGTGGGACTCGATCCCAGGACCCTGGGATCATGACCTGAGCCGAAGGCAGACGCTTAACCGACTGAGCCACCCAGGCGTCCCATGATAGTTATACTATTTGTTTGATGGGATTGCTGTATTAAATTATAATCCGTAAAGTACTTAGAAGAGTATCTGGTATGTAATGAGTGTCTATAATGTAATGGTAGGTATTCACTGGTTATTTTTTTTAAAGATTTTATTTATTTATTTTAGAGACAGAGAGTGTGTGAACAGGGAGAAGAGCAGAGGGACAAGCAGACTCCATGCTGAGTGTGGAGCCTGACATTGGGCTCCATCCCAGGACCATGAGATCATGACCTGAGCTGAAATCAAGAGTCACATGCTTAACTGACTGAGCCACCCAGGCACCCCTCACTAGTTACTATTTTTATATAGGAGCAATTTTTGGTTAATCTCAGTTAGCCAACTAAGTGAGAAAGGTCTAATCTTTAAAATACAGGGTTTTTTGTTGTTGTTGTTTTGTTTTTCGTAAGGTTTGCCCTTAATCATGTAATATACTAGAATTATTTTTCCTTTCAAAAAGTGGACCTATAGGAGAATGTTTATGCAGCATGCTGTGCATATCCTGATGGAACTAGAGAGTCCTCTTAGCCATGCCCGTGGAGTTGACAGCCTGATTGTTGCTAACATTCCTTTCGGTAAATTCTATCATCTTGCGATATGGGATTTCAGAGTGATAGTAATTTCTATGTGTTGTTAGTTTTTAATAACCACCAAAGAATGAAGAGGAAAAGATAATATATCAAAGACTATTTTTACAAGAATAGAAAGAGGTAAGGAAAAAAGAGAGAAAGCCAGATACAGAACAAAAATACATAGAAACACTCTACCCAGAAAATCCTCTGGAGAGTAATATAGTAAGACTTCTGCTTCCAGTCAAGATGGAATAACAGGAATTGGATTTACCCTCCTGACTGAAACAACTGCAAAACCAGACAGAGATCCCTGAGAAAAATACACAAATGAGGTGAGCCCTGTACTTGCTGTGGCTTACTGCTAGAGAGAATTTTCAGGCTGCAGAGCAGGGAGTGGGAACCCAGGTGAAGCCTAGCCACCTCCTTGAGTTGAGGATATGAAGCTAGGAACTCAGGGAGGCCAATGTGGCCAGAGTTCACAGAGAAGAGAGTTTCACAGAGGGAAGGAGAGCTCTGGAGATGTCAGGAAGTCCTCTCCAGGTGTTCTAACTAAGTACTGATCAGTGCAGACATGTGAGGAAACTACCTGCGGCCAAAGAAAGACGACCCAAAAGGAGCAGAAGGAACAATCCCCAGAGCTCACCCAGAGTTGGGAATAGTTTGTGTTCCCACCAGCCTCAGTGGGAAGCCACATAATTCATGGGTCATTGGGTAGATTGCTTAGAGATATTGCCTCACTAGTGGGGTAAAATTAGCCCTAGCCTAAATAAAGCCTACTCTAGTTCCACCTACCAAAGCTTAAAAAAAAAGTAAGCCTTCAGGTATAGAAGTTCAGTTTTGCAAAATGAAAAGAGTTCTGGAGATCGGTTGCACAACAGTATGAGTGTACATAACACTACTGAACGGTTATTAAGATGGCAAATTTTTTGTTATGTGTATTTCAGCACAATTAAAAGTAAAATAGCCCAGGGGCGCCTGGGTGACTCAGTCAGTTAAGCGTCTGCCTTCAGCTCAGGTCATGATCCTGGGGTTTTGGGACCAACCCCTGCATTGGGCTCTCTGCTCAGCAGGGAGCCTGCTTCTCCCTCTCCCTCTGCCTGCCACTCTGCCTACCTGTGCTCTCTCTCTGTGTCAAATAAATAAATGAATCTTTTTTTTTTAAGATTTTATTTATTTATTTGAGAGAGAGAATGAGAGACAGCACAAGAGGGAAGAGGGTCAGAGAGAGAAGCAGACCCCCTGCTGAGCAGGGAGCCCGATGCGGGACTCGATCCAGGGACTCCAGGATCATTACCTGAGCCGAAGGCAGTCGCTTAACCAACTGAGCCACCCAGGCGCCCCAATAAATGAATCTTTTAAAAAAATAAAAATAAAAGTAAAATAGCCCACATGAAAAAGGAAGCCTCAAAAGGACCAAACTCTTTCCAAATAACTCAAGAATATTTGTAGGAACACAAAAATATATAGCACGCAACAGGCAATATTTGAAATGTCTGACATCCAATAAAAAATTACAAGGCATGCAAGAAGAAGGAAAATAAAACCTATAATGAGGAGAAAAAGTAAAAAAAAGAAACAGACCCCGAATGACACGTCTGATGGAATTAGTGGACAAGAACAATAAAACTATATCACACGTGTTGAAGAATGTAGAGGAAAGATTGAGCATGAAATGTAGAGACATGGAAGGTATTTTTAAAAGACTCGAATTTCTAGAGGTGAAAAATACAATATCTGAGATGAAAAATATATCAGGTGAGATTTATACAGAGTAGACACTGCAGAAGAAAAGATTAGTGAATCTGAAGACATAGCAACAGGAACTATTCAAAATAAAGCACACAGAAAATAAACTGAAAGAAAGAAAAAAGAACAGCATCAGTGAGCTGTGGGATGACTTCAAGTGGCCTAATATAAGTGTAATTGGAATCCATAAAGTGGGAATGGAAAAGGAAACTATTTGGAGAAATAGTAACCAAAATTTTCAAGTTTGATCAAAGTGAAAAATCCACTGATTCAAGTTCAACAGAAGCTCAAAAAATATGAAAAAAAAAAAAATCCCTACATAAACATCAAAGTGAAAATTTAAAAAACCATAATAATGAGAAAATCTTAAAAGTATCCAGTGAAAACATATCACCTACCTAGGAATAAAGACAAGAAGGACAACAAACTCCTTGTTGGAAATAATGCAAGACCAAAGGCAGTGGAGCACATCTTTAAAATGCTGAAAGAAAAAAAGAACTATCAATTGAGTTTTCTATATCTGGAAAAAATATCTTTCACACACAAGAATAAAATACTTTTATGGACATATAAAAACTAAGAATTTATTGCCAGCAGACCTGCACTACAAGAAATGTTAATGGAAGTTCTTCAGTTAGATGAACAATCCACCAGTGTGAAATCTTGATCAATATAAAGGATTACAACATCAGATATGGTAAATATATGAATAAATACAAAGGTCTTTTTTCTTATTTAAAAAAAATATTTTTAAAAGATAATGACCGTTGAAAGAAAAAATGATCGCAATGTTTCTGGGGCTTAAAATATATGTAGAAGTAACTGCACAAAGGCCAAGAAGAGGCAATGCAATAGACTGTTCTAAGATTCTTCTATAATATGTGAGGTGGTTAATATTACTTGAAGGTAGATGAGGATAAGTTAAAGGTGTATACTATGAACACCAAAAGAAAAAAAGCAAGAGTTATTACTAAAAATCCAACAAAGGAGATAAAATGGAATCAGGAAAAATGTTCAATTAATTCAAAGCAGGCAGAAAAAGATTAATGAGAGAACAAAAAGCAGTTGGGGGGTGCCTGGGTGTCTTTGGCTCAGGTCATGATCCCAGGACCCTGGGATCGAGTCCCGCATCGGGCTCCCTGCTCAGCGGGGAGCCTGCTTCTTCCTCTGCCTCTGCTCCCCCTGCTTGTGCTCTGTATCTCTCAAATAAATAAATAACATCTTTTTATAAAAAGCAGTTGGATAAATAGAAAATAAATAGTAAAGTGGCAGATTTAACCAACCATATCAACTGTATTTTTTTTTTTAAGATTTTATTTATTTATTTGACAGAGAGAGAGAGAGAGTACAAGCTGGGGGAACGGCAGGGAGAGAGAGAAGCAGGCTCCTGCTGAGCAGAAAGCCTGACATGGGGCTTGATCCCAGGACCCTGGGATCATGACCCGAGCTGAGGGCAAACGCTTAACTGACTGAGCCACCCAGGTGCCCCTTAACCAACCATATTAATAATAGCACCACAGATAAATGGTTTATTTATTTATTTTTTAAATTTTATTTTATTATGTTATGTTAATCACCATACATTACATCATTAGTTTTTGATGTAGTGTTCCATGATTCATTGTTTGTGTATAACACCCAGTGCTCCATTCAGTACGTGCCATCCTTAATACCCATCACCGGGCTAACCCATCCCCCCACCCCCTCCCCTCTAGAACCCTCAGTTTGTTTCTCAGAGTGCATAGTCTCTCATGGAAATGGTTTAAAGCAGGCTGTGCGATAGACCTTCTTGTGATGATGGAATGTTCTTTATCTGTGCTCTCTAATACTTAGTCACATGTGGCTATTGAGACTTGAAATACAGCTCATGAACTGAATTTTAAATTTTATTAAAATTTAATTAATTTCAATTAAAATACCCACATGTGGTTAGTGGCCTATCAGAGAGCATAATTCTAAATACCTCAGTGAAGAGGCAGAGATTGTCAGATTGGTTAAAAAGCAAAGGCCAACTATGTGCTGGCAAAAGAAACTCTTTATAAAGACAAATAGATTAAAAGTCAGAAGATGGAAAAAGATATATCGTGCAAACCTTAATCAATAAAGGTTGATATCTTAATATCAAAGTGGATGTCAAGAAGACATAACTCCCCTGAAGACAAAAGTTTTATGTAGCCATCCTTAGTATTATGTTGTTGCTGTAGGGGGCAGCTGAGGAAAGAAGGGCAATGCATTCTTTGCTAGAGCTTCTACAACAAAATACCACAGGCAGGGTGGCTTAAATGACAGAAATTCATTTCCTCACAGTTCTGGAGGCTGGAAGTCCAAGATCGAGGTGCCAGCAGGGGTTGGTTTCTCCCGAGACCTCTGCCTTTGGCTTGTGGATGGCCACCCTCTTCACATGGTCATCCTTCTATGCACATGCATCCCTGGTGTCCCTCTGTGTGTCCAAATTTCCTCTTCTATAAGGACACCAGTCAGATTGTACAAGGGCCTGCCATAAAAGCCTCATTTCACTTAATCACCACTTTAAAGGCCCTATCTCCAAATACGGTCATATTCTAAAGTACTGGGGTTAGGGCTTCAACATATACATTTCTTGGATGGAGACACAATTCAGCCCATAACAGTCAAAGACATTGTTTATCATAGCCATTCTTACAAGAACAGTGTCTTTGGGCTTCCGTGGTGCAGTATAATTTTCTAGAGAAGATAGTGCCCTCTGGTTTTATGATGACTGTGACTCAAGAATCAACCCAAAAGAGAAGGGGCCAGGGTTGTAAGGCTATGGTTCACCTCTCAAGAGAGTTATGGAGGACAATAAGATGGGGAGGAAGGGAATCCTGTCCACCCAGAATCTTGTGCTTTCTCTGTTGTCTCTCCTGAAACTTCTGACAACAAATTGTGCCTCTGAGCTATGTAGTTTTTGTTAAAATCACGATATATTTTTTCCTTCCGAATTAATGAAAGGAAAACTTCAAGTAGACAATGTTTCTTCTGACGATCGGAAATGCTGACCCTTCCAGAAGCCCACCAACCCTCCCATCCGGGACGAGCTGCCCCCTGTTACCATGACAACATTCACTCTCAGCTAGTGTGGAGATGCTAGTTCTGGATTCACCCTGTTATATGTCAGGAGACCGGAGCTGCTTCATCAATTCAGCCCCGAAGGTGCGAGGTTTCTGGGTGAGGTTTGAAATTTGAAAGAGAGCAAAGAGAAGGAGGTGGCAGAAAGGTTTTGTACGAGAGAAGGCTCCAGGGGCTCTGAGCTACATGATCTGTAAAAGAAGTTAGAGCAAGTCTATACAATTTAAAAACAGATGATTTTCCTGAAATCACCATTGTGTTTCCATGGCAGCATCTCAGCTGACTCTGTCACTTACTATAAAGTGTTCTCCCCTCTGGGTGGATGGAATCTCGGTGTCAGTTGGAGGGAGGGAACCCAGGGCAGAATACATCAGACTCATCTTAGAAGGGAGAACACGAAATTTAGGTTAGCTATTAGGGCCTCGGGCAGATTCTTCTGAGCGTCAGGCCTCAAGTCACCCGGGGGGATGTCAGCAGTCACCTCCCTCATGATCTTTATGGGGATAGGGGCAGCAGTATTTTTGGTTGGAATGGCAGTGGCAGCTTCCTTCCTGCTTCCAGGCTTTGATAACCAGAGGACATTCGCCAATCTATAATTTATTCATTTGATAACATACTTATAGATAAAATATTTACCTAGCATTGGATTCTACCAAAAGCATCCATCACACTGGTGAAATGCATACCTGTCATGATGGATGTCAATTGCTTCCATCTCCTGTGGTAGAGCTGCAGCAAACAAAGCCTGATATGTCTAATCCTCCAAATGTCCAGTTGCTTCCTTTCACCCACACTCTTGTTGTGTGGGTGCTATGCTTCAGGCACCGTGTTGGGTGTTGAAATTAGGAAAAGGAATGAAACCAGGCTAAGGGCCTGCCCTTGGGAGGCTTACAGCCTGAGTGGGATGATGAGCATTGGCATGACAAGAATAAATAATGCAAGGTGGTATGTGCTCCAAATCTTTGGTGCAGACAATGAGCTCCGTAGGAACTCAAAAGAGCAAGTTTTCTTCCAGGGCTGGGGGGGATCAGGGATTGGCTCAGGGATGGGGGGGCTTGAACTGGGTTTGAATGCAGGCCAGGGCTGGGGTCACAGGGAGAATCTTGAAAACTAGAGCGAGGAGAGTGGCTGGAGAAGTATTGAGACAGGAGTGAAGGCGGGTGGTTGTTCAGAGAAAGGAGGAACAGACTTATTTGAGGAGAGTGGAAAATAAGATTGACAAGGGGAGAGTCGGGGGCTCAGATTGTCAGGATTCTGAAGGGCATGGTAGAGTTTAGACCTCATGTAGGCAGTGAAGGATTGTCAAAGGTTTTAGAGCAAGAGGGCTCTTGTTTGCAAAGTCATGCTGGGGGATTCTTAATCTGGGAGCCCTGTGTAGGATGGTTTGAAGGAGGGAAGAAAGAGGCAGAAAGATTGGGTAGGAAACTGCTTCAGGGATTAGGATGGAGCTTGTGGGAAAGGAAAAAAAAGGGATGAGTGGATGCATGGACCGAATGGATGGACCCCAGAGATCCTGAGAAGGAATAGATTCTAACTGACAGGATGTAGCAGAGGAAAGTGTAAGGTTGGAGCCTGGGTCAGTAGGGAAGGAGTTTATACCTTTAAAAGAAATGATGTTCACCAAGCCCTATGTTAATCAAAAGGAGGAAAAAAACCTTGCCCTTAAGTAGCTCACAGCCCAGTAGGAAAAGACAAGTGTGATTATAGGCTCTAGGATAGAAGCGTGGACAAAGTAGAGTGAGGGGCTCACAGGAAGGAAGGAGAGGGGTGTCTTCACCAGAGATGGTCTTGAGCTGGAAGTTGAAGGGGAATTTGAGGAAGAAGTTATATTTGACTTCACAGTGCATTCTGAGGGGAAGCAGAACCTGTGCATTTTGAGGGGAAGCAGAACCTGTGAGTGGGAAGCATCCATTCATGGATTCATTGCTATGGAGGGACCCCCACACGAGGCAGGAACTCTAGGAAAAAAGCAGTGAATAAGGCTCTCTCCTTGCTTTCGAGAAACTGTCCATCTAGTTGGGGGGAAAGACCGTTCATTCCAACATTTGGATTTCCTGTGTCTGGACCCCCTTTCTCACCAGCCACTACTGTGGGTGCCAGGAATGTCAGAGGGAACAGAATGGACTAAATTCCCTCTCCTCATGGAGCCGCATTCTAGTTAAGAACTTACTCAAAAAACAAGCAGAATTAGGCTAAGCCGTGAAAGACAAGTTCAAGGAAAGTGTAGAGAAAAAGAGCGGAGTTCTGATGGGGCCATCGCTGAGGGGCCTGTGCTGTCGGCCGGTGAGAGGTGAATGGCAGTCCCATTAAACAGCAGTTGCAGATGGCAGTTGGGAGCGAGGGTCAGGTCAGACTGCAGAATGAATGCAGACATCTGTGTGTGCCTCGTCATGAGGAGGTGACGTGCTTGTGTTTCACCAGGGAGGCATCTTTGTAGCTGGGGCAGCTGAAACCAGGCCTGGGCTATCTTGTGTGTTCTGTGCCCATCAGGACTCCCTCTCAGTGGGGCTCCGGGCTTGGCAAGTGTTGGTTTACTTGAATGCTGATGGAAACCAGCAAAGAGGGCCCACCCAGCAAGAACTCTCCCTGGCACCAACACCCAAATCCTGTCACACGGATCCAAGGCTTATTTACTGGTGTTAGAGTGGTCTCTGGAGAGAGAGTGGGTATTACGGGTTGAATTGTTTCCCCATAAATTCCTATGTTGAAGTCCTGACCCCAGTGCCTCAGAACGTGACTGCATTTGAGATGGGGTCTTTAGAAGGTAATCAAATTAAAATGAAGTCATTATGGTGGGCCCTCATCAAGGACAACGTGTGTCCTTATAAAAAGAGGAAATTTGAACACACACACACACACACACACAGGGAGAATGCCATGTGAGGATGAAGGCAGAGATGGAGGAGGATGTTTCTGTAAGCTAACGAACAGCAAAGATTGCTGGCAAACCACCAGAAGCTAGGGGAGAGTCATGGAACACCGTGTCCCTCGGCATCCTCAGCAGAACCAGTCCTGCCAATGCCTTGATTTTGGGCGGCTAGCCTCCAGAGCTGTGAGACAGTAAGTTTCTGTTGGTGAAGCACCCCCAGTCTGTGGTACTTGTATGGCCACCCGTAACTCTGAGGTCTTTCAAATCAGGAGCCCCTGAGGCCTGTTCCCACTGCCGACCTGTGCCTCCATCGCCGTCTGTGAGGTCCTCTCCCTGATGTTGAAATCGGCGTTTTCATTACCGTCACTGTGCGTCTCAGGCAGAAGTTTAATTGTGACTGACTGGCCCTCAGCTCCTTCAGAGAACTGTTCAACACACGTGTGTCCCCCTTTCCCAGCTCTTTACTTTCTGGAGGATTCTCAGTACCGAAAGTGGTAGAACCTCAGGGTGTGCTCTGCTGGACAAGTGTTCGATTTGTGAGGAGACCGGTTAAAAAAAAAAAAAAATTCAATATGTGTTCATGGTGGTGTTTGGCAGGATTTACAAGGGGATTCAGCATTTTAATGAGCCGTGAGGGTTTTCACTTAAATTCCTGGCATGAAGGGCAGAGAATCATCTCTGATTACCATCAGTAGCAGCTGACTCTGCTGGGGCAGAGGGGCAAGGGAGTCATGGAAACAGAGATTAGTTAAGCAGATCCTTTGGGTAAAGTGCGGATCAATAACCTGTTGTTAGAGCTTTGGCAAAGCTTAACTCTGAGGAGTTGATCTCCTGTAGAGACTAGCAAGAGGGTCCAGGGTTCTGTCGATCACCCCCACCCCCACCCCCACACTATCACCACTCCTCTCTGGCTTCTGCAGTGGGTAAGCAGCTTGCTCTGGATTCACTGTCATCCTCCAGAATCCTCCAGAATGTCCCCACTTGCTCCTCACAGGGCTGCTGTCATTAACCCAGTCTCTTGGGAATGGGACTCATTGACCCCCACCTGTTGACTCAACTATTTTCTCTTGTTTACTATGTTCTCTTGTTTTTTGAAGTCTCAGAAGCAGCCAAATGAACATCATAGCCAAGATTTTCTTGCCATATCCATTAATGAGTTCTGCACTGCAAAAATGTTTGAAGCTGGTGGCCATATCTTTCTTTTATAAAAAAAATTGCATCCAATTGGTATTTTTTATTTGTCGGAATTTTGCTGACCTGAAGTTTATATGTGTGCTTAGGCTGTGCCAGGTACCAAGCTAAGGACTATATGTTAATTGTGTTCAGTCTTCACAATATGTCTGTGAAGGAGATACTGACACATTGTCATTTGCCAGATGAGGCTCTACAAAGTAAGTGACTTGATCAAGGTCATTTAGCCAGTACATGATCGTGCCAGGATATATGCCTGTCACTCTGGCTCCAGAGCCCCTGCTCTTAACCGCCACACATCATCATAACCAGTTTGGGTTTGGAGGGTCATGCTGGAGGTATACAGGTGCTTGGCATGAGTCCCCGCCCTCACGTTCCAGAGAGTTGCTGTATGACTTGGTGGGTGTGGAGCAGGAGAAATGCACCAGACTTTAGGAATCCAGAATGAGGAGCTTGCCCAGGGTTGGGTTCTGGAAAGGCTGTCTGAAGGAAATGATGACTAGGACCTAAAGGACTTCTCCATAGAGGAATCACACAGACAAAGGCATGGAAGCTTGAGACATCAAGATTGGGGGTGAGCATCAGCTCAGTGTAACTGGGGAGGAAGGCGAGGCGATGTGAGAGAAGGTGGAGAGGGGCAGAATGGGAAAGATGTCTCACATGACACATTAAGAAATTTGGATTTCCCCCCTGTGGAAGGCAAGGTGCCATTGAAGGGTTTTGAGAACGAGAGTGAAATGTTTGGTTTCAGGTTGTAGAAACATTAATGCAGTGGCTCAGTGGAGGATGGTTTGAGGGGGCAAGAGTACAGACAAGTACAGATGAGAGGCCAGGAGGAAGGTGTTGTGTGAGTCCAGGTGAGATGTGGTAAGGGCTTCAAGTAGGAAAGAGTGTGGGGAGGTGAGGCTTTTGAACTTGACAGGTCATGCATTGTGGGCTCGAGGAATAGGAAGTCTTGGTGAACACCAAGTGCTTAATATGTACAAGGTATGGATCTAAATGTATGACATATTTTAACGCAGTTACTCCCACAACAATCTTAGAGGTTTTACAGATGAGGAAGGTGACGCACAGGGAGGCTAAGTACTTGGCCCAAGGTCCAGCAAGAGACAGACTGGGACTTGGATCAGTATTCTGGCTCTGTCCCCTGCTCTCTTCATCACCATGCTACACCACTCCTGAGTGAGCCCGGGGGAGCAGGGGAAGGCATCTAGATGACCCACCACCACCACTGCCATGGCCCCCACTGCCAGATGGCCAAAAGGATGGTGGTGCCATTGACCAAGGATTCCAGAAAGGAGCAGCGAAGGACACTGGACTCCATGTTACATGTGTTTAGTGTGACATGCCTGTGGAGCTCCCGGTGGAGGAATCTGGCCCTTCCTCCTGGAGCCTCTCCTCACGGAGCCATGGGGCTTAAATCATTATACAGCTTTACATTTACATGACAGGTTAATAGGAAAAAAAAATTGGTGGAATAGGGTCTAAAAATCTCTCATAAGCCAATGTGATTTCTCTCGGTTTCGTCTACTGACTGGATGGCAGATTAAAATGTGAAGATTTGACAAAAAAATAATGTAGCTGTGCCAGCCTTCAGTGTCTCAGGCATAAAATTAAGTTTAACATTGTATTACGCATTTGAAGACTTGTCATTGTAAGGCTGGCCAGACAAATATGATTTAGAGGGTTAGGTTTTGAGAAATGAGTAGGAGAAATAAAATATGGAATAAAATAATAGTAGAGGTGACACATTTTTAAAAAACATATCTGATGGTGTTAAGCAGTCCTTTTTGATCACATTGTTTAATATTGCCTCCTTTTTTGCCTGTTTGACCAAGGGACTCTGATGTGTTGGAATGGTTCTCCTACTGAAATCTGGAAATTCAGTGACCCATCTCCCCATCCCCTGACCGCTCCTTTATATCTCTTTCACCTCTCCTAATTCTCTCTACATCTACTAGTTTTCTCCTCTCTTGGGACTTTAATCTGTGCAACCCCCTCCCCCACCCCAATTTTTCTCATGAGCTGCATGGTTCAGTCTGGCTGTGGACTAATTTCCAAGCTGTGAAATTAAAGCTGAGATCTGGTTCTTTCCCTCCAGTCTGAGTGCTCCCCTTACTCAGACACTCCAAATCCTTCTGTTTTCATCCCAGTCTCTGTCCATGGTAGAATTTGGGGGTCTTACCCCTACTGCTCCTTTCTGCAAAGCCTTCTAAGGGAGTCTGCTCAGTTCTGTGTCCTGGCCTTCGAGGCTTGTCATTTCCGTCAATATAAGAAGTGAAATATAGGTCAGGTTCACAGAGCCCAGTGCTAAAAATAAAAGCTTCATCCCCAGGCTCTTTGGGTTTGTAGATTGACAAGCGGTTCCCCTCTTCCTACCAACCCCACTTCTAAATTACGTCTCGGAGCCTAGTTGATGCTACCCTCCATATAAGAGGGAACTGAAAATAGAAGAGGAGCTGAAATGATCTCCCTTAGCTGACTCCATTCCAAACATGTGAAGTTGGCCTGAATGGAAGACATAGGTAGAAGCACTGAGCAGGTTTCCTCCCTGTTGTGGGGGGAGTGCTGGCTGCTCCAGTCCCATCTTCTGTGCAGGTGGGTCTGCAGTGCAGCCCAGGAGGAGCTCCTCTCCCTCCATGGACCACCCAGCATGCCACTCCAGCAGCAGCCAAGTCACCAGGCATTCCAGTGCAATTCCCCAAAATTTTGCTGAAAGGACCCACAATCTCACCTTTCTCATTCCTAGTCCTTGCATTTGAGCTCAGAAGACTCAGCCCTTTTTCTATGACATCAAAATTCAGAAAGCGAAAAGCAGAGCCTTGTGATTTACTTTTAGTAACTGCACATCTCTCCTCCTGAACTTTTGTTCATTCTCTCCCTCCTCCTTCTCTCTCCTTCTATTCTGATTTTTCCACGTAAGTCCTTGTGCCTTCGTCCATCTTGCCCTCCTAAATCCTGCAAAACTAGGAGACAAGCTTTCCTCCACGTGGAATGCCTGGGGCCTCTGAGAGCTTGAGTTTGAATAGATGCCTCACACCTGCCCCGATTCTCGGGTCTCATTTTTCAGGCTCCTCTGTTCTTGACGAGGAACCGCATTCTCTGTGAGAGGATCCTAAGGAGCAAGGATACCTTGCCTTTTGGGCTCTCCATAAACCGTCTCTGCAGTGCCCCGGCAAATCTCATAACCAACTTCTGTGCCTTCCACCCACAGGTGCTAGTAACACTGCCCTTTTTTTTTGGACAAAGGGGGCAGGCTCCAGTAGAAGCATTTTCCCAGGGCTTCGAGGAAGTGGAATATACCCTGGCTTGTCTTTTAATTCCTCTGAGTCAGATTTCCTCAGACATGTCTCAGATAAAGGATGGCTCCTTTATCTCTAAACAGGAGTGAGGGAAAGGAACAAGCCAGCTGACGGGACGGGCAGCAGTGAACGCCTCTCGCACGCATGTGGTGGGCCAAACAAATGTTACCATTATGTGGTTTTCTAAAGCTATACTCCAGGCCAGAGTAAATGATTTCTTTGAGAGTAGAGGAGGGCTCAAGTGGACGACCCTCTATGAATGGAGCCTTCTCCGCCGGTCACTCAGCCCCAGAAAAGCCAGCCTTCTGAGGGTGCAGAAAGCAGACACTCCCACTGTGGGAGTCCATCCTCTTGAGGAACCCTAGGGCGCATTGCTTCGTGGATTTGAATTCAGCCCTACCACCAGCTTACTTTGTGACCTTGGCCTCCCTGCAATTCCGTGTCTTCATCTGTGAATTGGGAGAGTTGGAAGGGAGCCGTGCCACTCAGCTCCAGCTGTCCAGTAGAACCTCTGGGAGCCTTGAACTACACCAGCCTCCTGACATCGCTCATTCATTTGCTCGCAGATGAGGAGGCCCGGTCGGGTAGCTTTTGAAGCTCCCCAGGTGATTCTCATGTGCAGCCAGGCCTGAGAAGTGCTGCCTAGACCAGCGTCTCTCACGCTGGACCGTGCTCATGAGTCACGTGGGATTTTGTTCCATGCACGCTCGGATTCTGCAGCTTCCAGGGGGACCAGAGGTTCTACCCCTGTAGCAGGCTCCTGGGGGAGGCGGCTAGTACTCATCCTCCATCCCCGCTCTGGCTGGTAAAGGCCGGGGTGGTCTTCAAGTTCTTTGCAGCTCTGATAGCATAGGGTTCCTTATTTTTTCGGTGGGGAGAGGGCAGGGAATAAGTGAAAGAGACATTTCGATGGTCGTGGGGATGAATTCCCTTTTGTCACTGGGGCAATGGGACATCGTCTTTGGGAAAATGTGATTCAGTAGTTGGGGGGTAGGGTTCAATCATATCCGTTTTCAACATTGGAGCGGGAGTATTTAGGGAGGAAAAGGAAGACAGGCAGCTCTGTGCTTGTGCGTGTGTGCGTGTGTGTGTGAGAGAGAGAGAGAGAGAGATGGAGTACTCACAGGGTGAATATTATGTGTTGAATGAATCTTAGGGGTTGGGAAGATCAAAGGGCAACAACTGTGTAGGCTTCTCCGAGTCCAGTTATGGTGAAGATATGAGGCGAGGCAGTTTTTATTCAGCTGGGATTTAAGGTGAAGCTCTTGCTTCCCAGAACAACTCAAAGGCCAGAAGATTCCATCTCCTCAGCCCTGTCTTTTTCCTGTGCTAAGCAGCCATTTGCTCCAATTATTTTTGAATTATAGTGACAGCTTTAGGCTTATGCAGGGCTTCAAATCATCTGAACCTAGGAGCAGAAATAAAATCATGCCTTTCTCAGTCAGAACATTTCAGCTGGCTGCTTTTATTTTTTTATTTTTTAAAGATTTATTTATTTATTTGAGAGAGAGAGAATATGAGAGGGGAGAGGGTTAGAGGGAGAAGCAGGCTCCTCGCCGAGCAGGGAGCCCGATGCGGGACTCGATCCCGGGACTCCAGGATCATGACCTGAGCCGAAGGCAGTCGCTCAACCAACGGAGCCACCCAGGCGCCCCTCAGCTGGCTGCTTTTAAAAGGCTCTCCTTCGCACCGCTTCCACCTCCATGACCCTCCTGCCTTGCTGTGAGCCACAGACACCGTCTTGGAGTCCCAAGATTCTGCCTGACTTCTGCACAATGACATACATATATTTTCAAGTCAAAGTCAACCTTAGTGATGTTGCCTGCATTCTGCCTTCTGTTTCTTCTAATCTTTATTACCAATTCCCCTCCATGAACAAATTCTCTGGGTTTAAAATTACATTTAATTAAGATTAAATACTTCAGACCTGTGGTATGGATGCCCACATAATTATGGGGATTTCTTTTGCTTTAGGACAGGTCTCTAACAGAGCCGTATTTCTGGCTAAAATCCACAGTCCAGGATTTTGTCACTGTCCTACTTTCAGCGATTCCTCCAACTTGTGGTTTACGGAAAAAGAATGGTTCTCTAGCGAAGACATTTTCCAATCTAGAGAAGTAAGTGAGCATTAACCAGGCAGAGGGAACACAGTAGTGAGAGAACATGTGATTTCGGCAAACTGAAAATAGTTTGGATAGTTTTTATGGGAACCACACAATCAATAATGAGATTTCTCCCAGGTAGTATTGTCTTTCATGTGGTATGAGTGATTTTCTGACCCACTGTAGCAGGATGGGTATTCTAAGTTATTCTTTCTGAAAGAGTCAGGGGATTTGCCTCCTATCCCATCCCCCACTGAGATGACTCTATAGAGTTAGGCATTCACTGATGGCTCAGAACCTCAGAGCTACCAGGGCTCGGTGGGGCGTGAGTGTGTGGTTACATTAGCCCAGTGCTCTGTCCAACTGGGAAATCTAACACAGGCTCCTCCTGGTGTTTGCTGTGACCTTAGAATTTGGAATTTGCAAAGGTAGTCCTTTATAGCAAAGTTTTTATATAGATTACAAAATCAGTAGGTTGCAAACAGCATTTTAAGAAATGAAATAGAAGAGAATAGAAAATCAGAATACATTACACAAATAAGGGCTAGTATTATTTAGTGAAACCTTGTGTGTGTACTTGATGTGAATGCCTTTTTGTGCTTTAGAATGTATACTTGTAGGCCAAGGAGACAAAGATATTTCATCTTGTATTCCACTATTAAGTGATTTGTAGCAGCTGGCTAGGATACTGTATTGAAAACAATTCAGCAGCAGCGTCTAGACTCAGAGAAAGGGCTATCACGGATTAGCCATGTTTAACATGGACTTACAGCAGGGACATGGGGTCACTGTCTGTGCTATCCCTGTGGGAAACACTGTGTAAGCAATAGAAGTAGCTACCAGCAGGTGAATTACGGGGCCTGGTTGTAGCGGAATGGGCGGGCAGGCCGGCTTTTCCTGGGTGTGACTAACCCCAGGAAACGGGAAATATGCATACGCGTGTTTGTGTATGTATACCTATATATGTGTGTACATGCACATACACACACACACACACATAGACACACATGCTTTATTACGGTTTTTCCATTAATAAGAAACCTCATTATAATAAAAAGCATAAATAGTTATCATTTACTAATGAGATTGTTTAAATGAGATTTCGACCATTAAGTTTTTTTAAGATTTTATTTATTTACTTGAAAGAGAGGGAGAGAGAGAGCATGAGTGGAGTGGGGGGAGGGGCAGACGGAGACGGAGAAGCAGAGGGAGAAGCAGACTCCTCGCTGAGCAGGGAGCCTGACTCGGAGCTTGATCCCAGGACCCTGAGATCATGACCTGAGCCGAAGACAGACGCTTTACCAACTGAGCCACCAGATGCCCCTAAATGGTTTTGAAAGATACTTTTTGGCTAATCCAGTCGGTTTCCTTTCAGAAAGGGGAAATTCAAAAGGTTTACTTGGTTGACCCTTGTGCTTTGAGACAGACATTCATAACTTGAAAATTACATATAGAGACAAGTTACCTCCCTGACGGACACTCATAAGATCTGTTTTTTTCTCAGACCTGTGACACCCAAAGATGTTGTGAGATATAACAGAAATATTTAAAGCAATACCAATAATCAGGCCCAAAGTAAACGTCCCCATGAAGAGTAGGATGCAAGCGTTGAGTCCTCAAGCAACTGCTCTCCCTTATGCGTTTGTTCACCTGCTTATGCCTTTATTCCACAGATATTTACTGCGGGCTTATTATGTGCTTTATGCTATGCTTACACTACTCTTTGCTGAGCAGTTGAGACACAGTGGAAGACAAAAACAGACCTGCCCCCTGTTCTCATGCAGTTTGAAGACTGGCACAGGAGTCAGTGACAGAGATGAGTAAGTATGTGCAGTGGGAGGAGGGAACAGAGAGCTGAGAGCACATCACGGAGACAGGGACCTGGACCTGGGCCTGCCATCCCGGCGTGTTTTACCACAGCTGGGGAACTCTGGGGCACGTGTCTTTTGGGAGTTGCTGCAGAGCTTTGGACGAACTCCTACCGCAGAGCCCTGGCAGATAATAGCACTTGAGCTTAAGCAGGAGATCCGCACTGCATGGAACGTGGGCTTCAGAACCTCCCTCCTGTCCACCCCCCAAACCTTGCTATCAGAGCTCCCTCCTCTTTGCCTGCAATGCTTTTTCTTAAAACAGACTTAGTTAACAGCCTTTTGATTCCACAACTTCTTTGTTACAAGCAGCTCTCTGGCAGTGGGCAGAAATAAAAGCTGTATTCTCTGAGACTCAGGGGGCTCTTCCTGACTTCCCTGGATCTTTAAGAACATTTTTCTAGAAGTAGTTTTATTGCCTCCATGAACACTCTCACCCATTGTGCCCATCACAATCTTCACGAAGTGTGCTTGTTTGCTTCCGATTTCAAATGTCTTTTTATCACCTTCTGTGTGTATGAACCAGTATTTTTTTTTTTAAGACTTTTATTTATTTATCTGACAGAGAGAGACACAGTGGGAGAGGGAACACGAGCAGGGGGAGTGGGAGAGGGAGAAGCAGGCTTCCTCCCGAGCAGGGAGCCCGATGCGGGGCTCGATCCCAGGACCCCGGGATCATGACCCGAGGGGAAGGCAGACGCTTAACGACTGAGCCACCCAGGTGCCCCTGAACTAGCAATTTTTAAGCAGACATATTGGATATAATATTGCCTCGTGTGTTACTCCCTCAGACTGTTCTGTGTCTCTTCCTGTCACTGTGCACACACCTGCCTTTAAACACAGAGAATGGAGGGGCGCCTGGGTGGCTCAGTTGTTAAGCGTCTGCCTTCGGCTCAGGTCATGATTCCGGGGTCCTGGGATCGAGCCCCACATCGGGCTCCCTGCTCAGTGGGGACCCTTCTTCTCCCTCTGCCTATTGTTGCCCCTGCTCGTGCGTGCCCGTACTCTCTCTGACAAATAAATAAATAAAATCTAAAAAAAACGAACACAGAGAATGGGGAGGCGGGGCCCAGAGACATCAGTGTGGGAGCCTGTGGTGGTGCAGAGGCCATCCCACACCAACTCGGGCTCTTGGCCGCCTCGGCTGATCACAGCAATGTAAACAAACATCTTTGTGGTCTGTTGCACAGTCCGATGACTTAGAATGACATTGTATCATGTTGGCATTTGGGGCTTTTCCTCAGAGTCTAGCATCACCAGGAGGCTTGTGCCCAGTGAGGTGGATATCTGGTTTTGAAATATGAAGATGCTCAGCAGTTTCTAAGAATCGTTATTTGCTTTTTTTTTTAATATTTTATTTATTTATTTGAGAGAAAGAGACAGAGAAAGAGAGCACAAGCAGGGGGAGCGGCAGAGGCAGAGGGAGAAGCAGATTCGCTGCTGAGCAGGGAACCCGATGCGGGGCTCAGGTCATGATCCTAGGGTCATGACCTGAGCCGAAGGCAGATGCTTAATCGACTAAGCCACCCAAGCGCCCCTCAATAACATATTTTTAAGTATCACATTGCCGGGAGAATAAAGATGCCTTGCAACTTTTTTGCTCAGGTATCCCAGGGAAGGCAGTGGATGTGTTAATTCTCAGCCAGGCAGGTGTTAAAAATAAATGTCGTTGCCTATTGATGATTTAAACTTAAATTTAAAATCCTGGCTTCCTTGGCCTGGCAAAGCAGAAATGAACACAGCTGAATCTGATGTCCTCAGCTAGCTGATCTCCACCACCCCTCCCCACAACCCCCCAAAAGAGTGGAAATAATGATGGTTCATCTTCATGCCCTCTTACCTCCATCCCTCTCCACGCCCTGTGCTTGCTGAGTCAAATTAGCCTTTAAATCTGAGCCTGGGCGATTCTCCCACGGGCGAGTGTTTTCCTTTCGGTTTATGGAAAGTGGATGGATCTTTCTCATCTTTTCTCTTCCCCTAGTTTGATTCTGTCTAAATTCTGTTTCCCATTTAAGACTTTGGAAATTAGGGGCGCCTGGGTGGCTCAGTCATTGAGCGTCTGCCTTCGGCTCGGGTCATGATACCAGGGTCCTGGGATCGAGCCCCGCATCGGGCTCCCTGCTCCGCGGGAAGCCTGCTTCTCCCTCTCCCACTCCTGCTGCTTGTGTTCCCTCTCTCACTGTCAAATAAATAAAATCTTTAAAGAAAAAAAAAAAAAGAAAAAAGACTTTGGAAATTAAATCCCTCTCTTTTAGGTTAAAATGGGCTCAAGAAACTCATTAAATTCTTCCCAACCCTAATCCTTTACTTCTTCTGTGGGACTGCTCCTTCACACAGTAACATGAGCCAAAGCTCCCGCTCAAATCCCCAAGTAATTTGTTTTCCCCTAGCGGTAATCTTCCTGCCTTCCACAATTTATTGAGTTTGTCCTTCAGGAGACTAGCTCCACGAGGGTCTCAAACAGCAGCTCTTGCTTGCTCTCATCCTGATTCCATAGGCCCGAACCCCCACCTTTCCAATGAGTGCTGCTTTCCTCAGTTTCCCCTGCTGCTCCACACGTTTCCCCTCAGTGCTGTCTCGCTTCCTCCTAGAGCCAGCGGTGGGAACGACATGCCGTGGGAAATGCCCTTAATAGAGAGCGAGGTCCAAAGGCAGTTGGTCAAATGGCACTTTGTTGGCTGGCCTGGTCCACTGATCATCCATATTTAATGTTTGCAGTTACAGACAGCCTTGCAAGGGCTGCCATAACAATAATGATAACTGGCATCTGTTTGAACATTTACTGTGTGCCAGCCACGGTGTTAAATACTTGAATAAATATCTCATTTAATTTTCACGAAATCCTAGGAGGAAGCTACTGTGATCACCCCCATTTTATGTAAGAGGAAATTAAGCGAGGTTTGGAGAAGTTAACTAGCTTGTAGGTGGTAGAGCTGAAATGTGGACCTGGCGGGGCTAGTTCTGAAACCCTCGCAGTAGTGGGTGAGTGAAAGGCCCGAGTTAAGGAGTCCACGTCTGAATGCTGCTCTACAATGTGCCAGGCGGTCCTCGACCTTCTCCTTCCCTGAAGTTGTAAACAGCATCATCGGCCTTTCAGAGTCATCGTGAAAGTACGATTAACGATTATGTAGTGCTTAGCACAGTGCTTGGCACATAGTAGGTACTCAATCTGTGGTAAATATTATTATAACTATTCTTACTTCTACTTGGGTATTATTAAGTCTTCCCCATTTATGGTGTCACATCTTCTTCAAAAATATGTTTTCTTCTTGAAATATATTTTAGTCTCTTGCCTCTACCTTATCAGTCACCTTTTGTTTGTCCAGATTCCTGTGGAACACGAAAAAATACATGAAGGAAGGACTTGTATAGAGTGGGGTAATCAATTGGTATAGCTGATACTCTTAAAAACGGAGATGCGAATTCCCATTGATCTGAAGAGAGGAAATTCAAGTTCAAGTGTAAATTTGAACTTGATGATCCATTCTAGTGGACCAAAATATGTCACCATGGTCTCAGATAAAAGCCAAAAGGAAAGAAAAAAGGCAGAGTGTACATTAGAGAATGAGAGTTCTCTCCAGGAAAGAGATATTTATAGCATCTCGATGCAACAAAAGCACTTTCATCTTAATTCACTGAAAAGTACTCCTCAGCTTCAGAGAGCTCTAGTCTGGTCATCTGGAATATCCTTTTTGGACAATTTCCTCTGGTTCTCTTTTCCCTGCCATTGGTATTGCTTCCATAATTTTCTAATTCAAATACAATGGAAGCCACTCATTTCCCCCATTTCTCTCACGTACTGCTCAGCATGCCTGACTCCAGTTGCCATAGGAACTCGATTCTGGTCTCTCACCTGGTGGGCAATAGTTTCACAAGGCAATTCTTACTAATAATGAAAGCCCACATAGCACTTGCAGCCAGGCATAGCTCTGTGCCCTTTGTAGGTATTAAACCATTTAATCTTCACAATACCCTCAGGAGGGAGGTACTGTTACCATTCCCATCTTGCAAACAAACTGAAGCATAGATCTAGTGACTCGCCTAGCGTTATATGACTGGCATTTGATCCTACGTAGCCTGCATTTAGTGTCTATCCTCTTAACCACCGCCCCGTACTGCCTCTTACCTGCCTCAGTTACGTGCAGTACTCTCTGATACTTTCGATTCCACTTTATGTTTTATCATTTTATTTTTTTAAATGGTGTCTGGGAGTGGCTCACGAAATGCTTTCACAATTCTAATGGATACCGCGACATGAAGTTTGAAAACCCTTGGCTGGACCTCCTCTCTTGTGGGATGGACACAGCAGGCTGCTTCAGCCAGGTGCCTGAACATTCCATTCATGTCTCCCCTCGTTCTGGTGTCGTGCTCACTCAGCAACCCAGTGCTTAGGATTTGGCCCTCCACAGAGCTCTGCCTGCCGCGAAAGAATGCACTGGGCATGTGGACTTTGAGTATCCTCGTGAATTAGTCAACTGTCTCTCTAGTTTCGGCTGTGAGGCTGGATAACACGAATCTGCCCCCAAGAAATGGGTTGTGAGAAATGGGGTCACTGGATCCGAGTCAGTGCCAGTGAGGCTGAAGGCTGTACCCCTTCAAGGTTGTAGGACAGCCCACAAGAGTTCTCACAGGGGTGGTGATTCCCAGCACCGAGCATGGTTTAAACTTCCGTGGCACCGAGCACCATCTGCTCCACGGTCAGAAAGAGAGCCCAGCACCCTTTTCTTCAACAGGACATGTCCTCGTTGACACACATTTGTGAGAAAAGAAATGGATGCTACTTTCCCACCTGAGCTCTGTTACACTACATGAATAAATGCAGTGCATCCTCTGCAAATAATTGATTGAAATGAGATCCCTTTCCCTCTCAACCCAGCCGGTCTCCCTCCTAAGATGGTATCCAATGGGGCCATGCATTATGCATCTCTATGATTATGCATTAATTTCTTGAGAACTAGCAAATGATACCTACATTTTTCAAGCATGTTTCGTTATGCTAAATAATTGATTGCATCTTTTATTTATAAAAATTTACTTGCTGGAAGTTCAGACAGAGGTTCTGCAAGCCCATCGTCTCTCCTGGATTTCAGCTTCCTGGCATGAAGTCCAAAAACTCACCTACAGATTTCAGTTTTTGAAAGCTTTTAGGCGAGGAGCCAGATGAAGTCCTGCATTCCAGACAAGGGAGACTGGCTGTAAGCCAACAGACATCTGTACAGATCTCTTCCCACGGTCCTGGGATGAGGCTTGCCAAGGCCTGAAGCCCCCGGAGAGACCTATTTCCAGGCTTATAGACTCCATGGCTGATCTGTCCTAACCAAGGAGCTGCTGGGGACTTTGTGGACCTGGATAAATATAATCACATGATGAGATAAGTTATAAGCCCACCTAGTTTGTATGAGTAGGAGGATAATGTGAGCAAAGAGAAATATGGGTAACTGGAGCAAAGAGAACTTTTTTTGTCTCTTGGAGACTGTATTCCTGAGAAATGGCAAATAAACAAAGTAAATGTTATTAGCATGTCCAATGAATACAATTAGTGATGTGATGAGAATATTACCTTTCCCCTCCCCTCCATTACCCTTTTAAATTTTATTTAATAAGGCAAGGTTGATGTGAAAACTCAGCAGGCTTCTGACATTTCATTCTTAGGAACTAGACAGTATGTGAGTTGTTTAAGTTGAACTCTGTCTCAAGTCAGCAATCAGAATGTCCAGCCCAAGGTGAGGACCAAACCTTTGAACCTGATTTAACATCAATCCCTTTTCTTTCCCTATCTGAAGCCTGCCTCGGGCTGGGGGGGCTGCCATGGGAAGGGTTTGTGGGTAGCTGGCGGCCTCTCTGCGGTCTCTGCCTTATGCTTTTCTCCTATCTGCAGTTCTCAGTTTGCTGGCTAGTTTCTGAGTGCCCAGGACTGGGTGGCAGGTAGGGAGTCAGGGACAAGGGGGTCAACAAAGTGAGTTCACCACTCTCTGAGCCTGGCTAGTGTTTCATGTGGACCCTTTCCCTTGTTGAGTGTTGTGGTGGGTTCTTCAGAAACTCCCATTATTGGCCATTCCTCTCCTGCACTTCTCGGGGGCATATGAAGATGCATCTTTATTGGAGGAGGTCCCTCTGCATTTCTTCCTAAGACCCGAGCAATCCAATGCCCACCTCCAGCTTCTTGCTGCTGGGGTCTCTCTGCCCCTCTAGGTGGTCCTATGAAATAGTGCCCAAGCTGACCACACACCAGCTCTCCCTTCTGGGTGACCACATTTCGTCCACAGGACACCCCTTGCCTGAGAAACCCCACAAAAGCAGTCCAGTCCCCCATGCTCCCCCACCCAACTGTCACGGCCCACTCTGGGTGTCAAAAGTGCAAAGCTGGGACCCATAATGTGTGCTGTTTCCTGAATGTATTTCAAAATACTCCCAAGTGGTCCACATAAGCCTGCTTCTCTGGGCTTGAGATGAAGGAGATACAGCTCTAGCCCCTCTTTCCTTGGGGTGTCCAGGGGACATTCACAGCTCATCAACAGCTCTTCCCCCCAAAAGCTTTTTACTTGTCTCTCCCCACTACACCACCCTCAGACCCCTTTTCATAGCCTTAATCTGGACAAGGCATCCCAGAGGGAAGGAGCCAGGTCTCAAAATTTCCTTTGTGAATTCTGTATAAGGGGGCTTGTTCCAGATTCACGTGGGTATCTGATATCTATCATATTGGGGCCTCAGCCAAAATAGAAGCAGAAAGAATCCCGGTCTAGTATCTTATTCCGTAAACAACAGAGAAAAAGGTAAAAGTGTGCATTTCAGTTGTCTCGTGCTGCTTAACACCATGAAACTGAGTGGCTTAAAACAACACTGGTCTGTCCTCTCCCACGGATCGTGGGTCGGCTGCGTCACCCCTCTGCGGGTCTCGCTGGGGTCTCACCGGGGTCGGCTGCCATCACCCCTCTGCGGGTCTCGCCGGGGTCTCACTGGGGTCGGCTGCGTCACCCCTCTGCGGGTCTCGCCCGGGTCTCACCGGCGTCGGCTGCATCACCCCTCTGCGGTTTCACCGGGCCTGCTCCTGTTACTGCACTGAGCTGCACGGTCAGCCATCGCTCACGTCGCTGGCACTTAGTGCAGCCTGGGGGCTGGGCGCCTCAGTCCTTGCTCTCATGGCATCTCATTGGTGGGCTAACCCAGCTTCCTTCCATGGCGATCGGGGCAACATTTCAAGAGACCGAAGCAGGAGCTGTAAGGCCTCTTGAGGCCTTGGCTCTGGAAATCACACAGAATCACTATCCTATGTTTTGTTGGCCAAAGCAAAACCACAAGACCAGCTGAGACTCAACAGGTGGGGAAAAAAAAAGACTCTGCCATTAACATTTACATCTTTGGCTCTCCCCAGTTCACTGCAGGGATTTCTGCCTCTGCTAACTCAAGGAGATGTGGAGTGGAGGATTAGGGGAGGGATTAAAATGAGTCCATGTTGGTTTGACGGGCTTATATTTGGAAGGGTAGAAAAGAAGGGAAGAGAAAAGATCCAGAAGGTAAGAGCCAGGGGAAGAAAGCAGAGCCAACCAAGGGAGGCTTTGGGAGGCATTTGGAGGGGGGGGGGTGGTTGGGATGGACCACAGGCTGGGAACTAGGAGCCCTTGTCGTAGAGAACAGGCCAGACTGGTTCTTCCATTCGTGAAGGTAGGAGCAGACAGTATCTCTGCGTGAACTGGGGGGTGAGACCTTCTGGAGTTTCTTGTGAAGAGACTTTACCATAGATTGGATTCCTCTTCTCCCACCTGTCCCCTGGACACACTTCCCGGCCCCCATCCTTCCTCTCCTCTGATGTGCTCACAGGGAAGGTGAGTCCCAGGAGAGGTGCGGGGTACTGGCAGACAAGTCCATCCTCAGGGGTGAAGTTTCTGGAAGAGGTGAGTGGGAGAAGCTGGGGGACCCAGGCAATTGTCAGCTCCATCACTCTGCTGTGGGCTGCAGATTCAAAGCTCAGGATTTTCATTTTTAAAACCATTTCTAAAGCCTTGCAATGCGGATGCGTGATGTGTGTTTATCTAGAGTCTAAGCTGAAAGGGCCTGTGTTTCCCATCAGATGCTCCAGGAGGAAGGGAGCAGGGGCTAGTGACTTTGGAAGGGCAGGTCACCTCGCTGAGAAATGAAGTGCTCGGGGCTTGTTTTCAGCGGCAAAGGTGAGCAGACTCACACAGCAGACTGTTGACTCCGATAAGTACCCTTGGGGGGAGCACAGAACCTTTACCCGCCCTATATTTTCAACGAACACACAAAATCTATAGAATTTATTTTTCACTTTCAGAAAATAGATATATGCCTGCCTTTAGGAGAATATTCCATTTTTTTTTAAACTTTTTAAATTGTGGCTTTTCATTATCAAAAAGGCTAAGCTCAAGCTTTGACAGCTGCCCCCGGGCCCCCACCGTCTGACTCCCTCCTAAATTACTCTGTAATCCTCCTGTCCTCTTTAAAACCTTTGCCCTTCTGAATCTGAAGCACATTTCTTTCAGCAAACACGTGGCCGTAGACACTTGAGAGCAGAACTGGGTGAGTTCGGAGCGTGCCTGCATCGCCTCCCCCTTTGCTGCCCTCCCCCACTGTCCCCACAGCTGGGCCCCCTTGCAGAGGCCGCCTCCCCCCGCCCGCCCCCAAGGCTGGAGTGCGGAGCCGGTGACCACTGCCGAGAGGCTGCCGGTAGGGGGTGTTGTGTCTACACCTGCGTCCCGAGTATGCTGACACCACGAGGCTTCTTAAGTTGTTAGACATTTAAAGCTGAAGGGGACGTTAGAACCCACGTCACCTGCGAGTTTCCTTTGCCCATGAGGAACTTGCGTTCCAGAGAGGTGAGTTGGTGGTAGAAGTTGGGCCAAAACACAGGCCTCTTGACTTCCAGGCTGGGATCCCTACCCTCCGGTCCTCCTCCTGCTCCTCCTCCTCAGCACACCCCCACCTCCGGCTCTTGTGTGGTCTCAAATATCTTACCAGTGTTAAGAGGAATAGGACTTGGACTATTAGAAAAGAACAGAAGATGGTAAGGTGCTTGCTGCGGTTTGCCTGGGAAAGCACAGTTTGGGCTTTTTGCATTTGGCCTCATAGGAATAGTCAACTCTTAACTAGTAGGGATGAGATTAAACTGTATGGTGTTTTTTTTTTTAATAGTTAAAAATAGCACACTCGTGGCAAAAATTATAATTTATTACAAATCATCAAAACAATCACCCATCCTATGAGAGGTGAGATGTTACAATGTCAGCCTTGTCTGTTCTCACCAGCTGGGTGATCTTGGCCAGGTTTTTAAATGTCACTTTGCCTCATCTGTAAAATGGGATGATAGTGTGGGTGAAGATTAAATGAGATAAGGCATTTAAGTGCTTATCTTAGGTTATGGCATATTCTAAATGCTCAATAATGGCGACTCTTTGGCACTTATAACTTGGAACTACAACGTAGTTGTGTCTATTACAAGGGAGAAGGGCTCCTTCTCCCCACTAGTTAGCTATGTAGCTCGCAAGGAGCTTCTCCACCATCTTACAGTCACCTCTCCAGAGACCCAAAGTTGTGGCCAGCACTTAGCCAGGTTGAGGGAGTGGGAAGAGGGTAGGGAGTGGCTACATAATGTAAGCTTGTGGTGAGAAAGAATTGAGTGAGGGAGGAAGCATCTGGGATGACTTTTTTCCCAACTTGGGATCCTTCTTATAGGCAAAAAAAAAAAAAAAAAAAAAAGCCAAGGGATAGGCAACAATAACTTTTTCTTTTTTAAAAAAGATAAATAAATATCTTTGGCCACTTTTTATCAAATAATTTGTGCGATGTTTAGCATTTCTTGTACAGTTCTTAGTTTTTGTTGTTGTTTTACAATTTTGTGTGATGCCTGCCAAAGGTAAATATATTTCTAGATAGCAGATATCCTTTGAACCAATTAAATTGGCCTTATGTCCGTTCTATAACATATTTCAAATACTGAAGTTTTGTTTTGATTTAATTTAATCTTGTCCATGACCTGGTTTTCCTCCCTTGTCATCCTACTCCAGGATGCCATAGATATCATCTTGACTTTGGTTCTTCCTTCTCTTTCCAGATTCTGATCCCCTGTCATAGAATGCTTTGCGATCACAATATGTAAATGATACCCTACCATGAAGGCACCATATAAATCAGAGATGCCCAGAAAGGCAAACATGAAAATGGTTTCCCTGATTTTTTTAAAGACTTTATTTATTTATTTGAGACAGAGATAGAGCACGAGAGAGGGCACAAGCAGGGGAGTGGCAGAAGCAGACTCCATGCTGAGCAGAGAGCCCAATGCCAGGCTCCATGCGGGGCTCCATCCTAGGACCCCAGCCGAAGGCAGACGCTCAACACACTGAGCCACCCAGGCGCCCCACTTTCCCTGATTTTTTTCTCTAGTAGCACATGACACAACAATGAATAATTGCTGGGTATATTTGACAAATTGGGAACCGAGTTCGTTAGGGAGCTGGGGAACTTAAAAATCAGTCTGCCTTCAGGAAAATTTATGAGGGGATTACAGTGTGCAGCCACCAGTAAATAGGGTGCCAGGAACCTGGGCTGAATTGATGATCTTCTGCCTGACTGGGACCTGCATGGACTGAGCAAAACTTGCTTGAATCAAAGTGACTTAGGGGGGAAGTTGTTTGTGATAAATAGAATGGATGGAAAAAATGAACATCCAGGATCTCTAGGGAATGAAATCAAATCCACAAGGGCAATTCTATTTCTACTGCATTCACGGTCAAAAAAATCTGAGCATGTCCTTCACACAAGAAGCAATGCAAATAGAAAACAAACCCGTGGAAAAGGATTCAGCCTCCCTAGTAATTATAGGAACTTAAAGCACAAAGTCACGCAATGCCAGTTAAACTGGTAAAAGCAAATTATAATTACAAAATCAAAATCTGGCAAGGCTTTTGAGAAAGCTGTATTCTCATAGTAACATAAATTAGTACAATATTTCTGGAAAGCAACATGACAAAATGTAATGAGCCATGAAATATCACATCCTTGGGCCCTGGTAAATATATGCTTGGGACTGTATTCTGAAGAAATAACTCAAAAGAAGAAAAATAGTGGGGGGGGGGGGAGGAAGCAGACAAAAAGAAAAATGGAAATAAAAAATACCTAAAACTGATGAAATAAGAGCATACTATGGTATAAAAAGAAAAATAGTATTATTAAGAATGTTACATATGTGGGGGCGCCTGGGTGGCTCAGTTGGTTAAGCGACTGCCTTTGGCTCGGGTCATGATCCTGGAGTCCCGGGATCGAGTCCCACATCGGGCTCCCTGCTCAGCAGGGAGTCTGCTTCTCCCTCTGACCCTCCCCCCTCTCATGCTCTCTCTCTCTATCTCATTCTCTCTCTCAAATAAATAAATAAAATCTTTAAAAAAAAAAGAATGTTACATATGTGTATTATGAAAACAAATAGAAATGTGGATGTAAAATAATGCTAAGTGAAAAATAGCTAAGCTCAAATTTTGTGAATATTGACTATAGGTGTGTTTCAAAAATAAAAAAACCCAAGCAACAATAAAACTAAAAAGAGATTATTCACTTTAGCTACATGGCAGGGTGACGTGAATTTGATTTTTCTGTTGCTTTGACACTTGTGTTTATCTTTCTCAAAACATAATTTTAAAGGCTGCTCTCTATATAATTTACATTTAATATAAATACATAATTTAATATATAACTTATCAAGGACAGAAACATGGTAAACTCTTAGCTCTCCATCATGTGGTTTCTCATAGCTGCCCAGGTCTTTTTTTTTTTTTTTTTTTAAGATTTTTTAAATTTATTTGTCAGAGAGAGAGCACAAGCAAGGGAAGCAGAGGGAGAGGGAGAAGCAGGCCTCCGGCTGAGCAGGGAGCCCAATGCGGGGCTCGATCCCAGGACCCTGGGATCATGACCTGAGCCTAAGGTAGATGCTTAACAACTGAGCCACCCAGGCACCCCTAACAGCTGCCCAGGTCTTAAACATGGGCCGGAATAGCTCAGAAGCTGCATCTCCTTGCTGCAGAGCTTCCCTGCTGATTATGCAGAGGGAATGTGTTATCTCCAGGATCCTTGAGTGATTGTGGGAGAAAATCATGTCAAATTAGCTATCTGGTTGGCTCATCTGATGCCGGAGCTTTATCTACTTGGACCTGGTGCTTGGATCATTTGGGCATTTCTGGAAGAGAAAGAGGCCAGCATGGGAGAGAGGAAGGAGGCAGAGTGTTGGCTCCTTCCTCCACTCAGAAGAATCTCTCCCCTTAATTGAGTCAATACATTTCAGCATCGTAGGCTTCCTTTTCCTTCTGGCCCTATCCTTCTTGCCCCACAAGCTTGGCATCCTCTGGTGGTTATTCTTGCTATTTATCCACCTCTGAGAGCGACAATAATCCTAATAAAATAGAGTCATGCATTTCCTCTAAGTAGCTAGACGGTCCTAAGGGTTTAGACAGAGACTAATCATTTTTTTGACTCGTGGCCATGTGTCTTGTCCTTGCTCCAGTGTCAGCAGGGCCCTGAATCTCGCAGGTCTCACCGTACTTGCTTCTGTGCAGCCGCGGACATTCGCGAGTCTCTGTACTTTGACACGGAATTCTGCTTACGCCAGGCAGTTCTCAAAGTCAGAGCTGACGGGCCTGGGTCAACACCATCTGCTTTCACGGGACGATTAAATCTGCACCTGAGCCCCAGAATGAAGAGACTCACATTTCCTCCCTCGGGTGTGCACAAAATGCTTTTCCTGCAGAGGGCAGAAGGGGCAGGGACCCGGATGAGGTTCTACCTGAGAAGCTGTCACACAGTTCTCAGGCTGGTGTTCCCAGATTCTTTTTCCCCCTCTCTTCTCCTGCCTATATTTTTCTTCCTTCTCCCCCCGCTGCCCCACAAATTAGAGGCCGTCAAGATAGTAAGATGACATTTATGGAGCGTGTGCTGTGGTCAGGCACGATGATGTAATGGTAGCCTCCTTAGTCTTTACGACTGCCCTATGACGTACATGGGTACAGCTATGTTCATTTTACAGCCGAGGAAACAGGCACAGAAAGCCTGTTACTTGTTCAAGCTCACGGAACGGTAGAATCAAGCTTCAAACGCCAGCGACTGGCCCAAGTGCTGGCTCTCGGCTACTGAGCTGTGCTGCCTCATGATAGGGAGCCAGGCCAAGCTTGCCCATGCTCTGGGAAGAGGACACCAAAGCCAAGTGAGGAGTGAGGTGCAGGGGCGTGTGTGTGCGTGTGTGTGTATGTGTGTGTGTATGTGTGTGTGTATGTGTGTGTGTGTAGAGCCGGACCTGTCATTCTGTCATTTACTCTGTGATTACACCAAGTTGCCTAACCCTCTGTTCACAGTTTTCTCATTTGTAAAATTGCAAGGATATTCATAGTACTTAACTCCTCAGAGGGTTCCTGTGATGATTACGTGTGTTACTAAAATCCTTAGAACAGTGGCTGGTGCAGAGTTACTATGCTTAACCAACATTGGCCGTTTTCATCACCATCATCATCATCGTTCATGTGGATGTACAGGAACCACCACCTCATCTCTTTCCTAGACTGGTGGTAATGAATACAGCATTTCTTTTTCTTTCTTTTTTTTTTTTAAAGATTTTATTATTTATTTATTTGACACAGGGAGAGAGAGCACAAGCAGGGAGAGCAGCAGAGCAAAGGGAGAGGGAGAAGCAGACTCCCTGCTGGGCAGGGAGCCTGACATGGGGCTCGATCCCAGGACCCTGGGGTCATGACCTGAGCCAAAGGCAGACGCTTCACCGACTGAGCCACCCAGGCGCCCTTGAATACAGCATTTCTAACAAGTCCCATGGGCCGCCACCCTGCTTCTTGTCTGGGAACCACACTGAGAACCACTGAGGAAGAAGATCCAGAAGCCCCCCCTTTTCCAGCAACTAGAGCTCCATTTCTCTCCCTGAGCTCTGTCCCTGGGGTCCTTGCACTTGCTAACTTGGCCTGGAGTGGGGGGGACCCAGGGCCTGAGGCCCAGCTTGCCCGGCTAGCAGTAACGCATGGAAGAGCCGCCCCAGAACCGGTCAGCAGGATCTGACCATGAAGTTTCAGCCAGCTGGGGACTCAAGCCAACGAGCAGGCTGGGCCATAAATGTTGAACACATAGGAGGCACCAAAACCCACATGGATGAGTGGCTCCACGAATACACTCAGCAGGTGTCTTGGGAGGTAATAGGAGAGGAGGGAAAAGAATCTTCCTCCTGAGAAGAGGTCCTTTGAGAAAAGATGCAGATGAGGAAGGTAAGTGAGTAGAGGAGGGAGAGAGACCCTAATTTACAACATTTATGGTTGGAAATGTAGAGTTTGTAAGAAGCAAAAGCTGGAGGCGCCTTGGTCTGATCCAGGGTGAGGACAGCTCGCCTCTTCCAAAGTCAAAGGTGATTTTGCTACCAGGGGAGGGAAGGGAATGAGGAGTAGGTTGGCTTGTTTGGGGGCCTTAGCTTTGTGAGGCTGTGAGGTCTGACTTCTCTCCAGCTCACTCTGTCTTAGTGGATAGAGCACTCCCCATCCAGGGCTCCAAACCCTAGAACCCACCCTCATGGAACTGAGCTGCCCGGAAACCCCTGGAAGGCTGTGCATGGGAAGCAGATGAGCTTTGAAAATGAGGCTTCCGCTTCTCGGCTGCAAGGCCAGAGCTGGGATGTGACTCCAAGTCCAGGAGCATGTGCTCCCCTGGATGCGTTCTGTGCTTTTAGCTGCTCTAGGTGCTCCGGTCTCTCACAGCCCCAAGCCCTGTCCTAGAGGCTCACAGCAGGAGTCATGGCCCTGAGGCTGAAAGGCTTTGAGAAAGTTACCCCTGGATTAGGACGCGGGAGGAGGAGTGAGCTGGCACTTTCTCCAGGTGACCTGCTCTGGGCTCTCAGGCCCTGCAGGCTCTTCAGAGCTGTCCTAGCCAGGCTGGGCCCGTGCCAGGCCTCGGCCCAGCAGCTGTGTTCCGCACCTTGGACTCCTGACAGAGGTGAAATATTTGCTGCTGCTGGCTACAAGCAGTTGGCTAGCAAGAGAAGTCACCCAGGGGAATACTGCTCTATCCCCCCACACCCTGCCCCGGATTTTGCGCTCAAGAATGGTAGGCTTGGTGGATCCTCTGCATCTGGATCATGGAGCTGAAAATGAAAATGAAATGAAAGGCTGGGAAAGCAGTGGACCATCCGGATTGGATGAGCATCCCAGGCTGGTAGTCGATGGGTCTGGGGGCCTCCTTGCACCCCAGGCCGGAAGGTTAGACTTGCTTTGGGGAACCTTCCCTAGAAGAAGCAGTATTTCAAGAGCATAAGCTCTTCGTGTACAAGAAGATGGTGGTATATTTAAAATTCTTTCTCTTAAACGTATCCCTTCTGCCCTTCCCACTTCCACGGATTCCAGGAATGTTTACTGTTCCATTGGCAAAGTTTTCTTTGCTCAGCTGCACAGCTGTGTGCTGGTGCTATGGAGGTGGGGGGCATCCAGAGCTGACTCCTGTTCCCCGGGGGCTCACAGGGCAGTTTATCAGACGCTGCATAGATACAAGGCAAGGTGCCTGACCCGGACCCTCTCGAATCCTATCCTGGGGCTCAAGAGCCACCTGCCCAGCCTCCAACTCGGCCGAACCTCCATGCTCCCCAAAATGGCCTTCTTGGTTCTCCCCACCCCTTGAGGTACAGCTCCTCCTCTCTTCCAGGAAACCATGCCTCACCCTCCCAGCCTCAGGCGGATCCCACTGGCTTCTGAGCAGCAGCCGGCTCATCTTCACGGACTTGGCCACTTGTCACTCCTTTGGGATGGATATCGCTTGGCAGCTTGGATTCTTTCATTTCAGTGTTGCAGTTTCCGCTTTTGGAAGGCCAAAGCTGGTTTTTCCACTTATGGGGCGGACTGGTGAGGTCCGGACGACAGAGCTATGGCTCCCTTGGCCCTTCTCCAAGCACTTCTATGCCCTTCTCCCTCCCCTCTGCCTGGGAAATCCCCATTCATTCTCAAATGCCCGGTAAGAAACCACATCCTCTCTGCAGCCTCCTGACTCCTCCAGACAGAGGGACTCACTCCTACCTGCAGCTCTTCATCTCCCTTTGGTTCGCCATCTTGATCCTGGGGCCCGGGGCGCCTGGGCAGCTCAGATGGTTGAGCGTCTGCCTTTGGCTCAGGTCATGACCCCAGGGTCCTGGGATCGAGTCCCACTGTGGGCTCCCTGCTCAGCCAGGGAGTCTGCTTCTCCCTCTCCCCCTGCTTGTGCTCTCTCTGTCTTTCTCTCTCAAATGAATTAAAAAAAAAATCTTGAAAAAAAATCCTGGGGTCCTAAGGGTCTCACTCGCAGAGACGAAATCCCCCTCAGTATTTCTTCCCTGGCCCAGAGCTTCCAGCACTGGTGGGCAAGTTAGATCCCCTTTGGCACCCTCACATTTGTGTTGTGCTAGGGAATAACTGGCTTTATTTTTATTTAAAAGACTGTTTCTCAGAGATGCATGTCTTGGCTTGAGATGTGACCTTTGCAAGTGACCTTTTTGGACAATGGGGATGGAAATAGCCTTCACTCTGGAAGTTGGACCTTCTGTTCTACTGGTTAGAGAAGTGTCTTGAATATGGAAACACGCATTGTAAGTGGGAATAAATGGTGGTTCTCAACCTTGCCTACCCTTTGTAATCACTTGGAGAGCTTTAAAAATACCACAGCTGGGGGCGTCTGGGTGGCTCAGTCAGTTGAGTGTCTGATGGTCTCGGCTCAGGTCATGATCTCATGGGTGGTGGGATGGAGCCCTGCCCAGGGCGGGAGTTTGCTTGAAGATTCTCTCCCTCTGCCCCTCCCCGCACTCTCTCTTTCTCTCTCTCTCTCTTTCTCTAAAATAAATAAATCTTTTAAAAAATAAATAAATAGGTGGGACGCCTGGGTGGCTCAGTTGGTTAAGCAGCTGCCTTCGGCTCAGGTCATGATCCCAGGGTCCTGGGATCGAGTCCCACATCGGGCTCCTTGCTCAGCAGGGAGCCTGCTTCTCCCTCCGCCTGCCTCTCCCCCTGCTTGTGTTCTGTCTCTCTCTCTGACAAATAAATAAATAAAATCTTTAAAAAAATAAAATATAAATAAATAAATAAATAGGGCGCCTGGGTGGCTCAGTTGGTTGGGCGACTGCCTTCGGCTCAGGTCGTGATCCTGGAGTCCCGGGATCGAGTCCCGCATCGGGCTCCCTGCTCGGCAGGGAGTCTGCTTCTCCCTCTGACCCTCCCCCCTCTCATGTGCTTGCTCTCTCTCATTCTCTCTCTCTCAAATAAATAAATAAAATCTTTAAAAAAAATAAATTAAATAAATAAATAAATAAATAAAAATATCACAGCTAGGTCCCACCCCTAGGTCCTGATTTAACTGGTCTGGAGCGTAGCCTGGGCTCCAGAGACTTTTTATTTTATTATGTTATGTTAATCACCATACATTACATCATTAGTTTTTGATGCAGTGTTCCATGATTTATTGTTTTCCTGTAACACCCAGTGCTCCATGCAGTACGTGCCCTCTTTAATACCCATCACTGGGCTAACCCATTCCCCCACCCCCCTCCCCTCTAGAACCCTCAGTTTGTTTTTCAGAGTCCTTCGTCTCTCATGGTTCGTCTCCCCCTCCGATTTCCCCCCTTCATTTTTCCCTTCCTGCTATCTTCTTCTTCTTCTTCTTTTTTAACATATAATGTATTATTTGTTTCAGGGGTACAGGTCTGTGATTCATCAGTCTTACACAATTCACAGCGCTCACCATAGCACATACCTTCCCCAATGTCAGATACTTTTGAAAGCTCTCTAGGTGATTCAGATGTGCCACCCAGCTCGAGAACAGCTGCCCAGCCAAGCCGCCTGATGACTCTCTGCAGGAAGAGGAGACCCTTAATTAGTATCTCTGGGGGACCTGCAATGCCTGGGAAGAATTGTGAGAATTAAAATGTGTTCATTAAAGGGGGGGAAGAAAGGACAGGTAGGCAAAACAAAACCTGTGGAAGTAAAATCAGAATGAGGATGCCTTTTTTTTTTTTTTTTAATCTCTGTGCCCAATGTGGGGCTTTGAACTTATGACCCAGAGTTCAAGAGTCCCATGCTCTACCCACTGAGCCAGCCAGGTGCCCCTGGGATGATGGTTCTTAAATGCCCTATTCTGCTGGACTAGCTGAAGATGGAAAAGAGGCAGAGAAGACAAAGGAGATATATAGTTTTGCTCATTGAAAAGCTGAAGGTCAAAGAGGGGAGTCAGGAAAGCTGGACCTTCCCAGACACAGGGAAACCCTGGTTGGTAAGGGATTTACCTGCAAAACCAGAATGGTTTTGACTGGCTATCCATGGGGATGTCCAAGGAGCAGACAGGAAAAACCATTACTTCTCAAAAGAACCAAAAGGCAACCAAAGCCTGGAGCAGCCCCTGTCTCTGGGAGATGAAAGGAAACCTGTTCACAAGGGCTGGGGGTGCATGGGGGGGACCATAACCCAGGGGAGAGGCTTGTGCCCTCAAAGAGAATGAGGACAAGTGCCTCAGAGCATTTGAAATATATTCAACTCTTGGGCCAGGATATGCAGCTCCAAGGGTGCCATTCTCACGATGCTCTGTATAGATGGCATCCCTTCGTGGAATATTCCAGAGACACTGCAGGTTGTACCTTTGGCAGTCGGGCAGCATTTGGTCTTGTCCACTGCATGCCATTGTTGTACCCAAATGCCCTCATCTCATAGCAGAGCTTGGGGCTTCACTTGAATCCAAGGATGAGGAGTTCAGAATCTGAGGGGTCTGTCTGAGGGAAATCTCTCCCCCTTGGATGTGAACCCAGAGCCTCAAGATGTGAGCTGGGGTGACCCTAACACACCCTGTGTTATACTGTGATGATTGTGAAGAAAAATCGACCCCAGTCCATTAGAGATGGGATAGCCTCCACCCTGTAGGACCAGACTGGCAGCAATGATGGGTGCCCTTCAGAACTTTGCAAATGCAGAGGGAAAAGAAAAGCTGCCCCTTTTTTCCTGGCCAATCAAGCTTGATTTGCTGCAGCTCCTGGGGAAAGGAACAGGATGAGGACGGTTATGTATGTGACGGGAGTATGCTGAGAAGCCTGGGCTTCATTTAGCCTGTTTCAAACTGTGGACTGTAACCTATTAGTGGGTGTGAAACACTTTAGTCTGGTTTGTGACTGACATTAAATAGTAATAAATTAGAAAGTATCAGTGCACTGCACAGACTAAGGATTAAGGATGGTTTCATGAAAATTGTATGTGTTCCATTTGTGTATTTTCTAGGTTGCAGTGTGTAAGATATTTTACTGCAAGTCTATATTAAAGAGGGCACGTATTGAATAGAGCACTGGGTGTTATAAGCAAACAATCATGGAACACTACATCAAAAACTAATGATGTAATGTATGGTGATTAACATAACATAATAAAATAAAATTAAAAAACAAAACAAAACAAAAACAAACCAAACAGCTGCCTCCTTAACAAGCCAAGTAGTAACTCGTCTTTTCTTTTTTTTTTTTCTTTTTTCTTTTTTTAAGATTTATTTATTTACTGGAGAGAAAGAGCGAGAGCGCGCGCACAAGCTAGGGGGAGGGGAAGAGGGAGAGGGAGAGAGAGAATCTCAAGCAGACTCCCCACCGAGCAGGAAGCCCAATGAAAGGCTTGATTTCATGACTCTGAGACCATGACCTGAGCCGAAATCAAGAGTCAGACGCTTGACTGAGCCACCTAGGTGCCCCAGTAACTTGTCTTTCAGTCTAGGGGTCTAGGTAACTCATTTGCCCAGTTGGGAAAACCTATTAGCCTTGTGATAAAAACCCAAGTTGGTTTGGTTTGGTTTGTTTTTTCATAACAAACATGCTGGTAGCAGAAAGTAGTTGCTCGTGTCTCTGAAGAGCCTTCCAGGAGGAGGCTGTCTCCACTTCACTGATGCGGGGCCTCCGGGGCCTCAGAAGCTTAGAGACCATCCCGGTGGCTTTTCTTCGATTCTCTTCTGTGACTCTCCTTGTCACTGGAACTGCTACTCCCCTTAGGTTTGGGCCAAAATCAAATGCCTCTTTGCAGGGCTTGCTTTTCATTAGGTATCATGTCTTAGAATTTTCATGGATGAGCTAAAGCTGTCACGGTAACAAATGGGGGGAAAAGCGCCTATGCTGCCACCCAAAGCTGTCATTTTTGTTTGTTTGGAGAGACAAAAAGGTGCCGTTGAGGTGCAGGGAGGAGTTGATGGCGAAATGAAAATAAAACTCGGATTTTACCTTCAGAAAGTTTATGCTGGCTGACAGGAGCGATAGCTTTCTTGGGGTTTGAATGGAATTCATATACAGGGTTTTATTCTAAACATCAAAAGCCTTTGCCCCTTGAGCCCCTTCAGCCCTGAGGAAAGCCTCCTCACATCATCTACCCGGCATGTGAAATAGAAACATCTATTTATTCATAAAGCTCGGGGAAGTTACTTATTTCAAGCAATAAAATATTCCAAGGTCTCCACACAGATTACAGGAAAACTTTGGCCTCCTTATTGTGGAGCTCTTCTGACTGGGTATTTCTTTTTTGTTGTATTAGGCCTTCAAGAAACGGCTCTTGAATGCTTCCTGATTATTATCCTAAACATGAAGGCATAGTCTGAAATATAAAACAAGATGTGTCCACTGTTTTCTTTGTATGGGAAAGTAGTTACCTTTACTGTGCTCACTAGATACAAATGCCCTCTGTGGTTTCTCTCAGAGGCCGTCAGCTCGGGCCAGGCCGGAGGTAGGCCCCGGGGCCGGAATGTCTGGCTTATCTTCCTGCTGCCACTGGGGACTCCCACTGCCCAGTCACAGTGACAGCGTTGGAAGGATATTGATCCCCTGTGTACTGTGTGTCAGGCACGTGACATTCCTCATCTTTTTTTTTTTTTTAAAGATTTTATTTATTTATTTGAGAGAGAGAATGAGAGAGAGAGAGCATGAGAGGGGGGAGGGTCAGAGGGAGAAGCAGACTCCCTGCCGAGCAGGGAGCCCGATGCGGGACTCGATCCCGGGACTCCAGGATCATGACCTGAGCCGAAGGCAGTCGCTTAACCAACTGAGCCACCCAGGCGCCCACGTGACATTCCTCATCTTTAACCCCAGAAACAATCCTTCCAGATTTGTTTCGTTCTGTCCATTTTACTGATGAGGAGACAGATGCAGAAAGGATCAGAGAAGAACTAAGCATAGCCACATGCATATTTTTTTACATTATTTTTTCGGTCTGACTTTATCTTTCCCACTTATTTTAGGGCCTACTCGTTTGGAGGCAGGGAGGAGAAGTTCATGTATATTTAACCGTCATCACTTTAATGTACCGTAAAGCCAGCACAAAGCAAGCTTTAACCCATGTGTTCTCGTGCTGGCCCTCTGCATTCTAATTCTAAAGTTTGGTCGGTGTATTAATGTGTGATGTACAAAACGATGAGATTTAGCACTTGTGTATTGACTCTCAGTCACATTTGTTTTCCCCAAACACTTAATATGAACATTTCCAAATACAGAGGATTTTTTCTTTTAAGATTGTATTTATTTATTTGAGAGAGAGAGAGCCTGGGCTGGAGAGGTGGGTGGGAAAGGGCAGAGGGAGAGGGAGAAGCAGACTCCCCGCTGAGCAGGGAGCTCCATCAGGACTCGATTCCAGGACCCCAGGATCATGACCTGAGCCGAAGGCAGACACTTAACCGACTGAGCCATCCAGGCGCCTCAAACACAGAGGATTTTATTTTATTTATTTTATTTATTTTTTCAAAGATTTTATTTATTTGAGAGAGAGAGCACAAATGGGGGAAGGGGCAGAGGGAGAGGGAGAAGCAGACACCCCGGGGAGCAGGGAGCCTGACATGGGGCTGGATCCCAGGACCCCGGGATCACGACAGATGCCCCACCAACTGAACCACTCTGGCGCCCCCGGATTTTAAAGAATACTACAGTGAACACCTACATGTCTACTACTCGATTCAACAGTTATTAACATTTTACCATATTTGTTTTAATCTATCTGTAATTTTTTTTTCTCATTTAAAAATAAGTTGCAGATGTTATGGCCCTTTAACCCTAAATAATTCCACATGCATCCCCTAAAAATAAGGACATGATCATAACTTAATAATAATCTGTTATCTGCTTTATATTCAAATTTCTCTTAGTTTTCCTTAAAATACCTTTTATAATAGATTTTGGGGGAACCAGGATTCAGTCAAGCTTATTGCATTGCATTTGAATGTCGTTTGTGCTCGCTGTCTTTAGAACAGACCCTCTACCTTTGACATTGATTTTTTGAAGAGACCAGGTCAGTTTTCGGTAGAATTTTTCACATTTTGGATTATCTGATTGTTTCCCTTTTTTCTCCTGTTTCTTGTAAACTGGGAGCTGGGTCTCAGAGCATATTTAAAGTTAAGCACATTTGGTGAGAAGGCCTCAAGGGTGATGTTATGTGTACTTCATATTTATCACATCAAAAAGCACCTCGTGCCAAGTTCTTCCACTGTTACTGACGCTAAGTTTCATCTCTTGGTAAAGTGCCAGATTCTTCCATGGTAAGATGCGATTTTCCCCTTCACAGTTAGTAAGGGTGCTGCTTTATTTATTTATTTATTTGACAGAGAGAGAGAGAGAGAGAGCACAAGCAGAGGAAGTGGCAGGCAGAGGGAGAAGCAGGTTTCCCGCTGAGCAAGGAGCCCGATGCAGGGCTCGATCCCAGGACCCTGGGATCATGACCTGAGCTGAAGGTAGCCGCTTAACTGACTGAGCCACCCAGGCGCCCCTGGAGGGTGCTGCTTTGACACCAGGGGAATATCCTGCTTCCCAGCAATCCGTTGACCTAATGATTCCAGCTTCTGTATTAGTTCGCAGGGGCTGCCCTCACAAAGTACCACAGACTGGGGGCTTACCCTACAGGAATGTATTATCCCACAGTTCTGGATGGTAGCAGCCTGAAATCAAGGTGACGGCCGGGCTGTGGGGGTGGTGCTGTGAGGGCGGGGCTGCGGGCGATGGGGGCGGGGCTGTGGGGGCGGGGCTGTGAGGGCGGGCTCTGTTCCAGGCCCCTCTCCCCTTGACTTGTAGATGGCTGTCTCCCCATGTCACTTCACATCCTCCTCCCTCTTTCTGGGCCTGTCCACATCTCCTCTTCTTATAAGGACACTGGTCATATTGGATTAGGGCCCACCCTAGTGAACTCCTTTTAACTTGATTCTGTCTATAAAGACCCTATCTCCAAAAGGTCACATTCTGGGGTGCTGGGGGGCGTGTCAGGACTTCAACATAAGAATTTGGGGGGACAGCCCAACCCACAGCAGCATCCATTGATGATTCGTGCTGGAACCCATTGTTTATCAGCGTCTTTATTTGGGTTCTCTGGGAAACGGATTCTGGGAGGCAGATTTGTGTGCTGGTTAATCAGGGACTGTGCTTGGTAACCTCCGTGAGAGACTAGGAGAAGCAGGACCGGGTGGAGAGAGAAACTGAGCTGCACCACAGCTGCAACAGAGGCCTCAGCCGACACTGCAGACAGCTCTGGACCTGGACGGGTCTTCAGGGATATCACAAATTGAGGCAAAGGGCCAGGCCTTTGTGCCCCTTTATGACACAAGCATTGGACACAGGCTGCCACCAGGGAAGGGGAGAGAGCTTGGGCCGGGCAGCTTCCTTCCATGATGGCAGCGCCTGGGGAGAGACTCAGCTGCGAGCTTCCAGGCATCAACAGTGCCAGCAGTTGGGGGAGTGAGGGCCCAGGTCCTATAGGGAAGGTTGAGACAGACACCACAGCATCTGGACAATATGGGATTGCAGAGGGTGACTTTCCCCCAAAGCTACATTTGTTACCTGGCACTTTTTCAGAAAGAAGAGCTTTCCCTCATCAACTAGAAATGAATTATAAGGGCGCCTGGGTGGCTCAGTCCTTAAGCGTCTGCCTTCAGCTCAGGTCATGGTCCCAGGGTCCTGGGATCAAGGCCCACATCAGGCTCCCTGCTCAGCGGGGAGTCCACTTCTCCCTCTCCCACTCCCCCTGCTGTGTTCCCTCTCTAGCTATATCTCTCTTTCTGTCAAATAAAAAAATAAAATCTTAAAAAAAAAAGAAACGAATTATAGAGTTCTTTCTAAAAAGACTGGGAAAATCTTAAATGTTTAAATTTTTCCCTTTAATCACCAACTTTCCAAATAAGGAGTTGATATAATCCAGCTATACTCTGAGTTGCGTGATGACTTCTGCCAATGTGGGCCCCTGCTGCCATAAAAACATTAGAAATTACATTTTACAATGGTGTTGGTCTAAAGATGAATATAACCTAGGCAGCACTCATGATCTTATATACAGTATTCTCTTCATTTGTTCTTCTGAAGGAAATGTACTGTGGGCTTTCAGCACTGTGTCTACTGTACCTAATGGATAAGTTAGTCCGGGTTATGCTCCATCCAGATCAGGGGCCAGGCAGGCAATAAATGAAGAAGGTTGATTCTGAGTGCATTAATGTGCATGGGGAGAGTGGGGGTGACTGTCTAAGGGGAAGGGGCCTTTAGCTCCAGTAGAAAGTGGCCATGCAGGAAAGTGAGGTGGCCTGGTGTCGTTACATCTTTCCATTTTTCAAGAGAAGCCAGAAATAGAGATTTTTATTTAAAAAAAAATTTTTTTTTTTATGATTTTATTTGTCAGAGAGAGAGAGAGAGAGAGCACAAGCAAGGGGAGTGGCAGGCAGAGGTAGAAGCAGGCTCCCCGCTGAGCAGAGAGCCTGATGCGGGACTCCATCCCAGGACCCTGGGACCATGACCTGAGCCGAAGGCAGACACTTAACCTACTGAGCCACCCAGGTGCTCCTGAAATTGTTTATTTTTAATTGTTGGCTCAGTTTTTAAAAAATCCGTGGGCTGATTGTGGCCACAGGGCTGTCAGTTGGAGGAGTTGGTTAGCCATGAGTCTCCCTGGGGAGAGGTTCTGACCTTGACCATACTCAGTACCTTGAAGAAAACCTGGTACATGGAAGGTACTTATCCATGTTTGCTGAGAAACGAATGAATGGATAATTACATTTTGCTAAGGCAACCTATTAAAATTAGGTTGGATTTTATGCATCAAAACCAGAGAAGATCAGAAAACCAGGCCTTGGCTTGTGCTGCAAAGAAAAAAAAAATCTGCCTTGGGGGGCACCTGGGGGCTCAGTTGGTTAAGCGTCTGCCTTCAGGTCATGATCGAGCCCCACACTGGGCTCCCTGCACGTTCAGCTGGGAGTTTGCTTCTCTCTCTCTCTCTCTGTCTCTCTCTCCAAATTAAATAAATCTTAAAAAAAAAAAATCTGTCTTGGGTTATCCACAGCAACTTACAGAGACTTGGCAGGAATAAAAATGTGGGAAGAAAACCCTTGAAACCAGAGTTCATGGACTAGGTCAGGCTGTCTCAATGGTGCAGTCACTAACCAGGCAACCAAAGGAGATTTCTTGGTATCTTGATAGAATGCGGCATTATTAAATTTTTAAATTTTTTTTCCTACTTAAGGCAGACACATTATTGTGGTAAAAAGAATCTTGCAAAGACTGGGTCTTGTCATTTTTCCCTTTGGGGGTCACTGAGTACACCCCACCACCAAACGTTTTTCATCTGTGTCTTTGGCTTGTGGTTGCTAGATGGGGAAGTTGGATCAGAATCCACTGTGTTCGTGCCAAGCCCCAGGGAGGACCTTTCTCTGTTCAAAAGAGTGTGAGGACAATGAGGAGATCTTTGAGGAGAAATGGGGACAGAAAACAGTGCTGCCCAGGGGGCTTTCTGTTGACTTAATACTTTAATTGCCAGCTCTTTTTTTAAAGATTTTATTTAATTATTTGTCAGAGAGAAAGAGCACAAGCAGGGGGAGTGGCAGGCAGAGGGAGAAGCAGACCCCGCTAATTAGGGAGCCAGATGTGGGACTTGATCCCAGGACTCCAGGATCATGACCCGAGCCGAAGGCAGTCACCCAACCGACTGAGCCACCCAGGCATCCCTAATTACCAGCTCTTTTGACTCAGACATAAAGGCAGCGGTGGTGCCTTGGGCTTCTCTTGCCAGAACTTTTCCCCAAAATGCTCCTCCAGGGCTCAGCCCTCTGACCATCAGGGTCTCCCAGTCTTCTTGCTTCATTGCTGAGAAGGCGCCTGCTAACTCCGGCCTAAACTTCCAGGGCCTGGGCTCCAACCACTAGCTGTCTTGATTTCCTTAGAGAAATTGCTTCTTAAGAAAAAGAGATGATCCATAATTACCCAGATAATTCAGACAATGAGGGCAGAAATGATCCTTTTTTTGCCACTTCCCCCAAATTGATCAGTTTGGGTCATGATTTTAATCTTAGTCTTCCTTCGAGGAACCAACATTTTTTTTTTAAAGATTTTATTTATTTATTTGAGAGAGAGAGAATGAGAGAGAGCACATGAGAGGGGGGAGGGTCAGAGGGAGAAGCAGACTCCCCACCGAGCAGGGAGCCCGATGCGGGACTCGATCCAGGGACTCCAGGATCATGACCTGAGCCGAAGGCAGTCGCCTAACCAACTGAGCCCCCCAGGCGCCCCCAACATTTTTTTTTTAAGATGTATTTATTTATTTATTTTTAGAGCGAGAGAGAGCATGAGCGCGCACGAGCTGGGGGAGGGGCAAAAGGAGAGGAGAGAGAATCTTAAGCAGGCTCCCCCCCCAACGCAGAGCCCGACTTCGGGCTGGATCTCACCACCCTGAGATCATGACCTGAGCTGAAATGAAGAGTCAGTTGCTTAACCAACTGAGGCCCTCAGGCATCCTGAAGGACCAACATTTTTGACATTATAGTTTCTCATTTATGGTCAGAGACATTAATGAGCATGTACATAGCTGTAGCAAAATGTACATATGCACACCTCCCTCCCTCCCTCTCTCTCTCACACACACTTACTGCCCAAGAGAAAATCAAAACCAAATAATGAATGAAAAAGTAAATTCAGTATACCCACAGCGCAGTAAATTATCGTCTTTGTGCTCAGTTATCTCTAATTGTAATTTCAATAGTTGTGTTTGATTTTGATCGGTTGACGGAGAGAGGAATGACGGGAGTTATCCTGAGTCATAAACTCTGAGTGAGTTTGCTCTTCCTAAATTCACCTCAGAGAACCTGGGAGGGCTGAGGATCAGGGTAGGAAAAATCTCTGCTGGGACCTGGGGCCTCCTTTCCCCTGAAGACCCAGCTTCCTGGTCACCCAGCCGCAGCCTTGCAAGGGTTACCTTGTGAGAAGAATATGGGGTTTTCAGTAATGCTTATTGAGATATTACTATTTGCTAACTGCTTTATATACATTTCCATTTATGTCACAACTATTCAAGATAGTGTTTTACTTTGTTGGTTCGTTTGCTTCACAGATAAGAGCTGAGACTAAGAAAGAGTAAGATGGTATCCTGCCCCCGCCCCCCCATGCCCCAGCTAGGAAATGGCAGGTGGGCAATTCGGTTACCTGGGCGCCCCCCCCCACCCCGCTTTGTGAAAGGAGCCTGCATCCTCCATGACTTGTTCCAGTGAGCTGTGATTCCCACGCCTCATAAATGATTTCCCCCCTCCCCCGAAAGAAGCTTTGTGTCATGTAAGAGAGAGGAAGAGACTTTGGAGAGTAAGAAGATGGAAAGGAAGTAGGAAGCCACACAGAATAGGGGAAAGATCCAAGTCTAAACTAGCTTGTGTAGTGTTCTTTTTTTTTTTTTTTTTAAGATTTTATTTATATGACAGAGAGAGACACAGTGAGAGAGGGAACACAAGCAGGGGGAGAGGGAGAGGGAGAAGCAGGCTTCCCGCTGAGCAGGGAGCCCAATGCGGGGCTCAATCCCAGGACCCTGGGATCATGACCTGAGCCGAAGGCAGACACTTAACGACTGAGCCACCCACGCACCCCTTGTGTAGTGTTCTTGAACAGTGGTCTCTCAAGGATTTGCTGTGGTGTCATACTGAACAAATACTGAGAGATAGTAAAATAACTTCGAGTTTTGTTTGTTGCATTTTTAGTAAAATGTTAAGCAATTGACAACTCCAAATATAGCTCTTATGTATCTTCTATATGTATTTCTGTGTCTCTCTGTCTATGGGTCTGTTGGCCTTTCCTTAAGTGTCTTCTGCATCTAGGAAGGACTGGAGAGGAGAGAGAGTCATTTACTGGCCAGAGCCCCGAACTGACTTTCAGAGTAGTTGCGCCGGCGAGCGAGGCAGGTATCTGAGAGTGAGCACAGTGTCTTCTCGAATTGCAGCTCCCGCCCCACCCCCAGCTTGCACTGTCCCCAGGAGCCATCACCCTGCTTATTTGCTCTGATTGCAACCTCTCCCCTCCCCTTGGTGAAAGACAATTCTGTGGGTGCTTATCACATCTCCACGCAGGTTGCTGCTGCAGGAGCCCTGCCGCTCACCGCGCTCCCCCGGCTGAGTGCTTAAATATCCCCACTATCCAGGGCCTGAGGGGACAGCCCGAACCATCAAATGGAGCTGCTGGGAGGGGAATGCGAGCAGGACCCGGAGTTCACAAGAAAGGGCAGCCTGGTCTCTCCCATCCCAAGTCGCTTAGCATTTACAAGACCCAAAGCCTCTCAGGATCCAGGGCTCCGAAGAGGGTCAGCCTCCGGGTGGGTTGGTGAGCACGCAGAGGGGCCAGATGGTCTCTTAGAGAGGGTATGCCTCATAGGGCGGGGTTTCTCAGCCCTGGTTGTGCATCCGAATCACCCGTGGAGGGAGAGGCCGGCTCTCCCAGCCCTCATCTGGGATTCATTCTGTTCTGTGGGCCCCAGCATCTAAGTGCCCAGCTGACTGCAATGCGCAGCCAGGGCTGAGAACCACCGCATCAGGAGAAAGAGCCGGGGGCTGGACTGATCTAGTGTTTGGGCGCTAGCTCTGTCCTGAGGTCCCAAGGCATTTACTTAACGCTCTGGGCCTCAGTTTTGCACCTTTGTAAAACTGGGGTTATAACATGTACTTCATAGGAGTAAAACAATAAAATTGGGTATATTGGTAGTGATGGTCTGTGGCAGACATCCAGTGTGAGTAGACTCCCTTTTCCAGCCCCCCTTCTGACACTCTGTTAGGCAGTGCTGTGCATTTGTTTTTTTATTTTATTTATTTATTTAAGAAGATTTTATTTATTTATTTATTTGACAGAGAGAGAGAGAGCGTGCACAAGCAGGGGAAGCGGCAGAGGGAGAGGGAGAAGGCTCCATGCTGAGCAGGGAGCCCAATGCAGGGCTCGATCCCAGGAACCCGGGATCATGACCTGAGCCGAAGGCAGCCACTCAACGCTCAACCGACTGAACCACCCAGGCATCCCATTTGTTTTTTAAAGAGGAATTTTATCGTGGGTTGGTTTAAGAAATCAAGGGAACAAAATTCCTTTTGCACTCTGTTCCCAAATATCTATCTTTTCATCTGATCACTGCTGTAATAGGGGTTGTAATGATCTTATGTATGCAAAATATTTGAAGGTGGCCAAAGGAAGGTTGTTTTAAAAAGTATTAGAGGGAGTTATATAGCAAAATATTAACAGGGAATGATCTGGGGTGCTTGACTGTTTTTGCCCCTCTACTCTCCATGCATTTTCTAAATAACGCCATGCTTAAAGCCCTTTAATAGTTTCCCTTGGCCTCAGCACAACATCCAGTCACCTTGGTGCACCTCCAACACCTTTTGACTGGCCCTCCGTTTAAGGCTCTTGAACCTCTTTTTGACCTCCCCTTCCCTTTTCACCCTGGGCTTCAAACACACACTTTTTAAAAATTGTGGTAAAATATACATAACAAAATTTATTATTTTAACCATTTTTAAGTGTGCAGTTGTGTGGGATCACCTACATTCACAATGTTGTGCAACCACCACGACTATCCATCTCCAGAACTTTTTCATCATCCCAAACTGAAACTCTGTACCCATTGAACAACTCATTTCCCCTTACCTCCATCCCCTAGTAACTCCTATCCTACTTCCTGTCTCTATGAATTTGCCTCTTCTAGGTACCTCACGTAAGTGGTATTAAACAATATTTGTCCTTTTGTGTCTGGTTGATTTCACTTAGCATAATGTTTTCAAAGTTCATCCATGTTCTGTAGCGTGGGTCAGAATTCCATTCCACTTGATGGTCAAATAAGATTCCATTGTATGTACACCACATTTTGTTTATCCATCCATCTGTTCATGGACATTGGGTGTTTTCACCCTTTGGCGATTGTGAATAATGCTGCTAGGAACATGGGTGAATTAGTATCTGTTTGAGTCCCTGCTTTTAATTCTTTGGGGCTATATACCCAGAAGTGGAATCCTGGATCACATGATAATTCTATGTTTAACTTTTTGAGGAACCACCCAACTTTGCCATGGTGGCTGCATCATTTTTCATTCCCACTAGCAATTCACAAGGGTTCCAATTTCTCCACATCCATGCCAGCACTTATTTTCCGTTTGTTTTTGTTTTGTTCTAGTAGCCCTCTGAGTGGGTGTGAGGTGGTCAGAGACAGACTTCTTATCAGATCCCCTTCTCTAGCCCAGGTCTTCCCACGTGTGGGTCCCTCTGTCTGAATCTTGCCTCCTCCTCATACTTTAGGGGTTAGCTTAATTCTTGCTTCCACTGCGAACTCTTCTCCAGTCCCCCAAACTAAATTATCCCCCTTTTATTTATTTATTTATTTATTTATTCATTTATTTATTTTTTAGTAATCTCTACGCCGAGTGTGGGGTTTGAAATCATGACCCTGAGATCAAGAGTCACATGCTCTTCCAACTGAGCCAGCCAGATGCCCCTAAATTATCCCCCTTTTAATCTCTCGTATATGATGCTGTTTGTCTCCTCTGCAGCACTTGCTGTAATTTATAATTATATAGAAAATAATTTACTTTTCAAACTCTTATCAACTCAAGGAGACAAAGGCCCGTATTTGTGTGGTCACCGTGAGGACCCAGTTCCAAGCTCAGTGCATGGTTTATAATAGGTGCTCAATAAACTGTCTCATGAATCCTTGGGTTGTCTGGTGCTCCAAGGCAAGCTGAGGCAGAATTGGATTCAGAATGATGGTGAGGGCATTCTTGGAAGTGAACTTGCCAATTGGTAAAGGCAAAACACAAAACAAGAGTCTTAACTTTCAGCTTATGTTTTGAGCTGACTAAAAGGACATGATGCACTCGGGCTCCTCTCCTCCCATTACAATTCAGGCAACCCCGAAGGGTCAAGCAGCCCGCAGAGGTAGGTGTTGAATGTGGGCTCTTCCTGCCTTAGATTGCCACCTGGCTGCATCACTTTCTGTCTAATTGCCTTTGTCTATAAGATGGAAATCATACTATCCACACCTAGACTTGAGGTGAGTATTCAAAGAGTTACTATGTATACATTTTTTACGATTTATTTATTTATTTGAGAGAGAGAACATGAGCAGGGGGAGGGGCAGAGGGAGAGAGAGAATCTCAAGCCGACTCTTCACTGAGCGTGGAACTGTATGCAGGGCTCAATCCCATGACTCATGAGATCATGACCCATGAGATCATGACTTGAGCCAAAATCATGAGTCAGACGCTTAACCGACTGAGCCACCCAGGCGCCCCTGTATAAATTGTTTAGAACAGGGCCTGGTACATAGAGAGCTCTTGGTCAATAGTAGCTATTACTATTATTTAGTAGCTTTCACTCTAGAGATAGAGGAAAATAGATAATACACACAGTTAAAGAATTCTGCTAATTGCTTCTTCTGTCTAGTGCTCACAGATGGGTCTCAAAGGGAGCTGTCCATCTCTTCCTCTGACAGGTCCAGAATTAAGGGAGTTTTAATTTTTGGTTCTTAACATCTCTCTAGGACTGTTCTCTGGTTGTGTGGTCCAGAGGGAGTCACTACAATAATTCTCTAAACATTGCTCCAATTGAGGACCAAGATAGATGGAAGGCTTGACCTTCCATCATGAAAATTAAAGGGACTATGGATTCTTCCTCTTTTGTTGCTGGCAGCTAGAGCTGAGCTTGTGATCCACGCATGGACAGATAGGTGCTTCTGCCTTGGAATCTTGGGTCCTGATAGATTCAGGCATAGGTGAAGGGTCAAATAGAGGCTCTTCTTGGCAGCTGTGGAAGACTTAAGGGACCACAGTATGACATGAGTTTCCAGTGGTGCCAAGAGTCCAGGAGTGATGATGTCTATGATGGTATCCTAGGCAAATGGTTGCTTTTTGTTTGTTTTGTTCTGTTCTGTTTTGTGACATGCCTATTTTATTTTACATTGAGAAAATGTACATAATAACAAAGTCTAATAGGAATTCAGTAATAGTTTTTTTAGTGACTGCTTTATTGAGTTATAAACTCATAACATACAATTCATCTATTTGAAGTGTATAATTCATTGGTTTTTAGTACATTCATGGAATTGTGCAACCATTACCAAAATCAGTTTTAGAACATTTTTATCACACTTCACACCAAATCCCTGTACCCATTAGCAGTCATTTTCCACTCCCCTTCCTGCCCTCCCTGTCCCTTGCAACATGAATCTACTTTCTGTCCCTATAGATAACAAATTGTTCTTAAACCAGGATTTAAACTATACCTTCCTTCCCTTGAGGTAAAGTTCCTACTAAAGTCTTGCATTTTTTAACCATTGTGGCAGAACAAATCAACCCCAAATTTAGCAGCTTAAGGCAACATACATTTATTTTCTCACAGTTTTTGTAAAGCAGGAATCCAGGTACTGCTGGAGCTGGGTCCTCTGTTCCAGGATCTCTCACAAGGCAGCAGTGTGTTGACCTGGGCTCCTGTCTTATCTGAAAGCTTAACTGAGGAAGGATCTGCTTCCAAGCTCACTTACACTGTTGTTGGCAAGACTCAGTTCCTTGAGGATTATTGGACTGAAGTCTCATTTCCTCACTGGTTGTTGGCTAGAGGCCACCCTCACTTCCTTGCTACATGGGCCATTCCAATACAACAGCTTACTTCATCAAAGCCAACACAAGAGAGAATCTGCTAACAAAACAGAAATCACAATCTTTTGTAACCTAATCATAAAACTGACATTCCCTCAACATTGCTATATTCTTTGGTTAGAAGCAAGTTACTAAAGGGGAAGAAATTACACAAGGCCATGAATACCAGGAGGCAGGAGGCCCTGGGGCCATCTTGGAGGCTCTGCACCAAAACTGTCCTACAACCCTTCCATGAGATCTGTAGGCTGTTTAGTACCTTTCTAATACATTTCTTTTTTGGGTTGAGCTAACCAGAATTGGTGACTCTTGTTTGCATCCAGACCAATATATGTGTTTGTTGCTTACTATTCTGTGATTTTGTGATTCTGCTTTCTATTGATCTAGCTCCTTAATCTGCAAGGTATAAGCTATTTGATAAAATTATTAACACTGCTTGTTACTCCTTTTCCCCCCAAAGGACTACTTTCCTCTACTTATCAATTCTGTATCTGAATAATCCACTGTCTCAGAGCCAACTAGCGAACATCCATCTGAAAACTAGTTTGGATATTAATCTCCACAAAGATCATAGAAGAGAGGTTAAGAACCTCTCAAATTAGCCCTATCAAAATAGGAAGACTGAGTCCTATTAATAGAACAGCCTCATATTCAGGCCAGGGTTTTTGTAGTTTGTCCTCATTTGGGCTACAGCCAGAAGGTTGCTTTCTTCCTTAGAGGTTCTGCAGAATTTTAGTATCAGAAATCCAGAGCAAACTAGCTTTGGCAAGAAAAGGGGATTTGTTGGCTCACATAACTAGGAGAAATACTGGGAGGCTCACAGGATCAAAAAAAACTGTAGAACTCTGGGGGCTGCAACCAGTGGGCCAGGGCAGGCAGCTCTCCTCCTAGCTCTTGTTGGCATCTCCACCATCTTCATGTCTCATTTTCTTGGCCTCATTCTCTACTATTGCAATCATGCTTTGGTATGTAACCTTTAGTCTTTGAACCAGAAGGGAGAGAAGGGTTGGGTCAAGTGTTTACTCCCAAGCCCAGGAAGATGGGGTACTACGCTAGGCCAGGCTTGGGTTACATGTCCACATTCCTGTTGCCAGAAGAAGGACCATGCAAAACCAATAGCCACTACTGCCCAGGGCAGACCAACCATGTAAGTGATCCCTGAAATCCTGGAGATCCCAAACAGGACAAGACAATGCCATCATCTGTGATAAGGCCCTGTCTGGGAACCGTACATTGAACAGATTCTTTTTTGGCCAATGTTTTTCATGGATTCTTGGAATTCATTTTATTGCAGCCAAGGTTCAGTGTCTTAATCCACTGGAGAAATAGGGTCACATTGAAATTTTCCATTACAGATTTCACTTGTTCCCTAACTACTTGACAGTTGGAAAAAATCATAGGTAGAGACATGGAGGCCAGGGATAACATGGAAAATAGCTGTCCAGGGGCGCCTGGGTGGCTCAGTTGGTTAAGCGACTGCCTTCGGCTCAGGTCATGATCCTGGAGTCCCAGGATCGAGTCCCACATTGGGCTCCCTGCTCAGCAAGGAGTCTGCTTCTCCCTCTGACCCTCCTCTCTCTCATGCTCTCTGTCTCTCATTCTCTCTCTCTCAAATAAATAAAATATTTAAAAAAAAAGAAAATAGCTGTCCATTTCATAGACTCACGACCAAGGTTAAATTATAATAACAAGAGACCAGAGCTTTTTATATACTGTTACTTTCTGTGATTTATGGGCAGATTGTTTTTTGTTTTTAACCTTTCAAGTAAGGAATGATTTGTCAAGTTCATGAAAACCACATGTATTCAGAGACTCATTAATCTTAGAGCCAAGGGCAAGTCTCACTTTTAGACCCATATAAATATGGATTGAGATCAAGATCAGTTGGACTTGACTTTTGGGAGATGTAATATGGTTCTACCTTCAGTGTATATTGACACTGAAGTTACCCTGGTAATTCTTCCAAAGAAGTGCTATAGTGGGCTCCCGAAAAACTCCTCTTGTCCTGGTACCACTCACAATTGTTCAGCGATGTACTCACATCTGATCACTTGTTCTTTGCCAGCTCTTTATAGAGGGCCCTGTATGTGCTAAGTGCTAGAAGGAATTGTGCAGGATAATCTGTCTGATCCTACCTACTTATAGCTTGGTTTAGAGTTCTCCACCCAAGTAAGGAAGAAGCTCACTTTTAAGTTTAGATTAGGATCTAATATTAAGGATGATGGTGGGATGTAGAGAAGTAAAGATAAAACTTACCTGGTGTCTCTTAGAGGCATAGTGGAGTGTAGAGGTTAGGAGCTCGGTTCTTGGTTCAGACAGACTAGGGTTTGACTCTTAGCAAAGACACCTCCTAGCTTTGTGACACTGGGAAATTAGTTAACTTCTTTCAGCGTTGGTTTTCTCATCTATAAAATGGGGCTGATAATAATATAAACCCTATAGGATTGTTTGATGTGTTTTTAATAAGATAATCTAAGGACGACATTTAGCCTTGTGTGGGCATATTGCTGTAAAAGCACTAGAGTAGTTGTAATCATCTCAGGAATCGTGATTTTGGGGGTATCCTGTGTGTCCCCTTTATACCATACTTTTATAACCTCTCCCAAGTCTTCATACAAAAAGCAATCCACCGCCACCACGTGGGGGCAGTATGGGGTCTCTTGGCAGAGACTTTGGAATTAGGTCAACTCGGGTTTATATGCAGGATTTAACTCTCAGAGATCCAGTTTCTCAACTGTAAAGTGAGACAATACTATGTGTTGCGAGGCTTAAAAATAATATATTTAAGTGGGTGGCAGATCATACGCTCCACTTAAGCTGGCTTTAAAAAAATTCCCCACCTGGCCATCTTCGCCATCCCAGGTCCTAGTGATGGTGTAAGTGGGGCTCTTTAGAAAGCAAATCTCAGTTGTCCCTGCCATCAGTTTTCTTTTCATTCTTACTGGTCCTGAGCCAGACTTCACTGCTTTTAGGTCTGGCCTGATTTCATTCAAACCAGTGCCTACGCAGCCATAATAATGGCAGTGCCATTTAGAAATATGGTCTTCGTATAACACTCTTGCTGGCACGGGTGCCAGTTACGAGGCAACATAGAAATCAATCTCAGCTCTACAGAGAGTGGGCACGTAAGACTGAGTTACACATACACACTAATGTGATTATGACTTTGCATCAAGACTGTCAAGGAACATTACCAAATAAAAGATTTGTTGGATAGAGAAAAAATTATGTTCAAAGGTCAACATTCCTTGAGGAAAGTTCTCTCCACGTCTGCCTGGTACTGGAAAATTACAAATCAATAAAAGGGCTGCATTTCCCCAAGTTATCAATTCTTCCTTCATGCTGCAGATTCTTCTCCTAACACCATTTCCCATGGATCCCTATGCAGAAGAGAAAAAAGCCTGTAGAAGCTTGGTGACATTTGCTGACATTCTCCCTGCTTGTGTCTTGCAGCCTACTTCTGCTTCCTCCTGACTGCTCTGGGTGTGACAGCTGGTGCTCATCGCTTGTGGAGCCACAGGTCCTACAAAGCCAAGCTGCCTCTGAGGATATTTCTGGCTGCTGCCAACTCCATGGCTTTCCAGGTGGGGATGGAGGGTCCCCTCTGCCTTGTGACCCAGCACAGATGGCACTGTAGGAGAAGGCACGGGCCTGCTTCCCATGGAGGTCATTCCTTCCCCCCATTCCAGCCTCAGGGCTCAGGTCCCCAAGCATTCCCTCTCTGTCCCAAATTTTTGTCTCATTGTAGCTTTAGATATGGTAAAATGTCCCCCAGGGGCTTTGTACCTTTGTACCCCTAAGAATACTAAACCACAGAGGAGGAAAGAGATACCTCCACCCAAAGCCCATGCCCTGAAACCCTCAACAACTGTCCAGCTCTAACCAGGGTGAAGTTCTGTGCTGAGCATGCTATCTGCATATTGCATTTGACCCTCACAGTAACCGCATGAGCTAGGTGTTGTATGTGTCCTCATTTTCCAGATGAGGAACTAAGGTTTAATGAAGTTAAAGAACTTGACAAATTATATGGCTAAAAGTGGTACATCCAAGATAAGGAAATGCAGGTCTGACTCTAAAGCCATTGCTCCTAGAAAACATAACCCGGGGGTCACCCTATAAGTTTGTGGTAGAGGCCTATTGAAGATGGTGCTGGAAGACAGGATTTGAGTCTTACTCTGATGGTTGCTGGCTGTGAATCACTTACTCACCTCCAGTTTCTTCATCTGTAAAAAGCAGAATATGACTTCACTCCCATAGTTGTTATGAAGTCATTGAAAGTTGCAGGGAACTATAAAAATGTAACAGAGGGTCATCACTGCACTAGGATTGGGCCGTATCCTTTAGGACTCTTCTAGTAGTAGAACATGCCCCACCAGCTTGGGCACTTTCTGAGCTGCTGGATTTTGAGTTGATTATGGATTTCTGTTTCCCCTGTTCCTCATCTGATCCAGGTAGGGTGGGTGGGAACAACGTGCTTTCAAAGTTTCTGCTGATATATGAATGCAGATGATTCCAGGCCCCACGCATTTTCACCCATTGGGGAGAGATGGTGATTCTCAAAACTGCTTTAGGGTCCAGGGAGATAGGCAACCCAGGAGCCTATCTGTGACTCTCAAATGTGCAAGTCACTTGGCCACCTCTGCAGTGGGCCTCCCATCCCTATAAGACAGCCTGACCCTGAGCATTTCTCCAAGTTGCTCTCATGTCTAAGGACTCATTTCCCCATTTCCCTCCCACAGTTCAAGCCTTCATAAAGCACGTAGGGTATAACACAATAGATTGCTCAGGGAACACAACTCATATTATGGAGTCTACTGGTTATAATTCAAGCACAGTTGGGAGTTAGTACCAGGGGCCTAGGGAAAAAGCTATTGTGCACAAAAGAGTAGTTGGCAGCTTCTCGGTTTTATGTTTTTTTCTTCACCATTGGCAATACTAACTAAACCACACTTTACTTTGACTTCAGTCATCTTAATTCAGTGTTGTGCTTTGTTTGTCATAACAATGAGTTATGATAATGATAATTTAGAAACTCATTGACCTCGGTCTTAGATGCTATTTAGGACTTAAGTTGGTAATTTTCATTTGTTTTGTTTGAGCAATTTATTATTTCTAGCCTTCAATTACCCTCTCATGATGCGGTTATAAAGCACCTCTATTATTAAATTTTTTTTCCAACACAAATAACTTGAAACTGAGAACATAAAATTCTTATTTCTGTTTTCCCAAGGAAGCTATTTATTTACAACTCAATTTTCGATAACCTAAGTTTCCTTAGCATAACATGACAGAACAGAACATCACACTGTGATTGTAACTTTACTTTGGGGAGAAAGTACATTGCAGAGGGAAGTACCCAGGTCCTGGAATAAATTCTTGGCTCTGCCATTGGCTAGATGTGGGTCTTTGTGCGAGTCTCTCTTCCCTTCTATGCAAAGGTAGAGGGAAATAAATGATATTTACCTCACAGGGTTGTTGGAAGGATGAAATAATGACTAAAAAGTGCCCAGCTTATAGTTGTACTCAGTGAATATTGTTATTGTCCCCCCTCTTTATGAGAATTGGCATACTGTCTCATTCATTTCTGTGTTTTGGTGCCTATCATGTCAAAGGCACTCAATGGTAGCTTGTTAAAGAAATGAGAAATTGAATGAATAGTTTTAAAAAGTATTTTTAGAAATCATCACATTTGAACGATGCATACTTCTTTCAGGCCCACATTTGTGGTGGATTTTTTTTTCATTCATTTAACAAATGTTTATTGAGCACCTACTATATGCCAGGCACTGAGCTAGGCACAGTGGGTATACTGATTAACAAACACAGTTACAATCCTTGCCTTCATCCAGCCTTCTATCTAGTGGAATATTAGAATTCCTACAATTTCCCAGTGGAAATGTCAGTACTTCATGGGTCTGGGGTTTATAACAATGTCACGTAGACCTAGGTGGGAGATATCTGTAAGATCAGCATCTAGCCAGCTTCCACATGGTGCATAACTGTGTCAGTGGGAAAGAATACAGTCAATCTAGACCACTTGACCCTGGGGAGAGAACAACCTGGGAAAGTAAAAATGTGCTGTGACATGTCCATCCAGGGTACAGACCTGCAACCCCGATTTAATGCAGAGTCATTGGTTTAGTTTCCCTTGGATGTCCTTGTGGGTTTTTAAAGATCATTTCAAGGGTTCTCCTGTGCTTTTCTTGATCAGAATGGTCATGCCTTTGGCCAAAATAGACAAGTCATGCCATGGTTGTCTGTATTTGAAGATGAGCAAGATTTTTGCTAGAAGCTGCAAATGAGATCTTCAAGAACAATCTTCTTAACATTGGGGCTTAAACATTTGAAATTCCCTCTTCTCTTTCTTCTGCAGAGGGAAGGGGCAGGGCAATAGTGGGAAAGATGGGGGCTTTTCAGCCTGAAAAGATGATGATGGGCCAGGAATGCTAGACAAGGAGCTATGATAATCCTCTGTCCCTTACATTCAGCAGAGACCCCCTGAGTTCCTCTCTGGCCCATTCTCCTTCCTGATCAGCACAATGCAAGTCAACCTAAATGTGGCTTACAAACTCCTTATAATTTTCTTCTAGTCAAATACGGACTCAGGTGAGATATTCTTGCCATCCAGTGGTCTCCAAGAGTTCAGTTTTCACAAGCAGTAGCCGGACTTTGGATTTGTGCTCTCACACTCATGCACACATCCCTTCTGGCTGCAGCTGGGTCTCATGAACTCAGTCCAAAAGCACCTGTTAGATGCTGCAGCCTCCTCTCTGCCTGCCCACATTTCTCATCAGATCCTGGTACAGAGGCTTTGGATTTTGACCTGGACGGGAGTTTAAGGGATTTAGTCTAAATCCTCTCATTTTGCAATGAAGGGTAAAGAGAGGCCCAGAGAATGTCTGACTTGTGAAAGGTCACACAGCTACTCAGTGGATAGACCAGACTGAAACCTGTCTCCTGACCCTCAGGCTGGGGATCCTTTAGGCTCACCCATGGATGTTCTTGTGTGATATCCAACAGTGTGATCTGTGAACAACTTATAATTGGCTCTTGTTTTTTTAATCCACTGTGACATCCTGTCCTTTAATTGGTGTATTTAAACTATTCACACTTAAAGTGATTACTGATATAGTTGGATTAACATCTACCATGTTTGTGTTTGTTATTCATTGCCCTTGTTCTTTGTACCTTTTTTCATCTTCCCTGGTTTTAACTGCACATTTTACACGATGCTATTTTCTCTTCCCTTTTAGCATATCAACTATACTTCTTCTTACGGTTATGTAGTGGTTGCCCTAGAATTTGCAATATACATTTAGAACTAATCCAAATCCACTTTCAAATAACATTATAGCACTTCCCATTAGTGCAACAACCTTATAACGGAGCATTCCCAATTCCTCCTTCCTGTCCCCTATTTCATTGCTGTCATTAAGCTATAATCACTGAATACATTGTTGCTCTTATTATTCTGAACAAACTGCTGTCTGTTAGATCGATTAAGAATAAGAAAAATTGAAGGGGGTGCCTGGATGGTTCGGTCAGTTGAGCATCCGATTCTTGGTTTCAGCTCAGGTGGTGAGATCAAGCCCTGCCTTGGGTTCTGTGCTCGGTGCAGAGTCTGCTTGAGATTCTCCACCTCCGCCCCTCACCCCCACCCCCTGCCTGCACGTGTGTGCACTCTCTCTCTAAAATAAATAAAATCTTTAAAAAAAAAAAGAATAAGAAAAACTGAAGATTTTATTTTATTTTCATTTATTCATACTCTAATGCTCTTCTTTTTTTTTAAAGATTTTATTTATTTATTTGACACACAGAGAGAGAGAGACTGCAGAGAGGGAACACAAGCAGGGGGAGTGGGAGAAGGAGAAGCAGGCTTCCCACTGAGCAGGGAGCCCGATATGGGGCTCGATCCCAGGACCCTGGGGTCATGACCTGAGCAGAAGGCAGACGCTTAACGACTGATCCACCCAGGCGCCCCTAATGCTCTTCTTTCTTTATGTAGATCTAGGTCTCTAACCATTCCCATTTTCCTTCTTTTTAAGGAACTTCTGTCATTTCTTGCAAGGTAGGTCTACTGGTGACAAATTCCCACAATTTTTGTTTGTCTGAGAAAGTCTTTTTTTTTAAGATTTTATTTATTTATTTGAGTGAGAGAGAGCATGAGCAGGGAGAAAGGGCAGAGGGAGAGAGAGAAGCAGACTCCCCGATGAGCAGGGAGCCTGATGTGGGGCTTGATCCCAGAATCCTGGGATCGTGACCCAAACTGAAGGCAGACGCTTAACCGACTGAGCCACCCAGGCACCCCTGTCTGAGAAAGTCTTTCTTTCTCTTTTACATTTGGTAAGTAACTTTGTTGGGTATGGAATTCTAGGTTTCAAGGGTTTTCTTTCAACACATTAAATAATTTACTTCACTTTCTTCTTACTTGCATGTTTCTTAAGAGATATCTAGTGTAATTCTTACCATTGTTCCTCTATCAGGAAGGTGTTCTTTCCCCTCTGGCTTCTTTCATTATTTTCTCTCTGCCTTTGATTCTCTGCAGTTTGAATATGATATGCCTAAGTAGAGATTTTTTGCTTTTTACCTTGCTTGATGCTCTCTGAGCTTCCCAGATCTATGGTTTGGCGTCTGTCATTAATTTTGGAAAATTTTCAGCCATTATTACATCAAATATTTCTGCTGCTATTTGTTCCTTCTTTTCTCTCTCTTTATTTCTTCTCCTTCTGGTATTCCAATTACACGTTTATTACACTTGTCATAACTGTCCTATGGTTCCTACATATTCTGTGCCATCTTTTCTTTTTGCATTTTGGTTTGGGAAGTTGCTATTTATGTGTCTTCAAGATCACTGATTTTTTCCATAGCCATGTCCAGTCTACTGGTGAGCCCGTCAAAAGCATTCTTCATTTGGTACAGCTTTTCTGACTTCTAGCATTTTTCTTTCATCTTTTATTTTTTTTTAATTTTATTCTATTATGTTATGTTAATCACCATATATTACATCATTAGTTTTTGATATAGTGTTCCATGATTCATTGTTTGCATATAACACCCAGTGCTCCATTCAATATGTGCCCTCTTTAATACCCATCACCAGGCTATCCCATCTCCCCACCCCCCTCACCTCTAGAACCCTCAGTTTGTTTCTCAGAGTCCATAGTCTCTCATGGTTCATCTCCCCCTCCAATTTCCCCCTCTTCATTTTTCCCTTCCTACTATCTTCTTTTTTTTTTTTTTTAACATTAATGTATTATTTGTTTCAGGGGTACAGGTCTGTGATTCATCAGTCTTACACAATTCACAGCACTCACCATAGCACATACCCTCCCCAATGTCTATCACCCAGCCACCCCACCCCTCCCACCCCCACCACCCACTCCAGCAACCCTCAGTTTCTTTCCTGAGATTAAGAATTCCTCATATCAGTGAGATCATATGATACATGTCTTTCTCTGATTGACTTATTTCGCTTAGCATAATACCCTCCAGTTCCATCCACGTCGTTGCAAATGGCAAGATTTTATTTTTGCTTTGTTTTGTTTTATGTCTACATAATATTCCATGGTATATATATACCACATCTTCTTTATCCATTCATTTATTGATGGACATCTTGGCTCTTTCCATAGTTTGGCTATTGTGGACATTGCTGCTGTAAACATCAGGGTGCACATACCCCTTTGGATCCCTACATTTGTATCTTTGGGGTAAATACCCAGTAGTGCAATTGCTGGGTCATATGGTAGCTCTATTTTCAACTTTTTGAGGAACCTCCATACTGTTTTCCAGAGTGGCTGCACCAGTTTGCATTTCCACCAACAGTGTAGGAGGGTTCCCCTTTCTCTGCATACTCTCCAACATCTGTTGTTTCCTGACTTGTTAATTTTAGCCATTCTGACTGGTGTGAGGTGGTATCTCATTGAGGTTTTGATTTGGATTTCCCTGATGCAGAGCAATGTTGAGCACTTTTTCATGTGTCTGTTGGCCATTTGGATGTCTTCTTTGGAAAAATGTCTGTTCATGTCTTCTGCCCATTTCTTGATTGGATCATTTGTTCTTTGGGTGTTGAGTTTCATAAGTTCTTTATAGACTTTGGATATGAGCCCTTTATCTGATATGTCATTGGCAAATATCTTCTCCCAACCTGTTGGTTGTCTTTTGGTTTTGTTGACTGTTTCCTTTGCTGTGCAAAAGCTTTTTATCTTGATGAAGTCCCAATAGTTCATTTTTGCCCTTGCTTCCCTTGCCTTTGGTGATGTTTCTAGGAAGAAGTTGCTGCGGCTGAGGTCGAAGAGGTTGCTGCCTGTGTTGTCCTCTAGGATTTTGATGGACTCCTGTCTCACACTGAAGTCTTTCATCCATTTTGAGTCTATTTTTGTGTGTGGTGTAAGGAAATCGTCCAGTTTCATTATTCTGCATGTGGCTGTCCAATTTTCCCAACACCATTTGTTGAAGAAACTGTCTTTTTTCCATTGGACATTCTTTCCTGCTTTGTCGAAGATTAGTTGACCATAGAGTTGAGGGTCCATTTCTGGGCTCTCTATTCTGTTCCACTGATCTTTGTGTCTGGTTTTTGCCAGTACCATACTGTCTTGATGATCACAGCTTTGTAATAGAGCTTGAAGTCCGGAATTGTGATGCCACCAGCTTTGCTTTTCTTTATCAACATTCCTCTGGCTATTCGGAGTCCTTTCTGGTTCCATACAAATTTTAGGATTATTTTTTCCATTTCTTTGAGAAAAGTGGATGGTATTTTGATAGGGATTGCATTAAATGTGTAGATTGCTCTAGGTAGCATAGACATCTTCACAATATTTGTTCTTCCAATCCATGAGCATGGAACGTTTTTCCATATCTTTGTGTCTTCCTCAATTTCTTTCATGAGTATTTTATAGTTTTCTGGGTACAGATTCTTTGCCTCTTTGGTTAGATTTATTCCTAGGTATTTTATGGTTCTGGGTCAATTGTAAATGGGATCAACTCCTTAATTTCTCTTCTGTCTTGTTGTTGGTGTATAGAAATGCAACTGACTTCTGTGCATTGATTTTATATCCTGCCACTTTACTGAATTCCTGTATGAGTTCTAGCAGTTTTTGGGTGGAGTCTTTTGGGTTTTCCACATAAAGTATCATATCATCTGCAAAGAGTGAGAGTTTGACTTCTTCTTTGCTGATTCAGATGCCTTTCATTTCTTTTTGTTGTCTGATTGCTGAGGCTAGGACTTCTAGTACTATGTTGAATAGCAGTGGTGATAGTGGACATCCCTGTCGTGTTCCCGACCTTAGGGGGAAAGCTTTCAGTTTTTCCCCATTGAGAATGATATTCGCTGTGGGTTTTTCATAGATGGCTTTTATGATATTGAGGTATGTACCCTCTATCCCTATACTCTGAAGAGTTTTGATCAAGAAAGGATGCTGTACTTTGTCAAATGCTTTTTCTGCATCTATTGAAAGGATCATATGGTTCTTTTTTCTTTTATTAATGTATCACATTGATTGATTTGCGGATGTTGAACCAATCTTGCAGCTCAGGAATAAATCCCACTTGGTGGTGGTGAATAATCCTTTTAATGTACTGTTGGATCCTGTTGGCTAGTATTTTGGTGAGAATTTTTGCATCCATGTTCATCAGGGATATTGGTCTGTAATTCTCCTTTTTGATGGGGTCTTTGTCTGATTTGGAATCAAGACAATGCTGGCCTCATAAAATGAGTTTGGAAGTTTTCCTTCCATTTCTATTTTTTGGAACAGTTTCAGAAGAATAGGTATTAATTCTTCTTTAAATGTTTGGTAGAATTCCCGTGGGAAGCCATCTGGCCCTGGGCTCTTGTTTGTTGGGAGATTTTTGATGACTGCTTCAATTTCCTTAGTGGTTATAGGTCTGTTCAGGTTTTCTATTTCTTCCTGGTTCAGTTTTGGTAGTTTATACATCTCTAGGAATGCATCCATTTCTTCCAGATTATGTAATTTGCTGGCATATAGTTGTTCATAATATGTTCTTATAATAGTTTGTATTTCTTTGCTGTTGGTTGTGATCTCTCCTCTTTCATTCATGATTTTATTTATTTGGGTCATTTCTCTTTTCTTTTTGATAAGTCTGGCCAGGGGTTTATCAGTCTTCTTAATTCTTTCAAAGAACCAGCTCCTCATTTCATTGATCTGTTCTACTGTTCTTTTGGTTTCTATTTTGTTGATTTCTGCTCTGATCTTTATTATTTCTCTTCTCCTGCTGGGGTTAGGCTTTATTTGTTGTTCGTTCTCCAGCTCCTTTAGGTGTAGGGTTAGGTTGTGTATTTGAGACCTTTCTTGTTTCTTGAGAAAGGCTTGTATTGCTATATACTTTCCTCTTAGGACTGCCTTTGCTGCATCCCAAAGATTTTGAACAGTTGGGTTTTCATTTTCATTGGTTTCCATGAATTTTTTTAATTCTTCTTTAATTTCCTGGTTGACCCATTCATTCTTTAGTAGGATGCTCTTTAGCCTCCATGTATTTGAGTTCTTTCCAACTTTCCTCTTGTGACTGAGTTGTAGTTTCAAAGCATTGTGGTCTGAAAATAGGCAGGGAATGATCTCAATCTTTTGGTACTGGTTGAGACCTGATTTGTGACCTAGGATGTGATTTATTCTGGAGAATGTTCCATGGGCACTAGAGAAGAATGTGTATTCTGTTGCTTTGGGATGGAATGTTCTGAATATATCTGTGAAGTCTGTTTGGTCCAATGTGTCATTTAAAGTCTTTATTTCCTTGCTGATCTTTTGCTTAGATGACCTGTCCATTTCAGTGAGGGGGGTGTTAAAGTCCCCTATTATTATTGTATTGTTGTCAGTGTGTTTCTTTGTTTTTGTTATTAATTGGCTTATATAATTGGCTGCTCCCATGTTAGGGGCATAGATATTTACAACTGTTAGATCTTTTTGTTGGATAGACCCTTTAAGTAGGATATAGTGTCCTTCCTCATCTCTTATTATAGTCTTTGGTTTAAAAATCTAATTTGTCTGATATAAGGATTGCACCCAGCTTTCTTTTGCTGTCCATTAGCATAGTAAATGGTTTTTCACCCCCTCACTTTCAATCTGGGGGTGTCTTTGGGTCTAAAATGAGTCTCTTGCAGACAGCATATCGATGGGTCTTGTTTTTTTTATCCAATCTGATACCCTGTGTCTTTTGATTGGGGCATTTAGTCCATTTACATTCAGGGTAACTATTGAAAGATGTGAATTTAGTGCCATTGTATTGCCTATACGGTGACTGTTATTGTATATTGTCTCTGTTCCTTTCTGGTCTATGTTACTTTTAGGCTCTCTTTGCTTAGAGGACCCCTTTCAATAGATCTTGTAGGGCTGGTTTCGTGTTTGCAAATTCTTTTAGTTTTTGTTTGTCCTGGAAGGTTTTTATCTCTCCTTCTATTTTCAATGACAGCCTAGCTGGATATAGTATTCTTGGCTGCATATTTTTCTCATTTAGTGCTCTAAATATATCCTGCCAGTCCTTTCTGGCCTGCCAGGTCTCTGTGGGTAGGTCTGTTTCCAGTCTAATGTTTCTACCATTGTAGGTTACAGATCCCTTGTCCCGAGCTGCTTTCAGGATTTTCTCATTGTCTCAGAGACTCGTGGGTTTTACTATTAGATGTCAGGGTGTTGACCTATTTTTATTGATTTTGATGGGGGTTCTCTGTGCCTACTGGATTTTGATGCCTGTTTCCTTCCCCAAATTAGGGAAGTTCTCTGCTGTAATTTGCTCCAATATACCTTCTGCCCCTCTCTCTCTTTCTTCTTCTTCTGGGATCCCAATTATTCTAATATTGTTTCATCTTATGGTATCACTTATCTCTCAAATTCTGCCCTCGTGATCCAGTAGTTGTTTATCTCTCTTTTTCTCAGCTTCTTTATTCTCCATCATTTGGTCTTCTATATCACAAATTCTCTCTTCTGCCTCATTTGTCCTAGCAGTTAGAACCTCCATTTTTTATTGCACCTCATTAATAGCCTTTTTGATTTTGACTTGGTTACATTTTAGTTCTTTTATTTCTCCAGAAAGGGTTTCTCTAGTATCTTCCATGCTTTTTTCAAGCCCAGCTAGTATGTTTATAATTGTCATCCTAAACTCTAGTTCCAACATCTTACTAATGTCTGTATTGATTAGGTCCCTGGCAGTCTGTACTGTGTCTTGTTCTTTTTTTTGAGGTGAGTTTTTCCATCTTGTCATTTTGTCCAGAGGAGAACAGATGAATGAGAGAACAAAATGCCAACAGGGTAACAACGACCCCAGAAAAATATACACTAAACAAATCAGAAGAGACCTGAAATTGGGGGAAAAGAAAGGGAAAGAAAGAAAAAAGAAAAGAAAAAGAAAAAAAAAGAATATGATCAAATATGATCAGGCTGGTGATTAGAGATCAGTGCCACACACTAGATTTGGGGCATATTTTGGTCTGTTAGAAGAAACTGCCTCCCAAAATTTTAATGAAAGAAAAACTTATATGTGTACAAAAATAAGGATAAATACGATGAAGGGATAGAATATGACTGTAAAGGTGAATATTATAAAAGATTTTATAAAACGAATTGATAGGATAAGAAGTTGGTTGAAAAAAGAAAGAAGAGAAATCAAAAAAAAACAAAAAACAAAAAACAAAAACAAAGGGAGAGAATGTGATCAAGCAGGAGACTAGAACAAAGCCATACAGGAGAGATTTAGGGTATATTTTGGTCTGTTAGAAGCAACTGTATCCCAAAATTTTAAAGAGAGAACAACTTATATACATACCAAAAATAAGGTTAACTACAATGAAGGGATAGATTATGACTCTAAAAATGAAAAATAAAAAAGATTTTTTTAAAAAGGAATTGATAAGGTGTTGGTTGAAAAAGGGAAAAAGAAAAATTCCAAAAAAAATAGAAAAAGAAAAAATAAAGGAAATTTTAAAAAATTAACTTTGAAAGACTAAAGAATCGGGGGGAAAAGCCATGAATTCTACGTGCATATTCCCCTAGCGCTGGAGTTCTGCCATTCTCATTGATCGGTAAACTTGGTCTTGGCTGGCTGTTCTTGCTGATCTTCTGGGGGAGGGGCCATCACAGTGGTTCTCAGATGTTTTTGCCAGAGGCGGAATTGCCCCACCCTTGCCGGTCCGGGCTAAGTAATCTGCTCGGGTTTGCTCTCAGGAGCTTTTGTTCCCTGCAAGCTTTCTGTACAGCTTTGGAGGATGAGAGTGAAAATGGTGGCCTCCCAATCTCCGCCCCAGAGGAGCCGAGAACTCGGGGCCCCACTCCTCAGTGCGCCCCCAGAGAAAAGCAGTCACTCACTCCCGTCTCCCCAGTCTCTGGCCACACTCCGTGCTCACCTGGCCTGTGACCAAGCATTTCTATCTCTGGCACACGACCCCTTGTGGAGTCTCCAAACCCAGCAGATCCCTGCAGTATGCTCCCTCGCCACTCCTCCTGGGGGAGGAAGGGGTGTCTCCCCGGATCTGCCACTTGTTGGGTCCCTGCTGGAAGAACAGTGGCCCGACTGTGCCACGGATCACGGTTTATGGCAACCCCGAGCTGAGAAGCTGCTCCTCGGTTCTGTCTCTGCAGGTGGCTTCCCTGCTCCAATACCTGGGAGCTCTCCCGCATTCAGTGTGAGGGTCCTGAGACCACACTGTCCCAGCGAGGGTTCCACCCCCCTGCTTAGCCACTGGAGCGACATCCCTCAGCGGAGCAGACTTCTAGAAGTTCCGATTTTGTGCTCTGCTCTCTATCACTTGCCAGAAGCAGCTGACGGAGGCCCCCTCCCCCGCCCTCTATCTTCCCGAATATCACCTCGGATTCGCTTCTCCGCACGCCCTACCTTCCAGAAAGTGATCGCTTTTCTGTTCAGAGAGTTGCTGCTCTTCTTTTCTTCGAAATCCTGTTGAGTTCATAGGTGTTCAGAATGGTTTGATACCTAGCTAGCTGAATTCCTGGGACCAGACGAAATTTAGGTCTCCTATTCCTCCACCATCTTGCTCCTCTCTTTCATCTCTTCTTAGAGTTTCCATTTCTGTTTATAGTATCCATCTGTTCTTCCATGTCGTCCGCTTTTTCTTTTAAGGTTCTTAGTGTATTAATCATAGTTGTTCTAGAATTTCAGTCTGATAATTCCAGTATCTCTGCCATATCTGCATCTAGTTCTGATGCTTGCTTCTTCTTTTTTAGGTGGTATTTTTTACCTTTTAGCATACTTTGTAATTTTTTGTTGAGAGCTGGATGTGATGTACTGGGTAAAAGGAACCAAGGCAATAGGGCTTTAGTGTGAGGTTTTATGTTTATCTGGGTAGGAGTTAGGCTGTGTGCTTACTGTGTGCTGTAGCTGTGGTGTCAAGGGCTTACATTTCCTCTAGTGTCCTTGTTTTTTCTCTCTCCCATTGGCTTTGGGTTTCCTAGAGATTTCTTCTAAATGAGGTTGAAGGCTCTCAGTTCTCTCCATTGAAATTCTGTCGTCAGACAGGAGCACTATCAACATAGAGAGGGATGGGCACTCTATGGTCTTATGATTAGGTTTCAGCCTGTGAGCCTGGGGTGAATATTTCCCTTCCCTGGGGACCTTAGGCTTTGGTAAAACCCTGGTTGATGAGGATCTGATAAAATAGTTTCTCTTGAGGACAGATCTTGGAAAGAGAAGAGAGAGCTCTGTGTATCTCAGAATGATGACATTTCTCTTCCACCTGCTGGGAGAACAGAGGATTTTTCTCAACTGTTCATACCTGGAGATATCATTTATGAAAGTTGGGGTCCCCTGGCACTGGGGCCCTGTTGTTTTTAACTCTCCAGCTTGTCCACACTAAGACTTCAGCAGTTCACTGATTACAGGTTAAAATATGCCTGCCCACCCTGGCCCTAGCTGTGGGCTTCTGCTCTTGGTCCACAGCGCTTCTCTGTAACCGCCTGTTTATCTCTCTTGTTTTGGGGCAGCAGTTTGCCCTGTAACCCCAATTCTCTGATGGCTCGGAGAAGAATTATTGATTTTCAGTTCATTTGGCTTCTTTTGCTATGCAAGGATGGGAGTGATGGACTATGTTCAAGCTCTTTATGCATCAGGCCAGAAAGTGGAAGTTACAGTGTGATTTGTCAATGGACCAAACTTTACCTATAAATATGTCAAATAAATCACACGGTCATGGGCCATAAACTTTGGCAAGTATGTAATTACCACAATAACAAAACAAAACAATGATCTAGTGCCAACTACATACCAGCACTTCCCTAAGTATTTTATATAGTCTTATGACACTACCCTGAAAATGTAGAGACTGTTATCTTCCTCACTGGATAGGTGAGACAATGGAAAGAAAAGAGGCTATGTAACCTGGCCAAGGACATACAGACAGAAGTGACAGAAGGGGAATTTAAGTACAGGCAGCTCGACTCCAGAGGTCACTCTCTCACTGCGATGCTCCGATGCCTCTCCTGGGATTGAAGTGTCTGTTTATTCTTTTATTCAGCAAATAGATGGGCTAAGCACAGTTCCAGGCACTGAGGAACACGACAGACGGGGCCCTGTCCTCATAGAGTATATATAATTTCAGTGGGAGAGAGAGCAAATCAACAAGTAAGCAAATGAACAAGCAAAATTAATCAGAGAGAGAAAAGAATGAAGCATTTAACCACAGCGATGTGACAGAGTGGAGGAAGGTGGCTGCTTTAGAGAGGATGGGGAGAAATGCCCTCCCCCAGGAGTTGACGTTAGAGCTGAAAGAGCCGATGGAGACAACTGGTAGGTGAAGAGCAATCCAGATGGAAGGAAGAGCTGAAGTTAAGATGGGAACAAGTATGGTACGTTAAAGGAAGAGAAAGGTGGCCAGTGCACCTGGTCCACGTGGGTGTGGGAGAGGGTTACAGAAGAGATTATAGAGCGGGGGACAGGTGCCACGTCAGTGCAGGGCCCTGTCAGGTGTAGCACAGAGTTTGGATATCGTTCTATATACCATGGCAAGGCACTGCAGAATTTTAGGCGGGGAGCAACCTGGCCTCATATGTCTCAGTGACACACCTCAGCCTCATACCACAGTCACAAGACCCTGGAAATGTGCCAGATTCAGGATCACAGACCAGCCCCCAAGGCTGGCTGTGTGTGGATGTGCATGTCAAGGAGAGAGACTCGCTCATCTGGCCGACAGCTCAGGGCTTTGGCAGCGGTACGGTGGCATTTGGGTAGGAGAATGAAAGCTCGGAGCACTTACTGCAGTCATAAGCCTCCTTAACCTCAGGGCGGCTCCCTGTGCCAACTCTAGCTCTCTCTGCAGAGACCCCGTAGCGGTGTTTGCCATCTTTCCTCACTGCCAGCCAAAGCTTCGGATGTACAGCCTTTCTTCTGCAGGTGAGAAACAGGTTCGCCTTCCTCCTTTCAAGTTGGGTAGTTGTTGGTTTCCTTCCAGTGTCAACAGGCAGTTGGAGAGCAGCTCTCTCCCCGAGGCCCTGAGAAGGCTTCTGGGCGTGCTTTTGGAAGATGCTTGCACACTGCCTCCCGGCATCTCCTTCACGGGCAGGTCTGGGAGTCACATGGGAAGGACAAACAGCTTGGTGGTCTTTGAGCAACTTCTCTGTTCATGGTGATGGTGATTTAGGGAATCATCAGAGCCTTTGTGGTGTATACCTGCTTTGTCACTCCTCACTAGTGGCAGGGTGCTCCTACCCCTGACGGGGCGGCCGCGGAAGGGGGAGAGAGAGAGAGAAGAAACTCCTGAGGCGGCCATGGGAGGCTCGGGGTCTTCTGCCTGTGCTTACCTGGCAGGATTTCCTACCAGTCAAAATGGATCTCGTAAGGGGGAGATGAAAAATCGATCCTACGCCAAGATGCCTCGCTTCCTTCCGTGTTGTGGATCTAGGTCAGGGAAAGCTGGGGAGATGAGTGAAACCCACCCGTGGAAACGCACCTCAAGGGAATGAAATGTGCTCGCCTGAGCTAGCCTGAGGAAAGGGCATCCTTCTATAAACGGGCACACAATCCAGGGGGCCAGTCTGCCTCTAGGGTTACCCTAACGCCAATCGGAGCAGAGACTCTTCATGCAGATCTCACCCTCTGTACAATGGGATCTTCCTAAGCATTGCAAGGTGATCCAGTCTTTATAAACAAAAAGATCTATACTTTAAAGGCACACAGAGAGTTTGTATTCAAAAAAATACTTGGTAAAGTAGAGGTGTTTTTGTACATGTATAGCTATCGATTTTATATGTTCATTTGGCTCCACATCTCTATTGGAAGAACTTAACACTTCTTTATTTTTTTTTTAAGAATTTGTTTATTCATTTGAGAGAGAGAGAGAGAGAGAGTGAGCACAAGTTGGGTGAAGGGCAGAGGGAGAGGGAGAAGCAGACACCACCTCCCACCCACCCCACTGAGCAGGGAGCCTGATGCCAGACTGGATCCCAGGCCCCTGGGATCATGACCTGAGCCAGAGGCAGACACTTAACTGACTAAGCCACCCAGATGCCCCAACACTTGTTTATGATGAATTCCACATGCAGGCCTGTCAATATAGAATCTATTCTGAAATATATTTTTAAGCTAAGTGTTTCATTCTGCCTGCTTTTCATAGGAGAGCTCTCCTGGCAGGGCACTCAGACCCGGCACCTCGGTAGCCACGCCCCTTCTCCTCCATCACTCGCTTCCTCTCTTAGAACCCACCAGAGGGTTGGCACCAGGGGCCCTCCGAAGCAGAGTCCAATCCTTTGTCTAATAACTGAAGAAACTAAGGCTCAAATGTCTGAGCTGATTTTTGTTTATTTCCCCACATTGTCTCCAAAACTGTGTATAGGTGTCCAAGGACACTGTGTTGCAATGCAATTCCTTGAGAAGCTATTTCTTCCTGGACCTGCCACCGACTATTTGGGCTGAGCTAGCACTGAGTTGTCACTCTTTACTCTTTATTCTCACTGCTCTCCTGCCAGACACTCCACGTTGTTGCTTTCTAGGTTTCCCAACCCACTGATTATTTTGCATTTTGGATGATTTCTCTCCCAGCTGCCTTCATTTGCATTTTTCCTAAATCAAATCTCATTGTGATAATTTCTATTCATATTTCCAACCTCTTTAGATCCATCTGTGTTATTTCTCTGTTCTCAGTGATGTCTGCAGCACCTCCTAATTTGGTAACAACCAAAAAATGTTATTAACATAATGTGTACGCCTTGCTCCCAGTCATTAACGAAGATGCTACGTAAAACTAGATCTCACAGATCCACTGGGGCCTTCCATTAGCTCCCGTCCCTGCCCCCTTCCTCTCATCAGATATGGAGCTGTTTTTCATCTCTGGTCCTTGTTTATCAGAGTTCAGGCTTTCAATCATCCTGTCATAGTTCCTACTAGCGCCAGTCAGAGCTCTTGTCACAGAAGTGTTTCAGGGCTGCTGTTTTACATGCTTTATTAAAGCTCCAAAGATAGAATGGCTTCAAGAGCCATTGAATCAACAATTTAATTAATAGTAAAATTTACAGTTTCATATGCCAGAGGAAATTTCTAGCCTTGTTTTTAAAAACTCTTTTAGAAAACAGACACATTTGATCATCTTCATCTTCTCCTGTTGACTCTTCTATGGCATTTTGTGTAAATCTCTAGCTAATTCCTTTTTAATTTAAAGGTGCATAAACCCCTATGTGCTTGTGAGGAATACAAGAGATGTATAAGAAATGGCCCTTGTCATAAGGAGTTTATAATCTGATAGAGCTGGCTAATAGTGGCTAATAAAGGGGAACGGTATAATAAAGGGGAACTCGTATAAGACAATAGGAAGTTAAATTGCTCAAAAGCTTCATACTGACTCTTAGGGCTGCAGAAATATGAATATGGGCTGGGGTACTAGGCTAAAACCTAGTGCAGAAGGGGAATTTGGAGCGGGACCTTGAAAGATGAGGAGGATTTGCATAGGCCAGGATTTGCATGGAGCGGGACCTTGAAAGGTGAGGAGGATTTGCATAGGCCACTTTCCCTCACAAAGGGGGAAAGTGGGGGAAACACGTAAGCAAAGGTGGAGAGAGAATAATAATCATGGCATATTGTATGGGGTCCTTGCACAGCCGAAAATCGGTCTGATGGAGGAAGGAAACTGAATGCAAACTGCTGTCGCATGTTGTAAACCCAGCTACCTGCATAACATCTCTCGCTGGATGTCTCTTAGGCCTCCCGAAATCAATGTGCCCCAAACCAAAGTTGTGACTCTACCATCTCCCCCTAAAGAGGCCAGAAATCTGGGCATCATTCAGGATTTCTCCATTTCCCTAATCATCCCTCACTCCAGTCTCTTAGCCAACCTCTTCAAGTTGCACTTGCTAGATAGTGTCTTGCATCTGCGCGCTTCTCATCTGTGCCACCCTCTGGTCCAAGCCACCACCATTTCTTGCCTCATCAGCTGCTCTTCCTCCTTCAACACCCACCCCTTGCCCTACTGCAGCCAAACAGAACTTATTGAAAATTAAACCACTCTCTAGCAAGAAAAAAAGAATCTTTCAGTGGCTTAGCATTGCATTTGGAATGAAATCCAGCCCTGTTATTATGGCCTCAAAGGCCCTGAGTGATCAGGCATTTGCATCCCCATGTTCTGCTTCCACCCCAAGCACACTTCACTACGGTTGCGACACTAACCACCTGAGCTGGCGTCAGATCCCACAGGTCGAGCCTCAACCTTCCACCTGACTGCCTCCACTTCAGGTACCAGCTGCAAGTAGGGTCTCCAGGCCCCTTGTACCTCTGACCGACTGGCTACAAATTCCCACAATTCGAGAATCCACTAGAACAATTCAGAACTCAAGAAAGTGTTGTACTTACTATTAGAGTTTTAATTATAAAGGATATCTGGACCAACCAAATGGGAGAGACACCAAGGGCGAGGTCTGAGGATCCTTCAGGCAGAGCTTCTATACCCTCTCCCAGTAGAATCAAGGTGTGCTACCTGCCCTGCATATCAGTGCCTTGGTCAGCCAAAAAGCTCCTCCAAGCCTGTGTCCAGAGTTTGTACTGGAGTTTCATTGCACGGGCGTGGTTGATTAAATCCCTGGCCCCAGGGACTGAACTCAGCCTCCAGGTCCCCTCCCCTCACAAAGTGCCAACCCTCTAGTCACGTGGTGGGTCTTTTTGGTGACCAGCCTGATCCTGAAGCTATCTGGGGACCCACCACAGTTAGACCACTAGCATAATAAAGAAACTCTTTATCACTCAGGAAATTCCAAGGGTTTTTGAAGCTCTCTGCCAGGAACCACCAGGGATGAAGACCACATACATTCTTTTTTATTTTTTTATTTCTTATTTTTTTAAAGATTTTTATTTATCCATTTGTCAGAGAGAGAGAGCACAAGCAGGGGCAGCGGCAGGCAGAGGGGGAAGCAGGCTTCCTGCAGAGCAGAGAGCCCGACGCGGGGCTCCATCCCAGGACCCTGGGACCATGACCTGAGCCGAAGGCAGATGCTTAACTGACTGAGCCACCCACGTGTCCCCAGATACATTCCTTATTACACCACAGTATTTCTCAGACTTCACTCTTGCCCTACCTCCGCACACCCAACACACTGGTCTCCTAGTTCCTGGACCGTGCCCAGTCCTTTCCTCTGTTCCAGATGGCTCCTTTCTCCCCACTCCCCCTCCTGACTGTCCTCCCCCAACCCCCAGCTCTTCCCAGACTTCAGATTACCTGATTAGAAAGTGTTTGCTCACTATCCCCTTGTTATCCCCCATGTATATTTGCTTCATAGCACTAATCTCAATCTGAAATGATTTTATTTATGTTGACCCCATTAACTTTGTTTGTCTTCTCCATACAATATATACTCCTTGAGGACCGAGCCTTGGTTGTCCTGTTTCTTATCTCCTGGCACATACCAACGGTCCGTAAATATTTGTCAAATTAAAGAATAAACAAAGTGCAAAAGATAAGGATGATCAGACCAGTTGAAGCTCTTTGATTGTCAAGAAGAGGAAATGTTTAGACTTGATGAGAAAAGTAGTATGGAGAGGCTGTTGGATAATAAGCAAGAGGATAGGTATTGGGGGAGTATGAATATGGGGGAGGATGGTCGCAGTGTACCAAATGTATTGCACAAGGGCAAAGGACTAGAGGCAGGAGGAGTCAGGTAGACTGCTGAAAGACTGAGCAAGAGTGGTGGGGTAGAAATGGAGTGGAAGGGGAAAATCTGAGATTTTTAAAGAAAGATGCCCTTGACATTTTTCTTTTTAGTTTTAACTCTTTATTTTGAAATAATTTTGAGGGGCGCCTGGCTGGCTCAGTCATTAAGCATCTGCCTTCAGCTCAGGTCATGATCCCAGGGTCCTGGGATCAAGCCCCACATCGGACTCCCTGCTCGGCAGGAAGCCTGCTTCTCCCTCTCCCACTCCCCCTGCTTGTGTTCCTGCTCTCACTATCTCTCTCTCTGTCAAATAAATAAAATCTTTTTAAAAATGAAATAATTTTGAGCTTACAAAACACTTACAAAAATACCATGAGGAATCCTGTATACCCTTAACCCAGATTCACTAATTGTTGACATATGACCTAATTTGCTTTATTATTCTTTCTCTTTTCATATGTGTGTATGCATTCCTCTGTGTTATTTTTTCTGAGTCATTTGAGAGTAAGTTAAAAACATCATGCCTTTTCATCCTTAAATACTTCACTATGTAGTTCCTAATAGCAAAGACTTTTTGTAACAACATAGAACATGGACCAAAATCAGGGGATTTAATGCTGATAAAATGCTATATCCAGGATCCTAGCCCAAGAACCAATTCAGGATCCTGTCTTACAATGAGTTGTGATGCCTCTTTGGTCTCCTTCCATCTGGAATAGTTCCTCAGTCTTCCCTTGATTTTATGACTTTGACATTTTTGAAATCCACAGACCAGTTATTTTCTAGAATGCCTCCCATTTTGCTAGGCTCATGTTTTCTCCTACCTATATTCTGTGCATTTTTGTCGGGAATGCTACATTAATGATCTTGTGTCCTGAGCATCAAATAAGAGGCCTGTGACATCACTTTGTCATTATGCCATTATAGGTGGTATGAACTTTGACCACTTAGTTAAGGTGGTGTTTACCCAGGTTTTCCCATAAGATGACCACTTTTCCTTTTGTAATTAATAAGTAATTTATGCTGAGATACTATAAGCCTATGTAAATATTTTTCCTTCATCAACCTTTTACCCAGTAGTTCCAGCATACAGGGGCGATTCTTGCTGGAATCAGTTATTGCCATGGCACCTGTGAAACAGTGATTTTCTCACTCCATCATTTGTTCTATGTATTTATTATTTATTTATTTATTTATTTATTTATTATGGACTCATGGACTCTTACTTATTATATCGTTTTTAATTCATTACTGTTATTCATCTTAGTGCCCCAAATTATTATCAAATTATCCCAGTTTGTTCAGTGGGAGGCACTACAGATGGGCTCCCATGTCCTTTTTGACACATCCCTATCATTTTTTGAGCCATTCTTTACCTTCTGGCATAACAAAATATACCACATTCCTCTCGTACTTTTCCTGCCCTGGTCCTGACATCTGCCATTTCGTCAGAGTCCTGACTCCTTTTAAAGGGGAGTAATATTTAAAAAGCGAGATCTGACAGCAAGGTGTGCCCTTTGCTGCTGGGCTGTTATTGTTTTCTAGGCCTTTCTTCCCTGAAATTTTGGCTCACTGGGTGAAGGAGATATAGCTCAGGAGACTAGAACATCACTGACCGAAAATAACTCCAAAAGCCAAATTGAAAAGATTCGCAGGAGGCCAACTTGTCTACCAAGAAGACTACCCAAGCCATTTTTAAAATCTGTGTTAAAAATGTGTTTCTCATTGTATGAGATCTAAACAATAAAGTAATAAAAGAAAATAAACGCCCCTTTCCTTCTTTGCAATCTTTAAGTTTTATCAGCAAACACTTTTCAAATCATTGAAGTTGGCTTTTAACACTTGCCTAGCTTATAACACCTCCCCAGGCCGAGTGCCACAGGAAGGCTAGGCAGCAGGTGGGAACTTGCCTTCTGGAAGCTACAATTTGCCAGGTGCTATAGACTTCTGCCAGGCCCTTCTTGGGACTTTCTGGGCTCTTCTCACAGATTGTGTTCTCTGGAGGGATATCAGTGCTGACCCAGTATTAACAATGGGGAAAGCATTGAATGTTCTTCACTGTTTGAAAAGTACTATGTTGGCGTCTGAGCTGGAGGAGATTAAATTCAGACCCCAGAGACTGAGATAAAGTCTATTTCAAATGAGCTTTATGGTCCCTAAAGAGTGGAGGCAGCAATGGCTTCTCTTCTTTGACCCCCCTTGATAAAATGACTCTTTCCAGACAAGATGCCGTTCATTCACAAGACACACACACACACACACACACACACACATTCTACTCTAAAACCTGCCTGTTGGAGCTATCATGTAGGTCCCAGTTTATTTTTCACTACTGACTGGAAACAAAGATGTGTTATGAACACCATTGGCTATGTTTGGAGGCCACCTGGTAAATTTCCGTTTTGGAACGTTAAGCAACTGAACTAGGGGACAGTATGACCACAGTGGTGTCTGGTCAGAAGCGCACATCTGTTTGCATGCAGCCAGGCTGGGGGAAAGCCCATCAATGATTCTGGCCTCAGATCTGTTGAGTAGGACAAGCTAGATGCTCTTTACATTTAGCTTTCATCTTGCTAACCAGTGGAAATGATGTGGGCCTCAGAAGACAGGTGTACCTCTTGCCATCTTAGAGGATGGGATTCAAGAATTTATTTTGAACATAAAAGGAAGTTGGGGAGAAGTAGTTCTGATGAAGCGGGTTGCTTCATAATTTGCTTCAGTGGAGCTTTTGAGATTGATTACCTTTGCTCAAGTCCGAGATAATACTCAGAGGTTGTGCTTATGGAGAAAAATCACCGCACGATCAATTTCAATTTCCACAGTCTCAGCAGGGACTCTGTTTAGAGGCGTTATCTATGAAGGAGAGTGAAGTATTAAAGGTACAAGACGCAGGGCGCATTTCGGCAAGGGCATGGTCACACTGACTGCAGTGTGACTGGTTGACACGTGCTAATAAGAACAAAGATAGAAGAGCGATGGAAAGATGTGGAACTGAATGGAGTCCTAGACGAATCTTCCTCTTTCGTGGAGTTTCTCCTGACCTGGGGCAGATGGCAGAAGCTGGGTGGTTTTGATTCAGGAGGATAGAAATGTTTTAAAAAGGGGTGCCTGGGTGGCTCAGCCATTAAGCATCCGCCTTTGGCTCAGGTCATGATCCCAGCGTCCTGGGATCGAGCCCCGCATCGGGCTCCCTGCTCCACGGGAAGCCTGCTTCTCCCTCCCCCACTCCCCCTGCTTGTGTTCTCTCTCTCACTGTCTCTCTCTGTCAAATAAATAAATAAAATCTTTAAAAAAAAGAAATGCTTTAAAAAATCTGTTTACCCCATATGACAAAAGACAAACTTGTTTATTATAAAAATTTAGAAAATGCAGGCAAACTAAAAGAAAAATTTTTTAAATCACCCACCATCTCACATCCTAGAGAGAACCAATCTAAACAGGTTGGCTTACATACTTCCTTTATTTTTCCTATGCTTATGCACACATTTTTATTAAAATTATACTTAGTATTTTTGAAAACTACTTTTCACTCGACTGCGCTTTCCCTTTCATCTCTCCATGTCTATATTACAATATCCTTTTGTTAATTCGTTTTAAATTCAAAACCAACAGATGCTTTTGTTAAAAACTTCAGAGTATAGGGTAAAATGTAAAAGTAGTTCTCCTCATCTCCTACCTCCCTCCCCTGAGGTAACCCTAAGACTTTTTTCTTAATATTCTCTCCAGAAACTTTTTCTGTGACACACACACACACACACACACACACAAACAGACACACACGAACAGTATTCAGTTAATATATCACAAAGTACTCAATGAAATCCTGTTATGTGGAAATTCAGGGTTTTTCCAGTTTTCACTGCAGTGAGCATCTTTGTGGTTAAATCTTTGCACACAACCATGATGATTTCCTTAAGATAAACTCGAGAAAATGGATCACTACACTGAAAGATAGGCACAATTTTAATGCTTTTGATATGTGCAGCCCATTGCCATTCACATGGTTTGTGACAATTTCACACCTTCACTAGTAAGCAACACTGAATTTTTAAAATTTTTTATTATTTTTTAACACTGAAGTTTTTAAAACTTTTAATAACACAATATAAAAAAGTGGACAAGCCATGAGCTAGACCTGCACTGTTCAATATGGTAGCCACTAATCACACGTGGCTACTGAGCACTTGAAATGTGGCTAGTCTGAATTGAGGTCTGCTAGAAGTGTCAAAGACACACACAATTTCAAAGAATTGGTACCAAAAATAACATAAAATATCTCATTAATAATGTATGCTAATAATATATTAAAATGATTTTTTGGATATATTAACTAAAATATATTATTAAAATTAATTTTTTTTTTCTTCTCACTTCTTTTAATGTGGCTACCAGGAAAGTGTGCTTGCATTATATTTCTCTTGGACAGCACAGAGTAGGACATGGTCTGGCTCCTCAGATAATAAAACCTACCACATGAGCTACATACACCTGATTTGGTCTCTTCCTCTGCCTGTTCCTCTCCGGTGCCACACCCCCAAGCCCCCTGTGTCTCAGTTAGGACTAACTGGGCTCTTAGAACTAACTAACATAGTACTTTTCACCACTCCAGTTCTTTGCCAGAGGGGCGCCTGGGTAGCTCAGTCGGTTAAGCGTCTGCCTGTGGTTCAGGTCATAATCCTGGGGTCCTAGGTTCGAGCCCCATGTCGGGCTCCCTACTCGGCAGGCAATCTGCTTCTCCCTCTCCCTCTGCTCCCCCTGCTCCTGCTGTCTTGCTTGCTCTCTCTCTATCTCTATCTCAAATAAATAAATAAAATCCTTAAAAAACATCTTTTCCAAGAATGATCAATAAACTCAATAAAAGTGAGTGTCCATTTTTGAAGGTAATGGGGTTGCGTGTTATGATTGTGATCTCCCAGAACTGTTAGGTGTAAACTCTGAGTCGCAAACGGAATCATTTGTCAACTGATTTGTGAGAGCATTGAAGTATTTGAGCTTCAGAAATCGCTGCGGAGTTTAGTATCACGCCCCTTCCGAACTGTGCACACAGGGCACAGAGCAGACAGAATACGCTTACTTAAGAGTCAGTTCATTGATGGAAGTTCGCCATCTCTCTGTGCCTCTATTTTGTTTTTCTTTCCCTTGAAGCGAGGATGATGGAGTGGTGCACACAGTTCCAGACAAGAGGAGTCAGCACTTTGTAAACACTGGGGGGAAAAGAGATTAGCAGGAGATTGCTGGGGCTGTTTCCTCTTACTCCCCACCTGAGGTTTGCTTAGCCACCTCGCCCTCCTCATCAGCCCTCCACTCGTCCTTTCACACATATTGACTGTACCAAACACACCCTAAGTACACACAGCTTTTCATCAAAGACAAAGGCTGTTCATGGGTTGGCTCCCACTCACGGTCGCTCCAGGATAGATGCAAAATGCAGATAAGTCGGAAGGAAAAGGCCCTTGGGTGAGCATGTGAATCTTGCTCTCTTTTGCCCTGTTGTCGGCTTATATCTCGTTCTTTGAGTCACTTTTTCACTGGACTCAGCTTTAGCGTTAAAAACAAAAAACAGAACAATAACAAGATTTTTAAAAATATATCTTAAAGTATTGGGGGCTCGATTACATGCTCGACCATTTGGAAAGTGGCCCAAACCCTTGCTTCATCCCACTGTCGCAGTCCGAGTGGCTTTTGTTGGGAAGGTATCTAGGTAAGAGAGATTAAAGCAAACAAACATCTCTGTTCCAACCTGTCTTCATCATCATTCTTTTGTTGTGGTTGCATTAAGCTGAATTGTGTGAGAACAATGTTGCCAGTCCCCGGGAACCCTCTACTTAGAATTTTTATAAAACTGCATTGTGATAAAGAACCAATATAACCTTTTAACAAGGAAAATGAGAGTTCTCTGTAAAAGACTCTCCGCCTCTAAATTTGGAGAAGGAGGGAAATACCTTGTTGGAAAGAGAGTGAACTAAGAACTGAAGGAGGGCTGTCTGTTTTCCATTACTGTTGTGACTCACCCAACGAACTTGAGTAAAAGTCTGCTGAGCCTTAATTTTGCCGTCTGTGAACCGGGGACAGAGTATCCCCGTTTCTTCCTGTGTTCATGTGGGCATTGCAATACACGAATGCAAAAGGAATAAATTATTCCTTGGGCTGCAGTGGTCTTGACCACTTTCTAACTCCAGATTCTGTGATTATAAATAATAAATACTTTCACTCTTTCAACCACCATGTTTAAATACTCTGGTAAAACCTAAAGACCTCTTATCTCAGTAAGCCAGGCTATCATTTTTGCCTTGCACAGACTACTAAGAACCTCTTTTCTCTTTTTATATTCAAAGCTGAGCATATAACTCCTCAGGTCTGTCTACCTCCCCTCTGTCTGTCCTGTTCCCCAAAGGTGAAGCTTTCAGTGGTGCTGTTGGATAAACAGCATTGGATAAAGGGTTGAGTAGCCCTTCCAGCAGCAATTGGATGAGCCCAAGAAACCAAAAACTCAATGAACCCCCTTTGGATTAAAGAAACTGTTAGAATTTTGAGAATAAAACTGTTCCCTCTCTTCTCATCAGCAGGTTGAAGCCAATATCTGTGAACTGGCAGGTTGCTAGTGAAAACATGACTAAGGCCTGAGGAGTATAGTATAAAACATTATGACCTTTTTTTTTTTTAAAAAGGGCTTATGCACTATATAAATTTATTTCTATTTTCAGACTACTTTTCCTATCAAAAGCACTACTCCCCAGTGTAGTTTGCCTCCTCAAAGTTTTGAAAGCATTATCAAAGAAAAACAAAACTGAGTCTAAACTAAAAGTCTAGAGCTCTCACTGGCCCTTGACTATAGATAAGGTTTCATTAATACTATCAGCCTAAATGCCATTGGTTCTTGTCCTTGATAGCTCACCCAGAACCTCCAGTCATTTGATACCCTCCCTTTGTCTCCCATCATGAGAGGGTCAGTAGGATGTGTCCGCCCTGTGTACCTGAGCCCCACCCTGTCTGTGGGTTTGGTAGAATCTGCTAGACAATGCTTCTCCTTCCTCAGGCACCAGAGTTTCTCTTGGGATTTCAGTAAGCACGGCCTGTCCCTGAGGCATTTCTGCTTCTACGGCCAGGCCAAGTACCTCAGATTCCACAGGGAGCCAAAGTGACCTCCCCTCCCTCCCTGTGACACACTGTTAGAGCAGTCTTCAAACAGTATTATTTGTGTCTTGGTATTCTGCAGAGATTTGATGAATAACTCTTTGGGTTTTTACTTAACTGGCTTCCTGTTCTCTGTAAGTTGGATATGAAGGCCATTGAAGAATGAGAGAGAGGCCAGAGAGATTCAGGCCAAGCACCAACCTTCTTTCACACTCAAGGTTGCCCCTCTCCTCTGACAACCAAGACTTCATCTTGAGACTGGATCCCTATTTTTTTCTTTTTTTTTTTTTTAAAGATTTTATTTATTTATTTATTTGACAGAGAGACACAGCGAGAGAGGGAACACAAGCAGGGGGAGTGGGAGAGGGAGAAGCAGGCTTCCCGCCGAGCAGGGAGCCCGATGCGGGGCTCGATCCCAGGACCCTGGGATCATGACCCGAGCCGAAGACAGATGCCCAACAACTGAGCCACCCAGGCGCCCCGGATCCCTCTTTTCTTGACATGAATGAACTCCCAGGAGACTTCCGTAGCCTTCACCAGAACTTCCAGGTTCCCCCTCTCGTTCACTCAACAAGCCTGAACCTCCTGCAGGGAGCACACCCCAAACACAAGCTCAGATCCCTACTAAGGAAGGATCTCCTCTTGTTTTCAAGGAGACCATCCCAGACCAACCCCAGGGATTGAACTTGAGGTGAAGACATTGTGGGTTGATTGTGGGAGCAAAGTGGAAGTCAGTGGTGAGGATGGTGGGGGATGTGTCCAGGGAGAGGCTGAGAAGCTTTCAAGAAGGTGCCAGGGTGCTTTGTCTCTTCACTCAGGGTCTGTGTTCTCTCTGCAGAATGACATCTTTGAGTGGGCCAGGGACCACCGAGTCCACCACAAGTACTCAGAGACTGATGCTGATCCTCACAATGCCCGCCGGGGCTTCTTCTTCTCCCACATCGGCTGGCTGTTTGTTCGCAAACATCGTGATGTCATCGAGAAGGGGAGCAAGCTTGACTTCACTGACCTGCTGGCTGATCCTGTGGTCCGATTCCAGAGAAAGTAAGTGAATAGACACCATAGAGTTGTCCCTCGGGGGACAGGACCAAGAGACAGAGCACAATGGGGTGCAATAATACCCCCAAGTAGTTCTCCTCATAGCACTTACCCTTCTTGTTAGGATTTACCTCTGTTTATTCATTTCCTTTTGCTCATTAAGTCTTCCCTGTTTACACATTTGTTTTTAATTTTAATTTTAAATTAAAATGGATTTCCTTTAAGCCCAATGTCATTTCCCTCAGACCAACCCGCACGACTGATTTTATGGAATCTGTTTCTGTAGTCCCCCATTCCCCCATCCAGGTTTCCCTGGGGTGGCAGGGAGGGCCGGGAGGACTTGCTTTATTTTAGCGAAACTTGACTCCAACAGCATTGGACTCTCCAGATATCCTGCTTTCTTCTCCTGGAATTCTCTTGTAGTGACGGCTCCCCTCCCCTGACTCCTGAAATGTTACACCAGTAGGTTTCTGTGCAGAGAAAATGCGACCATGTAACAGAGAGCCTCAAAGTGCTGGTGTGCACTAATGGTGTCAGCTGAGCATATTCAGTCGGTCAGCATTTGCAGGGTAGACCTACTTTCAATAGGCACATGGAGAAAATTGCCTGTAATTGTGCTGGCAAATAGAGACTGGCTATTTTTAGCCTTTTAACCAGGAAGCTGGCATAGACTGTATCCATGTTGGTCTGGCTCTGCAAAGTGGGCCACTATGAGAGCATTTATAAATGGACTTTTTGCCCCCAAAGTAATGGATTTATGTGCAAAGAGAGACAATTTATGGATTGCATTCTGGTTAGAGCCTTGAGATAATATGGTGAGAAAGTGGTTACCCGAGACCATCTCCACTGACAAGCAGGAGTCCTTTGAGGACTTACCCAAATAGAAACTCCTGAAAATAGAAATGGAGGCTGCACCTTTGTCTGACACAAATGATCCTTGCATGAAAGTAAGAATCATTTCTTCTTACTTACTTCATACTTACTTCAAACAAGTATGGCTTCTAATTGTGCTCGCGTTCCCCTCGGCCTCTCTCCTTACACTGGAGTGGGCAGCAATGCATGGTGACAAAATGGCAGATGTGGAGACAGACTGCCTAGGATCAAACTCTGTGGCTCCTCCATGTGCTTGCAAAAGATCTGACTGCTCTTGACCACTGTCTCCTACCGTTCTTATGAGGACATAATGAAGCAAAATGTATGGGAAACGCCTGGCACACAGTTAAGAGCTTAGATCAGTGATTATTATTACACAGACCAGAGGATTCAGTGTGTTTCCATCCCCTGCTTCTGTTGGTTTCTCCCAAGGGTCTTTGAGTGTCTCAACACAGCTATTTCAGGTGGACACACCAGTAGTTTTATAGCAGAAAATAACAGGATGTTTTCAATTAACAATGAAATGATTTGTTCATTTTGATTTTTCACCATGAGCATAAAATATTAAGTCATTAAAGAAAATCTGCAAAATTCAGAAAAGTAGGAAGAACATAATTCAGTCCTAACACATAAACACAGTCACTATTAATAATCTGTAACATATCTTTCCATGTTTTATCCCTATATTTGATATATTTTGCATGATGACAGTCATACTGCAAATGTAATTTTATGTCTTGTCTTTTAACTTCAGATTATCTTGGAGGCACCATTGTTGAAGGGCTGTGTGAGTTCACTAGTTAGTGTCACAGTTTATTTAACCATCACTCTGCAACTGAATATGTATGTCATTTCCAATTCTGTGATATAAATGATGTTGCTATATAATTAGTAATGCTTTGGGACAATCAGGTCTTAGATTAATCTGAAGAGCTCAGATGAGAAGGCAAAAGATCTTCTATTTTATTAATGAGAACTGAGCTGAGGATAATAGTCTGGGTTTCTCTCATCATAAAAGTGGAAAACTTTTTTTTTCCATCTTTTTCCTTAAAAAAAAATGTGGTAATCTGATTCATTAGGTGTATACTCATGGTACACATGTCCAAAGACTATTTCTAAATACAGGCAGAAGAACCAAGACTATTTCAGCATGTTCCCTGAATAGTTATCTGAGAACATCTTTCATCACCAGCCCAGTGACCTAAAGGGGTTGTAGCTATCATAAACCATACATTCACATCATCATTTCATATATGTCATTGAGCTCCTGCTAAGAATTGGTGCTGAAGATACAACCTTAAAGAATGATGTCTGTACCCCCTCAATTTGCAGACCAGCAGGGAACCCACAGATAAATTTACAAACAATTATACCCTAGTGAGAGTAGTGCTATAATAGGGTACTATAGGGCACGATGGGGACACAGTGCAGGCTGGTGAGGGTGAGGGAAGGCCTATGGAAGGAACTAGCTTCCAACCCAAGACCTGAAAGATGATAAGAAGATGAAGATGGGGAAAAGGATATTTAAAATATCTGTCAATACACAGAACTACATAGAGCCATTGAACTTTAGAGTAGGGAGGGACCTTATAAATCATTTAGCTCATGCCTTCCATTTCTCCTATGGGAAAATGAATAAACAAAATGTAGATAGAAAGTTGGAGATAGAAGCACTGTCTTGGGTCTTTGGGGGCTGCTATAACAAAAATAGTGTAGACTAGGTAGCATAGACAACAAACATTTATTTCTCACAGTTTTGGAGGCTGGGAAGTCCAAGATCAAGATGTCACAGATTTGGTGTCTGGTGAGAGCTCTCTTCCTGGTTCATAAACAGCCATCTTCTTGCTGTTCCAACACAGCAGAGGGGAAGGAGCTCTCTGGGGTCTCCTTTGTAAGGGCACTAATTCCATTTGTGAGGCCTCCACCCTCATGGCCTAATCACCTCCCAAAGGCCCCACCTCCTAATACCATTGCATTGGGGATTAGGTTTCAACATATGAATTTTGGGGGGGACACAAACATTTACTCTGTGGTGACCACCTACATCTCAAATTCTTTGCCTAATGTTCTTTTGATTATACCTTGCTGTTTGAAAGGGGTTACAGCAGTTCTCTGAAGTGTGGGTGAGTACTCATGTTCTTTGGTAATTATCCAGCCTGGAGAACATAGACAACCATAATCCAAAATAAGGCTTAAAATCACTGCAGGGATCACTAAAGGAGAGAGCTTCCAGAATACACAGACATAGTGCAACAGTTTGGGTATCTTCATGTCCATGAAACCAACTTTATTGGTCCTGCCAGTCAGGCCATGTGGAGGCCACAGATTCCTTAAAGATTGAGTCCTCGCACTTGGGGTGTGAGTTGGGTTGGGGGTGGACCCTGTCATTGGCAGCACTGCCACATGAGGTCTCAGTCCTTGCTACCCTCAGCTGAGTGGGGGACTCCCTGAGTAACAGAGGCCCAGTCCTGGGTCACTTCAGTGGCACACCTTATAGAGTTCTTCCCCTAGTCAGAATCTCCACCTGCTCCTGTGTGGTTCTCTGAGGGCACCAGGCCCTGTTCCAGTTTCGGTGCCCTGGGTTTGCAGCTGACTCACTAATGTTAGTGCTGATCCAGCATGAATATTGCAGTTGGTTGATAAACTTGTTCTTAGCCATCCTCATGACAACTTACCAAAGAAAAACTTGCCAGGGGTGCCTGGGTGGCTCAGTCGGTTAAATGTCTGACTCTTGATCTCAGCTCAGGTCTTGATCTCAGGGCCATGAGTTCGAGTCCCATGTTGGGCTCCATGCTGGGTGTGGAGTCTACTTTAAAAAAAAAAAAGGCTTGCCAGAGATCCAGGCTTGATCAAATTTCCATTATACAGTATAATAAAAGAGAGAAGATAGTGGCATTAAAGATAACAGGAAAACAACATAATTCAAGCTATAGTTCTAGACTTTTCCTCTTAAAGATAATTTTACCAAGACTGTTATAACAAATAGTTAACTGGACCACTTCAAGTTTTGCTCTACTGTCAAGTTGTGAATGACAAAAAGGCAGGAGGTGAGACGGAGAGAAGCTAATGGTATCACAGTTAGACTTTGGTGACTGAACCCTGCCCTAGGTCCCATCCTACAAGGGCTGTGCTTTTCCCCATGCAGTAAGGAGATCACAGGGCAAAGGCACATACCACCTGGAATCTTCTCTCACTTGTAGACCATGCCTCAGGGTTAGAGGAACCTGGAATTCTCTGCCCAAATGTCTCTGAGCCTGCTTCCAGAGCCTACACCAGCCTCTCCAGGGCTCTGTCCTCCTGGTGGGAGGTGTGTGTACCCTAGTCCTGAAGAGTGGCCAACATGCACTGTTAGCCTGAGGATGAGCTTAGAAGCATGAGCTTTGCTGTCCACAGAGAGAGGGCAGAGCAAGGGGTAAAAAGAGAAATGGGCAGACCACAGGCTAGAGCCTCCACCTCTGCTCTTGGTCTGAGCCCTGAGAATGTCGGGGTGAGCCTAGAAGGGGACCACTCATAAGGTTGGCAGTGGGTCTGTCAGTTAGGAGTTGTGTTTGGCCCAAGCAGAATAGAAGTTTATTTCCCTTACATATAAAAGAGCTGTGAAGGCCCAGGTTATGACAGCATCACAGGGTCAGTCGAGAACCGGATTCTTTTATCTTCTGCTCCATCAACCTTAGCATATGACTTTCATTTTTCATTTTAAGGTCCAAGGTAACCACTAGAGCTCCAACCAAAAGGAAGGTGGGGGTGAGGGTGGGGGGTAACACTGCTCACTTGAGTCAGTTACCTATAAAGAGCTTTCCCAGGAGACACATACAGCCTATCCACACACCTCACATTAACCATGTCTGCATTCAAGGGAAACTGGGAAATGTAGTCTCTTGGGTGATGCATTGCACCCTTGCATAAAATCCTGGTTTTTTTCCTATGGAAGAAAGTGTGAACTGATACGGGGTAAGCAATTAGCAGGGTCTCCCATAGTTATTTAATTAATTACTTAAACAAAATGACTGGCCATCACAAGTTACTCAGTCTGATGTTTTCTCGTTATAAAGCAAGTGAGTGGCCTTTCTGCCACCATTTTGTGAGCAGAAATTGGAATCTCACATCATTTTTCCAAGATGGCAGAATGAAGATAAAATCCAGAGGCTGTTCTTCCTAATGCTTTGCTTATCCCATTGATTCCCCTATTAGATAAGAAATTTCCTTAGAAGTAGCACGCAGACACTGTCATCTGCATTTTCAAAGTAATTGACAAAGGTACTAGTCTAGTCCAGACAAATGAAAACAATGTCCTTGCCTCATTGCCATGGTGATGGGATAAGCTAAGAGAAAATGGGTGGAATGATCCAGAAGAGTGAAGCACTTCTGTTTTGGTGCCCTGGGAAGATATGAAAATGTATAAATTTTGCCATTCCAATAAGATTGACACTTGAATGGCTAGAATCTATTTGAGGCCTACTTCAGTTCAATTTCTCCCCTGGTCTGTTATCATTAGTTTTTTTTTTTCTTCAGTGATGAATATCACTTCTCTCGGTGATACCCTCCTTTTTGTGACTTTATATCAATCCTATGTCTAAACCTACATGTATTTCTGTGTTGATGACATCAAATAGCCAGGCCAGAGCAGTCAGACAGGTCTACAATTGACTCATCTTCACTTCTCCATCTCGCCCCCTCATCTTCCACGCGGGGAATCCCCTAGGGAGTGGGATGAGTCATCTGGGAATTTACAACCAACGTGACTCCAACTCTGCTGACCAAATCCATTGCTCTTTGATCAGAGTTCCATGTGGGGCTCCCAGGGAGTCTCTATTCTGAATCCATTTTCCTTGGAGACCTACCCTATTGGTTGCTGAGTTAATAGAACAATTATTGTCTAGGTAATAGTGATTTTGAGTGGCTGAGTACATTCAAGGCCTTGGTTGGTTAGTTGTATTTTGTGGAAAACTCTACGGAAATAATCCCCAAATGAGAGACCCTGGATGATGAGATATTCAAACATCTAGACTTGTGAGTGAGATCTGGGGACAGACAAGGGTGGCAGTGCCACCCTCTGCTACTTCCTTGCTCATCAATTACCCTTGCTTTGACCACTGCCTGTTTCATTCGGGTCTTTGATGGTCCTGCAACAGCAAAACCAAACTGGCCCCAGGGTAAGCATCACTTGTTTATGCTATATGCAGACCCCAGCTCTTTGGTGTATTCTCTGCCACCTCATACCTTAATAATGCAAGCCATGAGGCATATGGCATTTCTCAGGGGATTCAGCTTCCTTCCCTTTTCTGCATATATCACTTTTCATCCAACAACTATATTTTGAGCACCCACTATATACCAGGAATTGTTCTAGGTGCTGGGGAAGGGACAGTCAACAGGAGAATCAGATTCTGGAGGACACTTGCTCTCTCTTTCTAGAGATCCCCCTCTTTGGGTTTGGGAATATGAGAGAGGAAGCCCCACCATGCATCTGCCCTCTGCCTGACTGGGCCTCTCTCTCCACAGACAGACATTTTCTGCTCCCCTTTCCATCTCTCCTGTTACTCAGTCTCTGTCCCATGAATCTGTTTGGGTTCACTCCTTCTTGTCTATTTGCCTCTTTCTGTTCCCACAGTCTTTGTATCTTCACCTGCCAAAGGGCTTTGTTCCTTCCTTTGTGCCCTTCTCTGCATGGGGACATTTTCCCTCATTAGTCACACTATGCTCTCCAAGCTAGGATGTTCTTCCTTTTGCACAGTTTCATTAGAGAATAAAAGCCATTTAGCCGATTGCTCAGGCAGACTTCTTCTTCTTTTCGGGGGGGAGATGAGGATTTTTTTGTCCTCTTCTATTCTCTCCTCATGTCACCATCTTGCTCTGATTTAGTCTTTCCATATGTTCCCTGTGTATGTAAATATTCCCTCTCCTTGAATCTCGTCTTCCATTTCTGAGGAGCAGTCTATCTTTGGTTAACAGCCTGAGTCCTGGAATCTTCTCTCCCATTCTGCCCTCACCTCAAATCTTTGCATCTTATCCTGGTGCTGTAAATGTTTTGAGGATGAAATCATTTTTTTCTTTGAATAGTTGTCCCTGCATCCAGCTCTAGTTATCGAAAGTTAAAATTCTGGAACCTCTAAGTTCCAAGGATATGATGAAATTAGCTAAAGAAGCGTGAACTATGTTTAATTAGATTTCTTTTATTAAACGTCAATGGAAGAGGTAGAACACCCCTTACTCTTCTTAAACCTTTGGCCTTCCTAAAGCGACTGATTGCTATAGCCAGAGAGCTGAACTGTACTCTGGGATACAAGAAAGAGATGATTCAATATTGAGGTTGCAGCATCAACACCAACATTTCCCTATTTTAGTGGTTAAAAATTTGGGCGAGGGAGAAACCAGTGTGGCATATAATTCAACAGCTCATTTTGACTTTTTAAAAATTTCCAAGTCAAAATGTTATTTGTTTGCCTCTGTAAGAGGTACTTTTCCTATGAGAACTTTGTGAGCATTTGCCAATTTGCTCCTCTCCCTCTCTTCCTCCCTCCCATCACCCCCCCCCAACCCCGTTCCGGGTGCATAAAAATACATCAACTGCATTAACAGTCCTTTTTCTTTCCCCACACTGACCATTTCATGTCTATGTGAAATTCCCCTGGCAAGATGAGGAGACAGTTTCTCAAATGTCTGGAATCTCAATACTTCACTGACAAGCATGTCAGACATATTAATTAACAGGTGTCAGTGGATTCTGGAACTGCTGCTTGTAAAGTGTTATCTTAGCTTCGTTGTTGATGGCAGTGAAGGCTTCTTCATCTATCTTCAATACACTTCAGTAGCCAATAATAGCTGCCATTTATTAGCTGCCTATTTTGTACTTACTTCATGTCTTTTCACACATTATCTCTGATCCTTATAATAACTCTATCATGTAGATGATGGTATCTTGATTCTGGACTTGAATTCTAAATATTCTGGCTCCCTATGGCCTCAATTAACCATCAAAAAAGAATAGCAGATGTTTGCACTAAATTATTCTTTCTCTAGTAAAATACTACTTTACTACCGCAGCTGAGAAGAATCTCAGCTAAGTTTTAATGTAAAAATTAAGTAATTATATAGAAGTCAAAGCAAGATTAAATTTTATGAAAGACATTTTGGTACAAGTAAAAGTTCTCAGTAATACTTAGATACCATCAATTCTTGGCTCTATTTCTTGACCACATAGAGAATCATCTTCTGATATTTTCTTGGCATAAACAGTCCTTCAGTCATGTATGTGGCTCCAGCTCCAAGGCTTCATCCAGTAGAGAGAGCATCAGTAACTCTTATAAGAGGCTTATATTTAATACTTATTTATTTTCTTAAAAGTTAGATTTATTACCAATGGCTTATGCCATCAGAGAAGAAAGCCCTTTTTTCCTTTTCATTGTCTCTCTTTTTACCAGAAGGGCAAAAAGGTGGAGAAAACTTTTCATAACAGAAATTTTTTTTCTAATTATTATTTCCTCCAGCAATTACCTTATAAAATTTTTCTAACCTCACAGCTCTTGAGATCCATACATCATCTTTAAAAAATATTTAAGACAGAACGTAAGAATAAAATTCTACTTTTAGTGCAAAATGTAATAAAAGTTCACTGCAGGAAATTTAGCAAATGCAAATAAACTTTATAAAGAATGAAATAATCTATAATCCACTTGGGAAAAAAATCAGTTAAAATTTGGTTGTATAAAAAAAAAAAATTTGGTTGTATATTCTCCTAAAATTTTTTTAATGAATCATGCTCTGCTTTCTTTTTACAAAACTTTACTCATACCCTGCATACTATTTAAGAGTAATTAAAATAACAGGGGTGGCTGGGTGACTCAATCGGTTAAGAGTCCAACTCTTGATTTTGGCTCAAGTCATGATCTCAGAGTCATGGGATTGATCCCTGCATCAGGCTCCACACTCAGCATGGAGTCTGCTTGTCCCTCTCCCTCTGCTCTTCCCCCTCACCCCCATTCACATGGTCTCTCAAATAAATAAACAAAATCTTTAAAAAAAAAAGTAATTAAAATAAGAAGAATCTATTTAATATTTGCTTTTTTTAAAAGAGAATTTTTTTTTAAGATTTTATTTATTTATTTAACACAGAAGGAGAGAGCACGTGTGAGAGCACAAGCAGGGGGAGCAGCAGGCAGAAGGATAAAGAAGCAGGCTCCCCGCTGAGCAAGGAGCAGGATGCGGGACTCTGATCCCAGAACTCCGGGATCACGACCAGAGCCAAAGGCAGATGCTTAACCGACCAAGCCATCCAGGTGGCCCTAAAATTTGCCTTCTTTATTTCACTTCTGGCCTCTTTGTTTTCTATGTGTGTGTGTATCCCAATTTCCATTTGATACCATCCTTCTGCCTGAAGAACTGCCTTTAACAGTTCTTGTAGCACAGGCTTTTTGGCAATAAATTCTCAACTTTTGTTTGTCTGAAGGTCTTTGTTTTATCTTCATTTTTGAAAGGTATTTTTACTGGACATAAAGTTCTGGATTGGCAAGTCTTTTTCTTACAGATTTAAAAGATGTCAATCCCTTGTCTTATGCTTTGCATAGTCTCTGAGAAGTCTGCTGTGATTCTTATTATTATTCCTCTGCATGTAATGTTTCTTTTTTCTCACTGTCTTCAAGATTTCTTCTTTATCTTTGCTTTTCAGCAGTTTGACTCTGGATGTGTATAGGGATTTTTGTTTTGTTTTGTTTTTGTTTGTTTGTTTTGTGAGGAAGCAGTTATCCTGCTCGAGATTCTTTGGGCTTCTTGGAACCAAGACTGTTGTCTTTCATTAATTTTGGGAAATTTTTGGTCATTATTTTTGGCCTTGTTTTCTCTCTCTTTTCTTTTTCAGGAACTCTAATTACACCTATGTTATACCATTTGATATTTTTCCACAGCTCTTGGAGGTGCTGTTCTATTTAATTCATTCCTTTTTAACTTATATTTCCGTTTGAATAATTTCATTAACATATATTCAAGTTCACTAATTCTTTCCTTATGTTTTGTCTGCCAATGAATTCATCAAAGGAATTCCATATCTCCGATACTATTTTTTAAGTCGAGCATTTGCATTTGACACTTTTATACCTTCTAGCTATCTGATGATATCTCCCATCTGTTCATGCATATTGCCCACCTTTTTCATTAGATCTCTTTAACATGTTAATTATAGTAAACTCCCCATAGTTGCAATAGCTGAATCATCTTTGAGTCTGGTTCTATTAATTGCTTTATCTCTTGACAATGTTTTTTTTTTTACATTTTTATGTGCTTTGTAATTTTTAATTATATGCAGGACATGTCTAGAAGAACAGAAATACTAAGGTAAATATAATTTATGCTTGACAATGGCCACACCTATTCTTCTTTCAGGCCATTAGTGAGGCAGGGGAGGGTGACAGAGGGTGAAGGTTGAGTCAGTCAATCAGGAGTCAAGTTAGATTTGGGTTTAGTGTACCATGGACTTCAGTAGATAGCTGCTGGTATCATATGCTAAGAGTAGACCCTTGAGTACTGGAGAAGATTTCTAAGTATTAATGCCTTACCCTCAGCTTTCAGCTGTCCCTGCATACCTGCACCACAGAGGACATCTCTCTCTATGCTCTCTCTATGGCCTCTATCCCAAGTAGAGGGGACTTCTATTGTTGCTTCTCTATGCATGTCTTGTTGTAGAGGTTTGGGATTTCTTTGTTGTCCTGGTCCTGTATCAGTCTGAGGCAAGCCCTGAGTGCCTGAACCTTGGGATTAAGGCTTCTTGAGCATTCTTGCCTCTCCCCCAACAGTAGGAGGTCTCTGCTTTGGAGCAGTGCAGGATCCTGGGCACAAATCAGGGGACAGAAGGTTTTTGCTTCTACCCCTCCCTCAGCGGCAGTGGCTCTGCCTATGTCTGGGAGTGGGGTAAGAGTTTCCTACTCCCGCCTCAGAGACAAGCAGGTTTTGTTTTTCTTATTCTCAAAGAAGCATTGGACTTTTCCCGGGTCCTAGAGGCGGAAGATTTTCTGCCCTCCCCCAGCGGCTTAAGACTTTGGCTTTATAAGAGAAGTCTCTGGGGAAGAAGCCAAGGCTTTGTGCTTGTCTTTCGGTAGCAGCTGGTTACCTCCTGCATGTCTATATGGTGGAGGGGGGCTCTCTCAAATTTCCTCCTTTGCCTCTGACTTTCTTGGGAACACCCAGTGCAGGTCTATAGAACAGAGCTGGAGGGTGAATGCAAACTCCCTTGTGTCTAAGGCTCTAAGCTCTTCTAAATTGACGCACTAGCCCACACTTGGCCTTTAAGGATTCATTCATTAAATGTTTAGCTGATTTCTTCTCACCTACTAATGTAGTGGCCACATCTTTCCCTGATGCTCTGCCATGTGAAGCAGTTCATGGATGGGCCTACCACTCTTTGGAATTCAATTCACTTAGTTGCCTTGTGACCTCATCTCTCTGGTGGGCTCAAGAGAAGTTATTATTTTGTATATTGCCCACCTTTTCTCTTTGTTCTGATGGAAACAATGTTCTTTTGTGACTTTCTACATCCTAGGTGGAAGCAGAACTCTGCCTTCTATTTTATAGGACCTGCAGTTTTTGCCCAATGGAATCCTGTGGAATCTTTCCAGTTTTAGTCCCTGCTTAATATTTCATTGTGAGGATGGATTATTATTTCTGATGAATACTGAAGGATTTTCACCTTTTTTATCATTAAAACAATGCCAAGATGAATAACTTTATACATAAATTTTTGATCATAGCTATGATATTTTCCTTTGGCTAAAATCAGAATAGCTGAGTCAAATAATATATAAATTTCTCAACTTGTGATATTCATAGCATAATGAATTTGTAGATGTTTGATTACTAGTGAGGCTAAATATGTGTTTATATGTGGGGTTTTTTTTTTCCATTTGCTTTTTAAAAGGGACATACAGTTATTGTCCACACAAGTCCAAATCCCCCACTGGCTGAGGACAAAGATACCATCTCTTCATCTCCTTCCTCCATTTTTGTTGAAGAAAAAGATCTAACAAAGTGAGATGCCAAAGCCCACTTTCCTACCCAGAATTCTCCTGCTTCTCATGGAACAGGAAGGTAGAAGAGCCACAAATGAATCTGGGTGTCTATACAGATAAATTAACACGTGGAGCATTTTTTTTTTTAAAGATTTTATTTATTTATTTGACAGAGAAAGACACAGCGAGAGAGGGAACACAAACGGGGAGTGGGAGAGGGAGAAGCAGACTCCCTGCCGAGCAGGGAGCCTGATGCGGAACTCGATCCCGGGACTCCAGGATCATGACCTGAGCCGAAGGCAGTCGCTTAACCAACTGAGCCACCCAGGTGCCCAACACGTGGAGCATTTACATATTTCTTGTTCATATTCCTCCCAGTGCTCTGAGCTGGTATATACTACTCGATAAGTAATAATAGTCATTTTAGTGCTGGTTTGCTTCATGGAAGACTCTCTAAAGAATCCAGCTACTGCTAAGCTAGAAAGAGAATAATATAGGAGAAGTTGTTTAAACAAGAGGCATCTGAAGGCACAAATGCATATATTTAAAGTAAGAAATAAATTGATTAACTGGAAACAAATCCATTAATTATTGTCCAGCTTGTAGTTCTTGCCGTGAAATGATTTATGAGGTTAATGTCCTTGTGATAGCTATTTTGTGAACATTTTTGAATAGGCTGAGTCCCTTTCTAAAATTGAAAGAGTATGATTCATGCATATTTGTGAAATTCAAGTACATTTTCTTATACAAACTGCAAATAGCAATATATTGTGGGGACCCCTTGTCAGTTGACAATTGAAGTGAAAATATTGTCTATTTTTTCCCCATTTATTCTCTTGAAACCTTTATTTATTTATTTTTTGATGTAGTGTTCCTTGATTCATTGTTTGCATATAACACCCAGTGCTCCATTCAATACGTGCCCTCTTTAATACCCATCACCAGGCTAACCCATCCCCCCACCCCCCTCCTCTCGAGAACCCTCAGTTTGTTTCTCAGAGTCCATAGTCTCTCATGGTTCATCTCCCCCTTCGATTTCCCCCTCTTCATTTTTCCCTTCCTACTATTTTCTTTCTTTTTTTTTTAAACATATAATGTATTATTTGTTTCAGAGGTACAGGTCTGTGATTCATCAGTCTTACACAATTCACAGTGCTCACTGTAGCACATAGCCTCCCCAATGTCCATCACCCAACTACCCCATCCCTCCTACCCCCCACCACTCCAGCAACCTTCAGTTTGTTTCCTGAGATTAAGAATTCTTCATATCAGTGAGATCATATGATACATGTCTTTCTCTGATTGACTTTTTTCGCTTAGCATAATACCCTCTAGTTCCATCCATGTCATTGCAAATGGCAAGATTTCGTTGTGGTTTTTTTTTTTTTGATGGCTGCATAATATTCCATGGTGTATATATATATATATATATATATATATATATATATATGGATAAAGAAGAGGTAGTATATATATATATACTCTTCTTTATCCATTCATCTGTTGATGGACATCTTGGCTCTTTCCATAGTTTAGCTATTGTGGACATTGGGGCTATAAACATTGGGGTGCGCATACCCCTTTGGATCACTACATTTGTATCTTTGGGGTAAATACCCAATAGTGCAATTGCTGGGTCGTATGGTAGCTCTATTTTCCACCTTTTGAGGAAGCTCCATATTGTTTTCTAGAGTGGCTGCACCAGCTTGCATTCCCACCAACAGTGTAGGAGGGTTCCCCTTTCTCCGCATCCTCACCAACATCTGTCCTTTCCTGACTTGTTAATTTTAGCCATTCTGACTGGTGTGAGGTGGTATCACAGTGATGTTTTGGTTGTCTTAAGTAACAAATTTGTTGATGGCTGTTCTATTACCCAGAATGAATATTTAGATTATTCATATATAGGTTGTCATGTCAGAGCTATTAGGGAGATTTTCCTTTGACACATTTTATTCTAATTTCTCAGTGTTCATTTCACCATGTTGTATCCTCCTGAATGTGTCATGGAATGATTAGGTTGAGAGAGATGAGGTTTTGTTATAACCACAATTTACACAGGAGCACTGGAGAAATTACACCCTTGCTAAACAACCCTGGTTAGGATTCTCAGCCGTTTTCTCTACTCCCTATCAGTATAAAGGATTTCCAAAGACAAGGAAGGGCCCTCAACCAGGAGGCTGCAAGATGTTTTGTAAATTGCATCAAAGATACATACTGAAAAGTAACCCTTCCTGGGGGGTCCTATTTGACTTTGTTATTACTCACTGAAACCACTCTTCAAAGTGGCTCTCCATGCTGCATGCGCCTTCTATGCCCCTGGAGGTATTTTGAAGGTCAGAAGGGAGACACACAGCAATGGGAGTTGGTGATATTATATCAAGTAACACTGGTGGCATTATTTACATACTCTATATATTGGTGACATTATATAAAGTAATAGTTGTGCATTCAAAAATCAAGCCGTTTTTTTAACTGTGTGAAGCATAGGTAGAATTATAATGTATATTAGCATTGGGTTATTTATTCATTCATTCATTTGGCTGACACAAGGAGGCAGCTATGTATGGAGAGGTAAAACAGCACCTTGGAATCAAAAGAGACCACTTTGGCATTCTCCGGATTTCATTTCCACAGCCATAAAATGGTGATAATGGTGATACCTATTTTACAGAATTATTGAGTGAATAAATTAATGTGTGTGAAAGGGTCCATCACAGAGGAGATGTGCAATAAATATTTGTGTAATTAACCACACGTAAAGCTCTATATGGAAGCTATTCCATTTATGAAGACCCGAGTTCTTTTTTTTTTTTTTAAAGATTTTATTTATTTATTCATGAGAGACAGAGAGAGAGACAGAGGCAGAGGGAGAAGCAGGCTCCCCGCGGAGCAGGGAGCCCGATGCGGGACTCGATCCCAGGACCCTGGGATCATGACCTGAGCCGAAGGCAGACGCTTAACCGACTGAGCCACCCAGGCGTCCCGAAGACCCGAGTTCTAAAACCCCATTCTTGTGTCCATTTTTTCCCTAAGTTCAAAGTGACTAAGAGAGGTTTAAGTTACCAATTTCCAGATGCATCCACATAAATCAAAACATAAGTGGGCCCTTCAAAGCTTTAAACCGGGAGTATCCTCTCTTCCTTACATTGTCTTCAACATTTTCCCCCAAATGTGGACCTCCTATGGCTACAGCACTCTCCTTGGCCAACAGATGAGGTTTTGCTGATTTGGATGGGCCCTGAACCCAGCAACTTTGACCCTGGGGAGCCACCCTTACCTTACAGCAGACTCATGAACACTCTTCACCATGCTTAGGCTTAAGTTCACTCATAAACTCCTGGACTTACCCAGGATGAACAAAAACCTTACAGCAGACTCATGAACACTCTTCACCATGCTTAGGCTTAAGTTCACTCATAAACTCCTGGACTTACCCAGGATGAACAAAGTTTAGGCCAAGGGATAGCGTTTGTTGCTGCTAATATGCAGCCACAACCCCGAAAGTTGCCTTTTTCATTTCACCAATCCCTGTTCCTTCCTTTTGTTCATGACTTTGTCTTTGGCCTTAAGGCTTCTTCTAGCTCTGCCAGGCGCACCCTGCAATAATAGGCATTTGCTCACCACTTTCAGTTTTGAAAAATTATTTCTACTTTTGTTTCCATCATAATCGTGTGTCTCTTTTTTGCAACATTTTAAATGTACTCACTACTTTTACACTTTTCAGACTGATGATGTTACTGATGTTCATAAAAGAGCTCAGAACTGAGCACCAATCCAGCTGACATCCCCCTGACTAAGGAACAATGTGTGGCGGAATGATGGCTTGTGACTGCTAAAACCATCTGCTGGTGGTGGGCAGAGTTGATGCCCTTTTCCACCCTGCTTTGTTTGTACTGCGAACTTCCTTAAATGGAAAAGTTGTAAGTAGAGGCATTTCTGTATTAAGGGAAATGGAAGATATAAAGAGAAGAAAAGGGATAGTTCTTGGCTTTTATTAATCGTATCATTTAATTGGGAAGAAAAGAGGGACGCCTGGGTGGCTCAGTCAGTTAAGCGTCTGACTCTTGATTTTGGCTCAGGTCATGATATCAGGGTTCTGGGATCGAGCCCCACATAGGGCTCCCTGCTCAGCGGGAGGCCTGCTTCTCCCTCTCTCTCTCTCTCTGCCCCTCCACCCTGCTTGCACACTCTCTCTCTCAAATAAATAAATAAAATCTTAAAAAAAAAAGATTCTCTCTCTCCCTCTGCCCATCCCCCTCTCCCACCCCTGCTTGTGCTCTTAAAAAAAAGGGGGGGTAAGAAAAGACACATACTTATAAAATAACCAGAGGTCTCCAAGTCCATATATGAAAGCAGCTGAGGGAATGCACAGTAAAGGAGAGAGGGTCCTCAAGGTCCACGTGAAGTGATGGTTCATGGTCTTCTCTGACACTCTCATTCTTCCGGGACAGAGTCTATCCCTTTTTTACAACTTCTTTTACATCCTTCAGTCAGGGCTCATAGTTTTCTAAATACAGATCTTGGATGTTTTGTGTTCAGTTTATTCCTAGACATTCTGTAATTTTTGTGGTTATTGTTGACAGGAATCGCCATGTTTTTATCCCAGTGAGAGGGACAGGGACTGGATACACAGACACCTTAGCTCCCCTCCCTCTCTGTCCCAGGTGAACAGCAGGAACTGTCAAGGTGCCCAGACTTTTCGCAGCGCCACTGGGTGCCACACCAAGGGCAAAGGGCTCCAGCCGAGAAGCACCAGCGAGATAGCTGACTCAATCAGCCTTAGAAATGAAAAACTCACCTTCCTCCCTCCTTGCTTTTCTCAAAGAAATGCTTCCACGGATTCAGAAAATTAAAAAATAAATGGATGAAGGAACATGAGCATAGGCAAATGCTCCCTTCCTGGGGAGCGAACCTCGATGCAAAGGGTGTTCTAAGAGTCAAATTCTTAGTCTAAAATACTGAAATTACAAAGATGAGAAAGGATGAATTCCTGGTGAAAGAAAAACCAAAGAAATTTCTGTCAGCCCACTGGCTGAGGAAATCCTTGTCAGAAATCAGCTTTGAACTGTCTCCCTGTCCAAGTCACTTATTTCTCCTCACACTGCCTATTTTCATATAAAACAATAACAAATCTGTCACACAGATACAAAGACTCTTAGTGCTGAGATAATGTGATTTGTCAAAACACGCTCATTGACTCAACTGAAGTGTGCTATCTCTTCTGACATTTGGCTTTCTTTTATAAACCTACTCTTATCTTGTCTTTCATTTTAAAATAGAGAAAAACAATTACTCAGATGTCCTAATTATCAAGAGATTTAGACAAACCCCATATATCTCGATATATTTCAAGATAAACGAACAGGCTTTCCAATTCTGTCCAACTAAGAACCTGGAATTTTAGGATAATGAAAACAATCGGAGAGCCAATATTTGTTTCAGGGGATTGAGAAAGCAATGCATCATCTGGAACGCAATAACTCATGCTTCAGGGCAAGAATGAGATATGAAGAGTCTCAGAATCCCAGGGGGGGATGAGGGGAATTCTGGATCTTCAAGACCAAGGGCTTCCAGAGAAAAAGAGGAATAGAACTGATGAAAGTCCTTCTCATGGGGGTGCTCACACAGAGAGAGATTTTTGAAACTGGGATGGCTCTATTTAAAATGCAAACATGACTCTTCTTCTCTGTGCTCTGTGTTTGTGCTCATTATTATCTGTACCAAGTACTATCAGGTCAGGAGAAAGGGGAGCAGGGAGACTACGACTTAAGCCATTCAAATTTCCTATTGAAAATTTGGGTCCAAGTTGTCTTGCCAGAAAGGATGACAACCTTGAGACCTGAGGTCCTTCTCCCGCAGTCGCCGGCCCGCACCCTCTGTCACTGTGCATAGCTGTGAGCTCACGCTGCCTGGTGTGCAAATCAGCGAACCATTTACGTTTAGGTGATTCCCCTCAGCTTCTCACTCAGAATCTTTTTGCTCTTGAAAATACAAAATTCTAATAAACTCGGGTCTCTCGTTTCAAGCCTGTATCTAGTCTTAGAATAACAATAATCACTTCTCGTTGTTATTTTTTATTATCTCTATAACATCCTTTATCATATGGATTTCAGTTCAGTGGGTACTCACTAGGTAGCACTCTGTTCTCTGCCCGTGTAACTCGGATCTCTCAGATCTTTACCCATGATGGAATCTGAGCCTCTGAGAAGCTGACTCAGGAACATTTTGTAAATGGCAGGGCTGCAATTTGAGCAAATTCTGTCCAAGTCCAAGCAAAGCACATGCTTCTTCTAGGAAGCTATGCAGTATAGGGAATTTTTTTTTTTCAAGATTTTATTTATTTGACAGGGAGAGACAGCGAGAAAGGGAACACAAGCAGGGGGAGTGGGAGAGGGAGAAGCAGGCTTCCCGCTGAGCAGGGAGCCCAACGTGGGGCTCGATCCCAGGACCCCGAGATCACGACCTGAGCTGAAGGCAGACGCTTAACGACTGAGCCACCCGGGCACCCCGTATAGGGAATATTATCTTTCTTCTTCCCCCACTTCATCCTGTTGCCCACTTGCTCTGTGCGTATGTTCTGTATTTATTGCAGTTCTGAGTTATTCAGAATAAGAAATGATGCTTACTTACGTGTGAGCCAGAGTTGCCTCCTGCTTAAAACCTTTTCATGATGTCCCCTTGGGAAAAGTGACGACTGTCTGTTATCTCCCTGGCATGCTGACGCTCTGTCCTGGTACTTCCCGCCTGGTACTTCACTCTCTAGGAGCTCCGCCATTCCCCTCACACTTCATGCTCTTCTGTGACACCACCTCTGTTTCTCTCATTCCTCTGGCCTAGGTCCCGGCTACTCAAAGTGTGGTTCTGGGACCAGCACCGTCAGTCAGTATCACCTGGAAGCTTGTCAGAAATGCAGGATTCAAGCCCCACCCCAGGCCCCAAGGGATTCAGATGCGCAGTGATTGTTGGAGAAGCACTGATCTAGAATGTTCTTTTTCACCTAGACAGCTCTTCCTCATTCTTCAAAACTCACATCCAGGAAGCTGGGGTCAGCAGTTCAAGGACTCTCTGGGTGGGGGCTCCCTAAGCCCCTTTTAGGAGTTCTGTGAGGTCCTCCCTTTTCTAACTGCACATCGTAAGAGATGTGCAATTATGTAAATTGATGACCTCTTCACACTAAAACTTTTTTTTTGTTTAGAAAATATAGTTATTTTTCAAAAAGGTGTTATTTATGTTAACATGTAATAGGTTTATTATTTTAATCAATTCCACATTTCTTTTATAATATTAACAAATGCATCTGTATATTATAGATACTATTTTATATTATATATTGTATGTAATTTTATATTAACATTGAATATTTAACAAATCAATGAAACATGTCTCAGCTTTAATTTCCCCTACAATAAATATTGATAAATGTACCCCCACATAAACAAAAGCTCTTTGGAGCTCTCAATAATATTTAAAATACTGGGGATGCCTGGGTGGCTCAGTTGCTTAAGTGGCTGCCTTGCCCAGCGGGGAGCCTGCTTCTCCCTCTGCCGCTCCCCCTGCTTGTGCTCTTTCTCTCTGTCAAATAAATAAATAAAATCTTTATAAAATACTTTAAAAGGTCCTGAGACCAAAGAGTTTGAGATCCATTGTCCCAGAGTGAGTGAAGTGCCCCTTCTCATCAGGTCTGTAGAACCTTGGGCATATCTCATGTTGCTGCTTATCATGTTGTATTGAACTGATCCACTTGTATTTCTGTCTCATTAGACCCTAAACTCCTTGAGGACTATGCCTATGTCCTATTTATCTTTCTATTTACTGAGACTAATGAAACACCTAGCACCCCCAAAGATACTTTTCGGACTGAGGAGTGTGTTAACTACCCAGTTTGTGGAGCATGCTGGACAACCCACAGCCGAGAGCCAGCTTTTGGGGTGATAATTTTTGTAAGATGCTGCCACACCCTCAGTTGCTGAAGTAAGTGGCACCTGGACACACCCACCAGCCGTGGTGTAGTTCCATTTCCTCACAGTATGGCTCAGCAGCCTGGGGTCCTGCCTCCCAGTGTGAGGTGGGAAGTTTCATGAGCACACTGCCCATTTGTGCGGTGTCTCCTACCAGGACTCGTGGTGCCTCTAACCCTTAAAGGTACGGCAAGAGGACTACAGAACAAAGATCGTGCAACAAGAGACCCCTTGGCCGTGTCTGCTGGGAAGTGACCTTGGCCAACTCCAGTGTGAGAAGAGGAAGAAGGAAACGGCTCTTCCCTACAGCAGAATCCTGCCTCAAACCAAATGCTACCACAATTAGCAGTTAGGGACAAAAACAGCCACGCAACGCATCAGAAGCTTGATGAAGCCTTGCCTGCTGCCCTTTGGGACATGTCAGTGAGCTCCTTGCAGGGAAGGCATGCCGCAGTAGTACCACCTTCTTGTCAGAATCCAGCAACAGAGTTCTGTTAGTAGTTGGGCACAGGAGGGAGCAAAGCCCTCGGTGATGTCACTCTGAGGAATATATGCTGCCGAGAGGTACCTGTAGTATTTCTAGCCAATCCACATATTTCGACCACTGATTTTACCAGTGAAAATTCATTTCCCTTATCTTAATTACAAACTCTTTGGGGGGTGATTGGAGATAAAAATAGTTGAAGCCTGTAAGGGACCTCTGGTTCATAAACTCACTAAAGTTTGTCAAATGCTAACTAAGCATGCCTGAAATGTGGATTCTAGCCACATTCATAATCCAAAAGTTCGTGTCGGGGTGGGAGCAATGGGAGCGGGTTGCTGGTAGACACATTCTTCCCGCATCCTCCTCCCAGAGGGAGTGTTCTGAGGCTTAGTCATCCATATGGTCTTTTGGAAGACGGTCCCACCGGGCTGAGATATCAAGCAGTGGCTGGCTCAGTAACACACAGTCCTATCAGCTCCCCCACCCTCCCTGCCTCCCACATTCTGTTTCCCTTGGACTGAACTCCTCTTATAAAATAGTAGCATATAAGCTTTTGTCTTTAAGCCCTGCCTTCTGGGGAACCCAGGATAAGACACTCATCACCACCAAGGAAGGTCACATTTTGCTCCATAAACTGATTAAGAAGGCAGAAAAATGGGTAGTGATTTCCACATACAATTTTTTTTTAAAGTTGGTGCAATTGAACATGTATACCATCAGCTAGTCAGACAACTCAACTCTCTAAAATGATTGTCTTCTTGAGTCTACAGCACAGTTGTACTGATGGGATGTTGAATAATGCAGTAACCATAGTTGAGGGGGTTTATCAGGGTAGGCTTTCTAGAAGAAATCAATTTGAGTTGAGTTTTGAGGAGCTTTGGAAGGACGGCGCAGCTTTAGTGTCGGAAATGTGCTAGAAAGCATGTGTTGTGCCCAAGGATCATGGCTTTCACGTGTGAAATGAAGAAGCTGTGTTTATATCAGCCTATTCATTCTCAACAAAATGGTCAGCCTACCTAATCAATTCAGCTGCAGCAGGTGACACTGGTCATGAAGGAGGCTGAAGTGACTCCATTGACCCTTTTCCTGCACAGAGACCGGCTGCCCATGAGTAGCTCATGGTGGATTGGAGTTTGGAATTAAACTTTCTCCCTGGGGTGGGGGTGGAGAGTTGAACTCTGTCAGTTGGTGACTGTCCTTTCAGCAAAAGGTCCACATATATATAGGCTAGAATGATCAGGGGAGTGCACACACAGACACACACACACACTTCTATCTAGCATCACTGTAATCCCTTTTAATATCTTACTGACAAAAAAGGTCGGGCAATCTCATTTTTAAAAGTACTATTCTTGGGCGCCTGGGTGGCTCAGTCATTAAGCGTCTGCCTTCAGCTCAGGTCATGATCCCAGGTTCCTGGGATTGAGCCCTGCATCGGGCTCCCTGCCCTCATCCAATGCCCCCATGCTTGTATTCCCTCTCTTGCTGTGTCTCTCTCTGTCAAATAAATAAATAAATAAATCTTTAAAAAGAAATAAATAAAAGTACTATTCTTTAAATTCTTTATTTTATTTTTTTTAAAGGTTTTTATTTATTTATTTGAGGGAGAGAGAGCAGGAGCGGGGCGGGTGGTGGTGAGGGGGAGAGGGAGAGGGACAAGCAGACTCCCCGCTGAGTGCGGAGCCCACGTGGGGGCCCATCATGGGGTGACACAAGACCAGACATGGGGCTGATCCCGGGACCCTGAGGTCATGACCGGAGGCAAAGTCAGATGCTTAGCCGACTGAGCCACCCAGGCGCCTCTTTAAATTCTTTAAATTGACCCTTCCTTAAACTGAATTAAATTTTTTTACCTAAATCCTAAAGTAAACAAAGAAAATGAAAGTTCAACAACAACATCAAATGTTTGGGGCCTTGGGAATCGAGTATCTCTGAGAATTTGATGAAAGCTGTGGACTTTGAGCCCCAGAAAATGGAAATACACAAAAGAGTTTGCACACAATTTCATAGGTCCCAGATTAAGAAAAGTGGTTATGTTTTTTCCTGCAATGCTCACTTAATCTCAGATAGGAAGGATGAAAGTGGAATGGAGCTTTAAGGGTGAGAGAAACTGGAAATGCAGCAATTTTGTTTAAAAAATTATTTTGTAAGTGATGTTAATTGTTCATTTTAGTCATCCTATTCTATATACCGTCAGGAATTAGTCCATGTTCCGATTACTTATCCAGAACAATTGAGAACTAATCAGGAAGGGAGGAGGGTGGTGGGAGGGAGGAAGGACAGAGAAAGACAAAGGCAGAGACGAAGAGCCCCGGAGAAAGACTAGAACAGCAGTCTAATCAACTTAAACTTGTGTTGAGACACCTACTGTGTTAACGAGTGTTTTGTGTTCAAGGAACTGCAGGTGATGTGACTTGGATCAAGACAAATCCTGCCCACAAAAAACTTGCCATCTACTTAGAATCAAAGCTTTGAAAAAGGCAAAAAAGGCTTTTAACCCTCCTTACTCGGTCTTAGCAATCAGCATGCCTGGGTCTTTTCTTTAAGCACTTCATTGTTGGTGAGGTACAAATAATGCTCTTTGTGTTGAAATTCTGAAATGGTTGTGTTTATCTTTTAAACTGCTGCACAGTGAATGAATGCAAGCTGTTTGTACAAAGACACATTAAATTCAAGTGGATGGATGCAACTAACCTCCACATGCAGACCTCAAAAGCAAATAAAGCTGAAGGCAGAGAGAAAATAAAAATATGTCTTTCCCCCCACTGCCTTGCAAATTTCCAAAGGAGATATTTTCGTGAGCGGTCGTTCCCCATCTCTGCTCCACTGGGGAGGAGAGGCGTCCGGAAGACGACGATTATGCAACTAGATAGTCCAATTAAAAGATTTTCTTCTAGTGAATGCTTATTATGAAGTAGCACAGGGAAAGTGATGTCAAGACTAATTGAGGGTCAAAGCCAAATCTGGAATGATCATGATTTTCAGGGAATACTTCAAATGCAGTCATCATGAGCTCTCTCACTTAAAGCCCTTGAAACACCAGAGAGGTAAAAATCGAGAGCACAGCAGCAGAGCCCATTTTCAAACAATTCAAAGAGTCTGGAAGATTTTCTGAAACCCTCCAAAGAGCTCCCCTATCAGGAGGCTTCTGTCTTCACATCTGCATTCAAACGAATCACATTGTTCACCTCCTTGTGGGCGATGCCAGAGGGGACATGGGCGGGGGGGGGGGGGGGGTGGGGGGGGTTGAGGGTGGGGAGAGTTCCCTCCATTCCATTTACAAACTGCCAGGGCGTATTATCTGTTCTCTAAATGAATGTTTAGTAAGCATCCAGATGATTTTGCCTGGTTCCCTACAAGATGCAAAAGTTGTAGGGAAAATGACTTTCTGGCTAGGCTTTAAATGAAATCACAAAACCAAACATGTTTAATCAAGATGCCAGTGACAGCTCATCGCTCATCATTAGGATCCATTTGTGGGGCTGTAATTTCTCTCTCACCCATGGTGGTGTTTACTTCTTTTTGCATTTCCTCAGGCCAACCCCCCTCAGAAGTCAGCAGTGGGCAGATTATTTCCCCTTGCTTCACGCTCTCATGGTTCTCCCTCTGGAGATCTCACACACCACTGGCTCTGGACCGCTGGGCTTAGGGTTAGTCAAGCAATAGGAAATGCTTGTAGGCAGAGAACAGCAATTTCTTTTTCATCTAAAGAAAAAAGAGTTTTAAGATGCTTAGCACACTCAGATTTGGGAGGTGAGGAAGGAAAAATGGAAGAAATCCTAAATCCTTTCTTCTCCATAGAACAAATTTTTGGCCGCAAGTCTATTTTTTTTTTAAAGATTGTATTTATTTATTTGACAGAGAGAGAGACAGCAAGAGAGGGAACACAAGCAGGGGGAGTGGGAGAGGGAGAAGCAGGCTTCCCGATGAGCAGGGAGCCCGATGAGGGGCTCGATCTCGGGACCCTGGGATCATGACCTGAGCCGAAGGCAGATGCCTAACGACTGAGCCACCCAGGTGCCCCAAGTCTGTTTTTTTTTTTTTAAGATTTGTTTATTTATTTATTTATTTCAGAGAGAGAGCGCTAGCGCTTGCATGAGAGTGAAGGGAGGGGCAGAGGGAGACCCATGAGATCATGACCTAAGCTGAAACGAAGAGTCAGGCACTCAACCGACTGAGCCACCCAGGCGCCGAAGTCTCAAGTCTATTTTTAATGTTTCAGTTCTCTTTATTTTATTTATTTATTTTTTTATTATGTTATGTTAATCACCTTACATTACATCATTAGTTTTAGATGAAGTGTTCCATGATTCATTGTTTGTGCATAACACCCAGTGCTCCATGCAGAACATGCCCTCCTCAATACCCATCACCAGGCTAACCCATCCTCCCACCTCCCTCCCCTCTAGAACTCTCAGTTTGTTTTTCAGAGTCCATCATCTCTCATGGTTCATCTCCCCCTCTGATTTCCCCCCCTTCATTCTTCCCCTCTGTTTCGGTTCTCTTTATTGTGATCCAGTTTATGGGAATAAAGATAGTGTTCGAAGCATTGACAATGTTGCAAGATGGGGGCCCTTATCTTCGTTAGTGTCCTATCACTGAAACTTACTTGGATTGGGGCACCATGATGTGTGATGGCATTGGATTGTGTAAATGGACCTCTTATCTTGAGCTAAATGCTGAAAAGCATCTTCCCACTGTGGAATTGGTGGTGGGAATGGGGAAGGTTCCCAATATCTGTTGTGGGTCTGTTCTTGAAAGCTGTCACTTTAAGGCGATAGAAAGCTGCATCAGAGCTACTTGTCGGGTGAGCTTGAGTGCTTTGGCTCTTGTGTTTTGGACTCAAACCTGTGGATCTCTGGTTTCAAATATGTGGAAGAGAACTACTCTCCCTTGGGTCATTCTTGGATTCATACCAACCCTTTCTTTTTCTCCCTTGATGATTCTAGGAGTCTTCTCCTATCTCAGGGTCTGAGTATCCACAGAAACACAGAGAGGAAGCCACTCACATTCCAAACCAAGACAAAACCTGTTAGAGTGGCTGTTAAATATTGCCAACGTTTTGCCATATTTGGCAGCTCAGAAAATGACCTAGAAGCTCATGCTCAGAAATCATTCTTTTAAACTGGAGCTATGAAGCCTTACAGCCTTCCAAGGCTTTGTTGGAAGCTGGGGTTTGGGGCCTGATGAGCACGAATGTCTTTAATCAAGTTGTTGGTTTCATATTCACAGTCCTGTGTTGGCACCAATCCAAGAGATAAGCATCTTATGAGGAACCCAAAAGCAGGCGGCACATTTATCGTGTGGTTTGTGTTTTTTGGAAACCTTGGCATTTTATCTCTCATGCTCTGTGTCCTACTGAGTCACTGTAGTGTTTTTATTTTCCTGAGAAGCTGAGAGCTTCTCAGTAATTTATTAACCAAAGAACCATTCACTTAATTGTTCCACAAATAAGTAGGAGTGCCTACTCTGTGCAAGTCCCTGTGCTAGGCTCTGGAGAGTGGCCTTCTGCTGGACTCTGCCGGTCCAGCAATATATTCACGTCACAGGACAGATTACCCCGGAAGCTGGCTCTGAGGTGGATATTACGTTGTAAGAAGTGGACTGGAGAGGTTCCTTAGGGTCAACACCTATGGAAGAAGTGTCGGAAACAGAAGTGTCGAAAACAGGATTGGGTGAGGGAAGAAGCTGGGTCCTCATCAGTCCCATCAAAGGCCTCAGCCCACCATATTGTGGGTTCTGAAGTTGGGGTGACTCTTCAGAGTCATTGAGAGATGAGGCAGTGGGACCAGGCCTGGACAATGGATTACACGCCTTACGTAGGGCCAGTCCCTGGAAGGGGTTGTTAAGAGAGGGCATGACCTAGGGCAGGGCAGCTCCCTCCAGCGAAGCAGCACTGCTAGTGACTCTCCCCTGAGGAGATCCAGATGGCATGTCAGCGTCCCCTGCGGTCTACTAGATTGAGCTCAGCTACTCTGCAGAAGGTCCTGACTCAACTGGCTTGTCCCAGAGTAAGACGTCAGGGATAAAGCCACTCTGGGGCTGGTTAGTTCAGTAGCTCATTCAAGGACCTTTCCATCTTTCTGCTCCATCAACCTAAGGGGTCCACTTTGTTTCTCAGTCTTCTTCCTGTCACGGTCACAGATGGCTGTAGCAGGTCCTGGGGTCACTGTGAAAAAAGAGAAGCCACCTCTGCCCGTGTGTACTTTCCGTGGTCGAGAAAACATTCCCTCATCTCGCTCTTTTTTATTGTGGTAAAATATACACAACATAGTATTTATCATTATAACCCTAAGTGTACAATTCTGCAGCATTAAGTACATTCACAATGTTGTATAACCATCACCAATAACTATACCCAAACCTTTTTCATCATTCCCAACAAAAACTCTATACCCATTAAACAGGGGCTTCCCTTTCCCCTTCCCTCTAGCTCCTAGGAACAACTATCCTACTTTCTGTCTTCATGAATTTGCCTATTCTAGGTACCTCATGTGAGTGGAATTATAAACAATATCTGTCCTCTGTGTCTGGTTTATCTCACTAAGCATGTTTCCAAGTTCCATCCATGCATGTTATAGCATATAAAAATTTTGTTCCTTTTTATGGTGGAATAATATTCCATTATACATATATATACGTCCATATATACACACATATACATTATATATATGTATATCTATCTATCTTATCTCTCTGTCTATCCACACACCATTTTGTTTATCCATTCATCTATTAATGGGCACTTGGGCTGTTTCCACCTTTTGGCTACTGTGGATAACGCTACTATGAACACTGGCATACAAGTGTATGTTCAAGTCCCTGCTTTCCATTCTTCTGAACGTACGCTTAGGAGTTGAATTGCTGGGTCATATGATAATCTGATATCTAACCTTTTTTTTTTTTAAAGATTTTTATTTTTATTTATTTGAGACAGAGAGAATGAGAGACAGAGAGCATGAGAGGGAGGAGGGTCAGAGGGAGAAGCAGACTCCCCGCCGAGCAGGGAGCCCGATGTGGGACTCGATCCCGGGACTCCAGGATCATGACCTGAGCCGAAGGCAGTCGCTTAACCAACTGAGCCACCCAGGCGCCCGATATCTAACCTTTTGAGAAACTGTTTTCCTTAGCAACTGCAACATTTTACATTTCTACCAGCAATGCATGAAGGTTCTAATTTCTCTACATCTTTACCAACATTTGTTATTTACCTTTTTAAAAATTATACCCATTTTCCCTTCATATCTTATTGACCACTATTGACCAATTCCAAATTAATTATTGGGAAAGTGAATAAGATCACCACTGATTGCTCCAAACCAGTCAGGACTCACATCGTGGGTAGAGTTCACATTCCCTGAAGGACTTGGCTGCAGGGAGAGCAGTTGGATATCTGAACAAAATCAGAGGATTCCAGCAAGAAAGAAAGGACAGGGGTGGATTTTAGGGAGGCTACCATCAATGTCTGCAATGGAGAGGCTTTAAAAATATCAGTGCCCGGAACAGAAATTCCAATTTGATTGAGCTAGTCTGCAGTGGGTTCCCCACATCAGTCATTTTTAAATGTTCACCCAGTTGATTCGAATTTGCACTCAGGGTTGAGACCACTAACCTCGTGGGTGAGGCCACCCACTAAGCCAACGAGTGTGAGAGTTGGGAAGTACAACATGCAGCAGGAACACTGGACAGGGCCTGTCCTGGGGGATGGAGGCAGTCCCCCCAGAGGAGGTGACATTTAGACTGATACTTGGAAACATCAAGTAAGCCAGGCCGAGGACATAGACACAGGAGACAGAGAGAAGGTGGTGCCTGAGGAATGGGAAGAAGTTCAGTTCAGCTGGAGTGTAGCATTCCGACCTTGAGGTGACATTTTTTATTTGGATATGTGCAATTCTTAGGGCAATGGCTAGGTCACACGCTCCAGCCTGGTTTACTTCTGGGTAAGTTTACCTATCCCCTGTGCCCTGCTCTTGGTAAGCCAAGGAAGTAGCAGGTTATATGCACTGTATTTTAAGCCTGCCTATGCTTTGTCCAACCAGTATGGCCTTGAGGAAATCCCATGACCTCTCTGGGGCTCCAGAAAGGTCCTACAAAGTGAGGTTATAATAAGTACCTCACAGGACTATGGTGGAACCCAGATGAAAAAATGTATGTGTGTGAGTGTCATACAGTAATATGCTGATGAGTTCCAAATTTCTGTTCCCATCAAACCTCTCTCTAGAGCACCTCTGATCTCCAGACCTGCACGTCAAGCTGTCTACTTGATATGGCCTCTTGAATGTGTAGTGGGCATTTCCCACCTGACAGGTCTAAGATTGAGCTCCTCACGTGCTGCTCGAAACCAGCTCCCTTCCATCCTTCCCCAGCGAATGACATCTCCATTGTTAATGTCATCCTTGACTCCTTTCTCTCCACAATCCAGTCTGGTAACAAGTCCTATCACTCTATTCTCAAAATATATTCAGAATTTCACCATTTCTCACACCCACCACCCCTGTCCTGGTCTAAGTCAATGTCCTCTCCTGCCCAGATTGTATAGCAGCGTCCTAATTGCACCCCCTGTTTCTGCCCCTCCCCCCACAGTCCATTCTCCACACAACACTTGGGGTGACCCTGCTAAGATCACCCCACTCCTTTGAGCCGAATCTGCCCAAGGCTCCATCTCACTCAGAGTAAAGGTTGAAACCCTTATGATGACCTGCAAGACATCCTGTGACTCGGCCCACCATTTTTCTCTTATCTCCTACCTTCTCCCCTTTATTCACCCGCTTCAGCCCCACCTCTCCTGCTCATCCCTGAATGTGCCAGGAACATTCGGGGCCTTTGTGCTTGTGGTTTTCTCTGCCTGGAATCTTCTGCCCCATTTAGCCACACGGCTAACTTCTCACTGCTTTCACATCTTTACTCAAAAGCTGTAATGTCACTAAGTCCTTCCCTAGACACCCTATTTTAAATTACAGCACCTGCCCTTGACTTCATATTCTCCTTCTCTGCTTTACTCTTATCTTAGTATTTACCACTAACATGCTCTATATATTTCTTATTAGCTTTCTTTCCTACCAGAATATACATATATGTAAATTTTTGTATAGTATATACATAATATATATGTTTATCAAATCTTCCTACCAGAATACCCCTACTCTCCAAGAGCAGGGATTTTTGTCTGATTTTTTCACTTTATATCTCCAGTACCAAGATAGTACTGACACATACATAGTAGGGACTCAATAAATTTGTTAATACCACATTTTACAGAAGAGAAACCTGGGGCTCAGTGCAATTAAACCATCTACTCAAGATAACACAGCTAGGAAGTAGCAGAGTTGGGTAGTTTACTGTTCTATGACGCTTTACAACATAAAAAACCCATTTAGCGAAAAGACAGAGCAATGTCAATAGCCCTTCTGCAGCCTGCTCCCTACCACAGCTGAAGAAAGGAAGTCCCTCAGATGAGGAAGGACTAGGAGTTGGAGGCCTCATGGACTTGCAGGTGGACCCTCGGCTAGGGGTTCAGAGTTGAGTGTCATTAAGCAAGGAAGCCAGGGAGCCATCTCCATACTTGTTCCGAAGCAAGGCCAGTGACTGTGATTAAGCTGCTGGACGCGAATAGGCACAGGAGGGAGGCTCCTCAGCAACACAGGAGGGTGTCGAGTCCATCTGATGGCTGGGGAGAATGTTAACGATGCAGAGATCAGCCTCAAGATCCATACCACTGGCAGCCGCACCCAGGCCCTCTGTGGCCCCTAAACCTGGAATGGTTTTTAAAGAGGGTCTTTTTTGAGGAAGAGGACATTTGGCTGGACAGGGGTTGTGCTGGGGGCGGTGGGTTGAGGGGGAAGCCCAGACCTTTTTCTCCCCCCACTTGGGAAGCTCCATCCCTCCACAGCAGGCTTTTAGAGCCAGAGCCAAGGCCCGCAGGTGGCTTCCCTAAGAAGTTCGGAGGGAAGAGGCAGGGGCAGGGTGTGAGCAGAAGCTGAGTCCTGTGAGCTGTGGATTCTGTAGGGTTGGGGCAGAGCCGAGAGCCAGAGCGAGGGCCTGGCCTCTTCCTGGGGGAAGCATGGCACCTCTCTAAGCCTGGGGTCCTCACTGTCTATCCCAAGCCTGCTGGGAGGAGTGAGAGAAGGCCTGTGAGATGCTTAGCCTGGTGCCCAGCACAGAGCAAGCCCTCAGTGTGTGTGTTTTCTTTCTTCTTCTTTTCAGGAGCAAAATGAGGGGCCAAGACAATGGCTCAGATCAGGACTAGGAGAGGCTCTTTTCTTTCTTTCCTTCTTTCTTTTTTTTTTTTAAGATTTTATTTATTTCTTTATTTTGAGAGAGAGAGAGAGCCATGAGTGCCGAGCAGGGAGCCCGAAAGCAGAGAGCCTGAACCCGGGCTCAATTCCAGGACCCAGAGATCATGACCTGAGCTGAAGGCAGAAGCTTAACCGACTGAGCCACCCAGGCGCCCCAGGACAGGTTCTTTTCAAGGGTACTGGACTGTAACGCAGAGAGTGGATGAAGGGAAGAAATTTCTTAAGTCGCAAAATGCCTTCTGTTGGCAATGCAGAGCTGCCTCCTTTCCTCCTAAGAGGTGCAAATGAGAAGTAGCAGACCCATGGCTCTGGGCACCTCTTCCATTTTCCCTTCAGAACACCCCCCTCCCTTCACACACCGCCAATTCCCAGGGCCTTAGCTTCACCCAGATCCCCTCTTCAGCTGATGCTCCCAGCCTGCAGCTGCTGTCCTCTCTGGGAGTTGCCCTTGCCCACATGGAACTGCCCTGTCCCAGGGTTCACCCCTCCCAGGGTGCACCCCAAGGCCAAAGGCTGGATGATGCGGGGAGACCTTTCAATTTGGACAACTCTAAAGGGTCATCCGGCCCCAGAGGTTCCGGTTGGATCTGCCGAAACTCATTGTAGGTGAGCTTCTGCCTCGGCCCAACCTGCCTTCCTCCCTTCCTTACAAGTATCCTTCAAGAGCATTCTTGGGGCGCCTGGGTGGCTCAGTCCATTAAGCATCTGTCTTCAGCTCAGGTCATGATCTCTGGATCCTGGGATTGAACCCTGCATTGGGTTCCCCACTCAGCAGGGAGTCTGCTTGTCCCTCTGCACCCCGCCCCCGCCGTGCTCTCTCTCTGTCTCCCAAATAAATAAATAAAATTTTTTTTTTTTTAAAGCACTCTACAAAAGCCTTCTGCATGTGACCCTAGGGAGCCCAACGTAAGAGCACCAGTCCCTTCATTGTCTGTTGTCTTTGCCCCTCTAGCCGCAGTCCACTCATCTGGCCGCCCAAGCACCCTCTTTCCACTTAAATGATTTCATGTGCAAATCATGTATGTAAGGGTGTTTTTCAGATTGCTAGCTGCACACAAGCGTCAGTTACCATAAAATTTGTTTTTTGTTGGGCAACAGGTGAACACATCAGCACCCGTTTTCAAGTCACTGGGATATAAGATAGCTGCATTTTAAGTGGATGATAGTCTCTAAAGTGATTCTGCCTGGATCTGAATCTTGGTCCTACTACATCTTAGTCTTGTAACCTTGGCCCAACTACATAACTTTTCCTTTGCTCTGTAAAATGGTGATGATAATGGTCACTTCCTCCTAGAGTTTTTATTAGAATTAAATGAGCCAATACACATAAAGGTCTCAGAATAGCTGTGACATAATATGCACATAGTATACATTACTTATCAGATCCTTACAAGAACCCCTGGAGGTATTATAATCACTACCTGTGTTGGACCCCTCTCATGCCCCACCTCCTACTCTCTGCCCATCTTTTCACTCCAGCTGTTGCTGCAGCCACCTGCTGGCCCAGGTGTAACCCAAGAGCACCTTGCTCAGCTGGACGGCCTATTTCTTACTTCCTGCCTGGTTTCTTTGCCACCTCCACCTGAGATGCTTCCCAGAAATGCACTTAGCCATCCTGATCCAAGCAGACTTGGAAGTGTGAGGGAGCTGATATCCCATGTGACATCCCCTGACCAGGAGGGAGTTGGAGCCAATGGGAAAATAGCCCCTTCTTTCATTCCTTGAAAGAATAACTCCGAGGTGTAATCTGTCCCATCGAGGTCCAAGTTCAGGTATCCAAAGCATGGGTACCCCTGGCTTGGTATTCCCTCCTTCCCTGTCTCACTCTTCCCAGAATAGACTACCCCCACACACGCCCTTGCCTCATGCTCTGCTCTTTGGGGAACCTGCTAACTGTGCTCGAGAGGAGAGTGAAAGAAAGAAAACAGCTGGTTCAACATCCAGAATCAGATCTAGATTCAAGTTCAAGTCTTCCACCTCTTGAATGTCATTCCCTCACACTGTGCCACCTCCCATTTCATACATATGCATCTTAACAGAGGTCTTCTGGAAGCTTGATTAGGCAGTGTGAGGCCAGAGAGGAAAGACCTATGAACTCATAGCACAGCCCCTTTCCTGTCCCTGCACAGAGCTGGTTCCGCATGCTCTGTGGACGGCGGGGGGGTGGGGGGGGTTGGAGGGGTGGGGGGACGGGAAACAGTGGTTCCACCTGACTGAAGCCCAGGGCAGGGACTCTGTCGACTTTGCCTTTATATCACCAGCATTCATGGCCTGGCATACAGTAAGTGCTCAGTAAATATTTGCTGGCTACACAGGTCTGGCAATCAAACGACTGATGGTTTTCTTTGTAAAGATGACTTTTTATGTGGCACAAGCCTAGCCTTATTGTTTACTTTTTTATGCTGGCTTGGAACGTAATCTCCAATGAGCAGAGAACATTTTTTGAGGGGACTGGATCGTTTACCTTTGTACCAAGCTAAGTTAGTATGGAATCATGTGTCTGGACATTATTCAAGAAATACATGTTTCTTGAAATCATTGGAGAAAACCTGATTATCCAGTTGACTGACAGGTGAAGGAAGTAGCTAAGAGCTACCCCTTGAGCATGGAGATTGAACCAGGAAAGGAAGATCCTGCTGTCAAACTGGTGACCTGTAGGAGAAATGTAGCTGGAGATACATGGGTTTCACCAGCACTACATTGTTTGCTATTGAAATTTCTCTGGGGCGCCTGGGTGGCTCAGTTGGTTAAGCGACTGCCTTCGGCCCAGGTCATGATCCCAGGGTCCTGGGATCGAGTCCTGCATCGGGCTCCCTGCTCAGCGGGGAGTCTGCTTCTCCCTCTGACCCTCCCCCCTCTCGTGCTCTCTCTTTCCCATTCTCTCTCTCAAATAAATAAATAAAATCTTTAAAAACAAAAGAAGAAATTTCTCTGAAGTATGCTTGCTACAGGCCCTACCACTTCCCAGAGCATTCTACACATCCTAACTCCACTTTGGATTACCTGCCTAGCCCTTGTAAGGATATGGGTTTGAGACCCCTGTACAGGGTGACACACAACAGGGTGTTCCCTCTACAGAAAGAGCAGAAGGAGCCGACTGGTACATTTCCTGACTTTTCCTGTAGCTTGCTCAGCCTCTCCCTGCCACCATCAACAGGGGCCCAATGCTAGTGTAATATTCTGCCTTCCAGGTACTATAAGATCACCGTGGTGCTCATGTGCTTTGTGATTCCCACGCTGGTGCCCTGGTGCTTCTGGGGAGAGAGTCTGTGGAATTCCTACTTCTTGGCTTCCATCCTCCGCTATACCATCTCCCTCAACATCACCTGGCTGGTCAACAGTGCTGCCCACATGTATGGAAACCGGCCCTACGACAAGCACATCAGCCCTCGGCAGAACCCACTCGTCACTCTGGGTGCCATTGGTGAGTAGGGGGGGTGAGAGCCAATGGGAAATACAACAGCTCAGATTGTCTTGGCTTTCCAACGGTTTTCTGGAATCTGTGAAAAGAGGCAGTGGATTGGAGTCAGATGGGATGAACTTGGGCTTTGGTGTTAGAATCCTGGGTCTTGGACAAGTCACCTAATCTCCCTGATTTAGAGTTTTCTCATCTGTGAAATGGGAATCGTGATGCCTACTTCATAGGGATGTTATGAAGATTAAGTAAGCTACTATATGTACACGGCTTAGGACAATGTCTGTCATATAGTAAGTGCTCAATAATTAAGCTATTTATTTTTACCCTGGAAATGTTCCTGAGAGGCATAGCAGCTGACTTTTCTTTTAAACTGCCCTAACCATTCTAGCCTCCGCTGTCCAATCATATGACTGACTGTAAGGAAAAAAGGCCTTCAAACAGAGAGATGGGAAGAAACAAGAGTGTGGCATCTCATGGTGCCACAAGATGGTTAAGAACGAGGCCTTTGGATTCTGACGAGTTTGGTTGAGTCTTGGTTCCTCCACTTACTCTCCGGGCAAGTTATCTGACTCCTCCACACCTTGTGTCTTCTTCCTCCGTCAAGTGAGGATAACAGTAGCATTTACCTGCTCCTGGGGTCATGGGAGGGTTCAATGAGTTAATGCATAGTCTTTGCAATAGTGCTTAGCACGAAATAAGCCTCAGTAATGTTGTTTTTATTACCAGCTTTATGGTCTTAAGCAAGTTACTTGTCCCTTCTGTACATTTACATCCCCTTTTTTAAAATGGGGATGATCATAGCAACTAGCTCAGAGATGTGGGGATTATAGGTGTTAACACCCATTAAGGCCCTCACCACTGTGGCTGGCACACAGAAATAAATAAACATTAGCTGTATATGGAGGCAACTCAGGCTTCTTGGTAACCTGGGCCTTGAGCACGGAGATTGAACCAGGAAGGGAAGATCCTACTGTTAAGTAGTAACGGTCTCTGCATCCCCTAGCAAGGAGTTTCTGCCACCACAGTGTTAGGGTCATGCACTTATTAAGACTGCAGGGATCTTATGTTGACAAGAGCAAGCTAAGGTAGAAAACACATCAAATTTAGCTATGGGAACACTGGCTAAGCAGAGAGAAAAGTGTTTTGGAAAGTTTCTGATGCCCCTACTACTTCCTCCTCCTCACCCTTCATCTTCCTTTTTTTTTTTCTATTTATTTTGAGAGAGACAGAGAGAGAGAGAGGAAGAGAAAGAGAGTGAGCTGGGGGAGGAGCGGAGGGAGAGGGAGGGAGAGAATCTCCAGCAGAATCCCTGCTAAGTGCAGAGCCCGACATGGGGCTCGATCCCATGACCCCGAGATCATGACCTGAGCCGAAATCAAGAGTTGGACACTTAACTGACGGAGCCACCCACATGCCCCCTCCTGTCCCCCAGCTCTCAGAATCAACCCTGGACGTGGCTCCGCCACTGCAGTCTTTTCAGAGGATGAAGCGGGGACAAGATGGACTTACATCTTATGTAGGGACAATGGGCCAGAAAACCTAGGGAATACGGGCATGGCACAGGCCCTGAAGAGCTGGGTATTGGTCTTCAATCCACCCAGGTCAACAGTGGACTCCTAGTCAGTTTTCTTCATTAAGGTCCTAGGAAGGCACCTGTTACATCCGACTGTGTGGTAGATGGGGAGTATATCCAGGGTTCTCGGAGCAGTGTCTGCTTCTGAAAATAGTGGGGGAAACACCTCTATATATACTCAAGTGAAGGAAAAACACTAAAAATGATGATGAGGCTGGAAGGGGCAGGGTAAAGAAGACCTGAATTAAAAAGAAAACGGTAAACCACAGATCCATCCATCTGATGTACTCTTTGCAGAGCAGAATCCTTCAATTGTGGTCAACAGAAGAGCTGTATGATGACCAGCCCACTTAAGAAGTGAAGGAGGCGGGGCGCGTAGGTGGCTCAGTCGGGCAGACATCCAACTCTTGGTTTTGGCTCAGGTCATGATCTCAGGGTCGTGGGATCCAGCCTGGTGTCCTGCTCTGAGCTCAGAGGGGAGTCTGCTTAAGACTCTCTCTCCCTCTTCCTCTCTCCCTCCCCTCCTGTGCTCTCTCTTTCTCTCTCAAATAAATAAGTAAATCTTAAAAAAAAAAAAAAAAGAAGTAAAGGAGGAATCTGGCAGTTCCTCAAATGGTTAAAAATAGTTACCATATGATCCAGCAGCTCCACTCTCAGATTTACACAGAAGAGAAATAAAAATATACGTCCACACAAAAACTTGTATATGAATATTCATAGCAACGTTATTCATAATAGCCAAAAAGGGGAAATCATCCAAATGTCCATCAGTTGATGAATGGATAAATACAAATGGGTACATCCATACAATGGAATACTATTTGGCAGTAAGAAGAAATAAAGTACTGATACCTGCTATAACCTTGAAAACATTATGCTAAGTGAAAGAAGCCAATTATAAAATCACATATTGTATGATTTTATTTATATGAAATGTTCAGAATAGACAAGTCTATAGAGATTGTATTAGGGTTCTCTAAAGAAACAGAATCATTATATATATATATATATATACATACTAGTATACATGTATATGTAGACACACACATACACTACACGTATATATACAGATATATCTATCTATACATATGTAATACTATTATATACATACACTATACAGTTTTTGTATATACTGTAATATATATATTTTTTTCCTCATAATAAATCCCCATATATATATATATACAGAAACAGTAGGATATCTATATAAATATAAATAGATATATATATTTGTAGAATCTAAATAGATAGCCTACTATTTCTGTGTGTGTATATATGTATATATCCATAGATACACACTTTTTATGTAGAGAAGGGGGAGCGGAGGGATCGGTGGGGGGAGAGATTTGTTATGAGGAGCTGGCTCACAGGATTATGGGAGCTGAGAAATCCCACAATCTGCTCTCTGCAAGCTGGAGACCCAGGAAATCCAATGGTATAATTAAATCTGAGTCCAAAGGCCTGAGAACCAGGGGAACAGATGATGTAAATCCTAGTCTGAGGGCAGGAGAAGATGAGAGAGATGTTCCAGTTCAGTCAGTGAGTCAGGAAAAAAAGGGGCAAATCCCCCTTCCTCCACCATTTGTTCTGTTCAGGCTCTTAACAGATTGAGTGATGGCCGCCCCCACTGGGGAACGTAATCTGCTTTACTGAGTCCACTGACTCAAATGCTCATCTCATCCAGAGACACCCACACAGACACGCCTCACAGAAATGTTTAATCTGGGCAAACCTTGGCCAGTGAGGTTGACACGTAAAATTAACCATGACAGAGAAAGAAAGTAGGGCTGGAGGCATGGAGGGATGGTTGGGGGATGACAGCTCAGGAGTGTGGCACTTCCCTTTAGGTAATGAAAATGTTACAAAATTCATTGGGGTGATGGATGCACAGCTCTGTGAAAATACTAAAAGCCATTAAATTGTACTTCAAATGGATGAATTATATGGTGAATTATATCTCAATAAAGCTGCTTTAAAAAGTCAGAGGAAAGAAGCCCTGAGATCCCTCCTCAAAACACTTTAATTAAAAAAAAAAGTAAGGGAGGAAAAGCTATTCACCGGGAGGGAGAGAATAATATATAAGCCCATCTGGGACATGTAACGGTCCAGCTTCTCCATTTGCTTACCTATCTGAACGGTATTCATCTGGTTTTCCAGGCTCTCCCAACGAGCCTTCCTTTAATCCCTCCAGCCCACAGAGGCTAGTTTCCTCTTACGAACAAACATCAAAATGAGGATCTGTTATCAGCCACTTAGCATTTCGTCTACGAAGTAAGGCTTGGAAATCAGGGTAGCATATCTACAATTCATACGGGGAAATTAATCTCATGACTCTATGCTGATTAACTTTCTTGTTATTTTTCTGTTTCTATTTAGTCTAGCCAATGCTTCCTAAGGACAGACACCAAGTCTTCTGCTCCCCTTAGAGCCTGACATAATGTCTTGCACATGGTAGACCCTCAATAAATGGGGGGGTGAATAAATCTGTGCAGAGAGGTGGAGATGGGTTATTTCAATGCCCACTTTGTCTTCCAGGTGAAGGCTTCCACAATTACCACCACACCTTTCCCTTTGACTACTCTGCGAGTGAATTTGGCTTAAATTTCAACCCAACCACTTGGTTCATTGACCTCATGTGCTGGCTGGGGCTGGCCACTGACCGCAAACGGGCAACCAAGCCGATGATCGAGGCCCGGAAAGCCAAGACTGGAGATGGCAGCACTTAAACATGGAACCACCATCCAACATGTCTGCCATTGACACCTTAGTTCATGGCTCTTGTTACTATAGTTCTTTTGTTCATTGGATGTGGGAGGGGGTAGAGGGTAGGGAGGGAACAGAATCTCTGTGGTTTGGGAACTTTCTGTTTGTCCCAAAATATTGTCAACTATCAATGAAAAAAAATTTTTAACATCAACGTAACTATGATTTAACATTAGAGTGTAAGCCCGTGATTTAGTCGCTGTAGCTACAATACATCAAACACACATGGTCGTGTGCTTGTACATGATGTTGACCCTGACAGGATGAAGGAGCTTAATATTCTCTCGGTGTGATTCAGGAGAGCACTGGTTTTCTTTTCTACCAGTTAACCCAGCACTGTTTTTAAACCCCTTATCTGAAGGAGCAGAGAGGCAGGGTAGAAGACAAAAGAGAGGGTCTAAGTAACTAAAGAATGTTTCTGTTTTGTAATTACTGCGTGAATGTGCTTGTGTGTGTGTTGCTGTTGTTGTTTTTTAAATAAGAGAATTGAACACAAAAAAAAAATGGCAATACAGGAAATGGCTCTCTTATTTTTTTGGCCCTGTTTATAGCTTATTAATGCTCCACTGTCTTTGCTTCAGAAGAGATCTGTCCACTGCCCAGCTCGTTTTGTGTCCCAATTACGCCCAGCCGACCCTATAAATCAGTGTCTATTTAGGTGTTTGATTTTGTTCTCTTCGCTATTGTCATTTTAAAGGTGTATAACTCAGATGTGCCAGACATAAAATTAAGCTCAAATTAAGCTCTCATTTAAATGTTTAGACACCTAATTTATATTCTAATTGATCCTAGCCACTGATGCATGTACTTTAGCTACTCCTGCTAAATAAGCATATTAATTTTCCACACCAGGCCATCAGATCTTAATAACCGACAGTTATCTAGAGCTCAATGTCTACTAATGTTTCCCCTGCATGCGGCCTTCATTGATTTTGCAGCAAAATATAAAGTGATCATTATGCAGCTTCTGGATTAAAAAAATTTTCATGTGTTAAGTTGCCTTGTAAAGAGCATGTTGAATTAATGGGACAGCGTGCCCTTTGTTTTAGTTGTTAGAGCAAAAGAAAGATGTTGGAGCACTTCGAAGATAGGTCTTTTCAGGAAAGATGTAGGAACTTAAAAATTTCTGAAAAAAAAGTGATACCAGTAGGAAATTGTCATAATGAAGTTCTTCATCCAGCAGGTGTTTAACAGTGTTATTTTGCCATTAATAATGTATAAACTATGAGTGATTTACAATAAATGATTATGAATTCGTTGGTGTTCTTGACCAGGTACTTAAATATTGTTCAGAGGATGTTCTCTCAAGGGTACTTGATGCTCCATGACGACCATATGATTTCCATTTGATTTGAGCGCTGGACTATTGACGCCCCTAAGACCAGGCCTCCTGTATCCCATTAGGCCTAGGCCAGAGAGAAAATTGGCTAGTTTTATTTGGAATGCAGAACCCCAGTGGTGTCATTCTCCACTTCTCACTCACCAGTATGGCCACTTGGGCTGCTTCCAGATGACGAATGGGCACCTCTACTCTTACCTGTCACCCAAAAGAGCATGAAGGACACCTACCTTCCCCGAGCCCCAGCGGGCCCCACTAGGAGTGACCAGAGGCACAGGAGACGGGCTCAGCCTTCCCTCCAGTCCTGCCTCCCAACTCTTCACTCTGCCCTTCTTTTGCCCCGAAACGCCTGTACCCTTGCTGTCAGATACAGACTTCTTGGCCTGCCTGCCATTGAGTGGGATTCCAGCCATTGGACCCTTTGGGCATGACAGGGCATCTACCAGCTGCTTCATACTGCAGCCGCACATTGCTGAGAACTTGATGGAGAATTGGTAGGGTGTAACTATTCCAAGTTGAGTTTGTATCAACATGACCAAAAATGATTGGGAATATCTCCGATTGGGAATATTTCCGTGAATCTTTGACCCTTAAATGTACCAATCTTATTGCTTGCCCATTAATAGGAAAGGCTACGTTTGGAAAACTATTTGAAGTCTTCTCACAAAATGAGGATATTCCCCATCTAGTCCAAATAAATCCAGAACCTCACTCCTTTGAACCTGAGAGTCACGTATTTATCTGCAGCAGGGGCCATGAATGAGGATCGGGATGATTTTGTTGAAGGAGTGGATGGAAGTTAGATCACTCTAGAGTCTTCCATGTTAACATTACCTGCAGGTCTCAGTAGCATCTAAGGGAAGAAAGTAACCCTGGGACGTATCTCCCAAGACTATCCAAAGTGGCCCTAGAGAGGTTGGTACTTTTTTTTTTTTTTTGAGAGGATCAGTTTAAAGTAAGGTGATGCCCTCTCCTTAATCTCCCGTGTCCTACAAGGCTACTTCAGACACAACCACCCATGCATCCAGGTGAGGGGAGCAAAGGGGAAGTGGTTCCAACAGAGCATCTCCCATGCATGTTATGGAGCTGGCCAGCTGTGTGGCCTTGAGAAAACCAGTCTTTCTGGATCTAGTTTTCTCATCTGCAAAGAGAGAGGATAAAACCAGACTCTGGCTAAGGTCCCATCGAGCCCTAATAGCCACCAACAGCAACAGAAATAGGGACATGGCTGACTTCAGGTTTGAAACACCTCTCAAGTTCTTGCCCCTCCTTTCTGGGATCTGGATATGGGAGGTCAAAATTGAGGGGAAATAATTGGGTCTGAGTGGGAGAACACAGAGTGAGGCTGAAAGGAATGCTCTTGGTTAAAAAAAAAAATGCATCTGTTTCATTCATTCCCAAAATATAATGAAACAATAAAAATAAACATAATCAATGGAAAACAATTTAATGAAAGGAAGTACTCCAAAAACCTCTGGCCTAGTGGAGTAGTAGAAATAGCACTGGACTCAAGTTCAAGACCTGAGTTTGAATTCTCTTCCTTTTTTTAGGTTGAGGTATAATTGACATACATTATATTAGTTTCAGGTATACAACATAATGATTTGATATTTACATATATTGCAGAAAAAGGGCACCTGGCTGGCTCAGTCTGTATATACTGCAAAATGATCACCACAAGTCTTGTTAACATCTGTCACCACATGCAGTGAGAAAATTTTTTTTCTTATAATGAGAGCTTTTAAGATATATTCTCTTAGCGACTTTCAAATATGAAATACAGTATTATTAACTATAGTCACCATGCTTACATTACATCCCTATGACATTTATTTTATAACTGGAAGTCTGTATCTTTTGACCAGCTTCACCATTTTGCCCACCCCCACAGCCCACCAATCTGTTCTCTGTATCTATGAGTTCATTTTTATTTTTTTTAAGATTGTACATATAAGAGAGATCATATGGTATTTGTCGTTCTCTTTCTGACTTACTTGACTTAGCATAATACCTTCTAGGTCCATCCATATTGTCACAAATGGCAAGATGTTGAATTTGAACTCGTGATCTAACTTGCTGTGTTACCTAGCGCATGTTTTTAGGCTGAACCATGTGAAAGTGCCATTTATTAACCTACTGATCTCTGCACCTCCATGTCTTCACCCACAAGGTAGGAACAGTAAAGCTTATGTGCTCAGATAAATCTGGAGGCCCCGAGAACAGGCCTGGTGCATCGTAGGTCCCACAAGACATCAGGTGAGGGTGAGTAGCACATCTCAGACACAAGATGGTAACTGTCTCAGACACAAGATGGTAACTGAGATATAGTCAAATAGCCACAGACTGGAAGTGAAGAGGACCAACTTCTAGTTCTGGTTTTGCTAGTAACTAGCTGGATGGTGAAGGGTAGCAGAATATGCCCTAAATGCCAGTTTGACATAAGATTATTTCCAGTTAAAGGCACTTGAGAGGCACCTAGCTAGCTCAGTCGGTAAATCATGTGACTCTTGATCTCAAGGTTGTGAGTTTGAGCCCCATGTTGGGTGTAGAGGTGAAAGAAAGAGAGAAAGGAAGGAAGGAGGGAGAGAGAGAGAGAGAAAGAGAAAGAAGAAAGAAAGAAAGAAAGAAAGAAAGAAAGAAAGAAAGAAAGAAAGAAAGAAAGAAGAAAGAAAGAAAGAAAGGCACTTGGAAACAGCAGATGCAAGAAGGACCTTCTGACTTCCCTTTTTCTTCCTCAAAGTAGGAGATGCGACTCCCATGTGAGAGCTGCCCTCTGTACCGGGGGGAAGAAACATCCTTATCACCAGAGACGGAGAAGGTACCAACAGAATCAGTGCTAACAAGGGTTTGCAAGTAACCCTTATCTCCTGTTAGCTTCCCCATATATTTTTGGTACTTTTTCACAATTAGTGCTCTTAGTCCAATCTGGTATATAAACACTTGGGCCCAACCACTTTGGGGGGGCTTCATTTTCCCGTGAAGGCTCCCATGAATATGTAAATAATAAACTCTCTAAGCGTCTCTCCCGCTAATCTGTCTTCTGTCAACTGAATTCTCAGGCCCAGCCTGACCCTCAGAGGCTGGAGGGAAAGTTCTGCCTTGCCTACAAAGGCTCTGTCTCCTGGAGCCTCAGCGAGCCCTTCCATAAAGGAACCCCACTGGATTGGATCGTCCTGCCCAGGTATCCCTGTAGGAGTCATCCCCTCCTGTATGGAAAAGCCCCTCACAGTGGCAGGGCCCTGAGCTTCCCTCTGATCCTGGGCCTCCATCAGAGGACAAACCCCACTTGCAGAGTCACCCAGGCTTCCCACAGCTCATTTTTCTCCTCCCGAGGAGCTGGGAGACAAGACTGGAAGAGGGACAAGGCTGAAGCTACTGGATGAGAATGAGCTTCGGGGATTATGTGACATTCATTTATCCCTTTCACTCCTGTCCTCAAATTACAGAAGACACTGGAAGCCAGTTGAGTTCTCAGCGGCTGCTCATGTGAAAAACAAGGAAGGAAAGAAGTATCCTAACCTTTATAATCTTCTCCCCCCCCCATTTTTAGTTTAGGGTATTCATGAAAATCCTTTCCTTCTGGGGCGCCTGGGTGGCCCAGATGGTTAAGTGTCTGCCTTCGGCTCAGGTCATGATCCCAGGATGCTGGGATTGAGCCACACATTGAGGTAGGCAGGCGGAGCCCCTACCTCTCCCTGGCTCAGCAGGGAGCCTGCTTCTCCCTCTCCCTCTGCCTCTTCCCCTCCTCCTCATGCTTTCTCTCTCTCTCTCTGTATCTCTGTGTCTGAAATGAATAAATAAAATCTTTTAAAAAAAAAATCCTTTCCTTCCCTTTCCTCAGCGTCAAGGAAGTGCTATAAATGACCTGGAAACTCCTCTCCTGTTCTCCTCAAGGGGTGGTAGAGTTCAAAACTATCCCACCCCTCCCTGCCCCCTGGAATGTTCCTGACTTCAAAATTTGCAAGTCAGAAGCAAGAGGAAGCAAAGTGTTGCCTCTGCCCCGCCCCCCTTCCAGCGCCAGGCAGCAAGCCTGTGTTGGAGCAGCTACTGTGGCTCGTGGCTCTGTGACAGCCTTCTCACTTGCTTTTGTCCTCTCAAGACACCTCTGCCTGGGCACCTGGGCGAGCAGTCAGCCGCAGGTTGCCTCGACTGCCCACCGATTCAAGAGGAAGAGACCCGCAGACAGCAGCCCCAGTTAGCTATGGCGGGGGGCCTCTGCCCCGACACACTACCCTTCCTTACTGCTCCTAAACCTACAGTTACTATGCAAAAAAGATGACTTGGCCTCCGACCACCGGTTCAAATCCCTGCAACTCAGAATTGACTAAATCGATGTCCCCATCCTCCCCTTGTTTGATCCTCTGCAGGGCTACTTCTCATGTCACTGAGAGAAATCTCCAAAGTTGCTTTTCTTTCTTTCTTTTTTTTTTTAAGATTTTATTTATTTATTTGAGAGAGACTGAGAGAGAGCACATGAGAGGGGGGAGGGTCAGAGGGAGAAGCAGACTCCCTGCCGAGCAGGGAGCCCGATGCCTGGACTCGATCCAGGGACTCCAGGATCATGACCTGAGCTGAAGGCAGTCGCTTAACCAACTGAGCCACCCAGGCACCCCCAAAGTTGCTTTTCTGATAGAAGCACCAGCTGCTGGGCAGAGCCGCCAAACTCTGTGCTGTCGATGGACAAAGTAACTGGGTCCCGCTGGAGCAGGGCACGGTCGTATTCTTATTACCAAATTTTTTTTTTAGATTTTTATTTATTTATTTGACGGAGATAGACAGCAAGAGAGGGAACACAAGCAGGGGGAGTGGGAGAGGGAGAAGCAGGCTTCCCGCTGAGCAGGGAGCCCGATGTGGGGCTCAATCCCAGGACCCCAGGATCACGACCGGAGCCAAAGGCAGATGCTTAACGACTGAGCCAGCCAGGCGCCCCTATTACCAGATTTCTTAAAAGCGGGTGCTCACAATGTATGCATCATTAAACAGCAGGGCCAATTGTAGAAGGCGCTCCTTTTCCCAGACTGAATGACAATGTCACGCGTGAGGGTGGGGGGAGGCAGGCGGAGCCCCTACCTGTACCCAATGTGATCACTGCGATCCTTGAGTGAGGATGAACTGGCTAACTGGGATATGCAGCTTCTCAAAGGAAGAGTGAATCATCCATGTAGGTGATGCCTCTCCAGGGCCAGCCAACAGGCTTCTCACACCTGAGGTGGAGGGATCCGGAAAACCCACTTCACTTCTCTCCTGGTCCGGCAGTTCCTGCCCATGGATGCAACAACTCCGTCCTCTGAATTTAAAAGGCATTTAAGCCAGCAGCATAAAGTGCTTTTTGCAGACGTGCCAACCAATGAGCACCTGTGCTCGCTCTGCTCTTTACAGGTCCTGCTGGACTGAGTTTGTAACGCAGGCAAATCGGCTTATTAGGAAGAATGTATACACAGTTACACCACAGCCAACCAAGGTGAGAAGTGATCTCAAAGTGCATCTTTTGCCCTTCATGGTTTCAGATCACTATTTTTATTTATTTGTTTTTTAAAGATTTTATTTATTTGACAGAGAGAGACACAGCAAGAGAGGGAACACAAGCAGGGGGAGTGGGAGAGGGAGAAGCAGGCTTCATGCTGAGCAGGGAGTCCGACGTGGGGCTCGATCCCAGGACCCTGGGATCATGACCTGAGCCGAAGGCAGACGCTTAATGACTGAGCCACCCAGGTGCCCCTATTTTATTTTATTTTTAAGATTTTATTTATTTATTTGAGAGAGAGAGAGAAAGAGCATGATCAGGGGGAAGGGGCAGAGGGAGAGGGACAAGCAGACTCCCCGCTGAGCAGGGAGCCCCACAATGTGGGGCTCGATCCCAAGACCCTGAGATCATGGCCTGAGCCGAAAGCAGACGCTTAACCAACTAAGACACCCAGGCTCACCTCAGATCACTATTTTAAAAGTGAAGACCTATGTGGGGAATTTTTAAGCAATGATATATTGGACTCTTTCCAACCACCTTTTTAGTCTATTTGAAGCCAGGGTCTGGATCAGCTTCATGACACTGAAATGGACAGGTTATTTTTTTTTTAATTAGAAAAATTATTTATTTCTGCTCCTTTCATACATCTTATTGTGTAGGAGACAGTCTTGCATATCTGTCTGAGATAATGTACTGTCACACGTTCTGTTTAAAGGCAAAGCACCATAAGTAAAGCTGATCATCTGTCCAGAGTTTTCAGCTTATGGGATTTCGCTTCCTGATTTTACATTAATTTTTCAAAGTCAGAAATGTCATCTCCAAGAAATGTTAAGGGAACTGTAAAAAATAATCACTTTATTCAATATTATGGTTGTAGAAATTGAGTATATATTCTCTAAGACATTAAAAACTAAGAAGAAAACGGCACTTAACATCATTGGTACATCAATATAGGCAAGAGGGAAAAATACTGTGAATAAGCTTGTCTCTCTGATACTAAGAAGACATTCTAGTTCAAGTGTCAACATGCTCCTATATTTTCACTAGATGCTTCTTTTCTGCTGCTTTTCGTTCTTTTCCATATTTCACATCGCTGGCTTGGGGCAGCCTTTAAAACGTCATTAACAGGAGCAAATCCAATATCCACTGATTTCTTCTGAAAAGGCATTTGAACCCATCAGATAGCCCGACCGTTCCATTCTCATGAATACTCTAGCCATGAAAAAACTCCATAGGACACAGACAAATCCAGCGAATAGAGGAAGAAATCTATTGAGTTTTGGAATGTTGGAATGTTTGGTACATCTGCTTAGTCCAGGATTAAGAAACATAAACCTCCCATTGTAAATAGGAAGCTGGACACGAATCCATCCATAATATATTGTCCAGTTCCTCTGTGGGCCAAGAAAGCTACTGGTCTCTGATGTCCATGTTCATCAGTCATAAAGCCAACACTTGGAGGTTCAACAATAACATCATAAGTTATTCCTCCAGTGATAAGGACATAAGACCCCACCACCAGCACATACACCATCATGGCGGAAGCCATGTGCCCCCAGGGAGGCTTCTTCAGGGTCAGGTTGGGCATTCGAGCACTAAGAACAGGACCCAGTACAAGGTCTCCATCTTGGTGGTGGCAGGGGCCTCTCAACAGGGCCTCTCGACAGGCCATTTTGATGTGATTTTGTTGACATTATTTGGCTCCTTGGCCTACATCTACACAACCCAGGGATGGTTAGATTGTTACTTTGTGGGTAGACAAACAGCCTAAGGAAAAATGTACAAAACTTCCACTTCTTCATCTATAATATGTCACATTGGAACAAATGATTGCTTAGGTCCCTTCTTCGATCCAAGACCACAGGAATCAATAGCAAGCAAGCTTAGAAAACGCTAGATTCTGCTCTACCCCAGCAAAATGTGGCTGGAAGCCATCTCAATGTTGTATCTTTATAAAAGAAAAAAAAAGGAAGAGACTGCAGGCCACAGTATAACTTAGAAAACATTTGTAGGTGGGAAAGCAGAATCCTGAGGGTGGCCTATGACACGACGGGTAATTCACTGAGGCTGGTTGATATTCCTGGAATGTCACTGCAATGGCTAAATATTTCTCAACAATCTCAGGAGTTTTTTGCTTTTGTTTTTGTTTTGCCTTGCATTGTTTTGGTTTTAAGTTTCCGTTTGAGAGATGTCTTTAAGTTGAGTATTGCTGTGTCCAGGAAATACCAGCATTATAAACCTTGGAAACAATAACATGCTTCAAAATAAGGTCACTAACCATCACATGCCATCATGATTTGGCTGCCAGATTTCCACACTAGAAGTAGGCTGAGTGTGCACAGAGATAATTTAAACCTTCCCAACAAGCTTGCCTTGTTCGTCTGATTGATATAATGTATTTTATTGTAACATTCAATCTGCTGTTTTTCCATTTGCTTTAAATTCAGCACTGCCACAGAAGAAAGAGAAAATGGGACAGCTTGAAGAGGTGTAAAAATATAATTACTCTTTTGAAAGTATGCATATTTATCTATTTTTTTGCTATCCCCATCTCACTTGGTTTTCCCGCTCTAAATAGATGAGTGCTCCTGGCTCGTATACATAGCGCTTATGAGTTATTTTAATTGAGAAGAACATCCCTTATCGCAATTTCTAGACCACTGATTGTAGTGCATCTTAATAATTTCTTTTGCATCAAAAAAGAAATCAATGAAAGCACATCAGACGTGAAAGGCCACTGGCATTACCATAGGACCTCAGCAATCCAGTCTGCAAAAACACCTCGAGGCACTGAAATTTTGCTCAACACACCACCTTTAGAAAAAAAGAATGACCAAAAAAAAAAAAAAAAAAGGAAAATAAAAAACTCTTCATCAGAAAAGTATTTTCCTGGGGCACCTGAGTGGCTCAGTGGTTAAGCATTTGCCTTCGGCTCAGGTCATGGTCCCAAGGTCCTGGGATCGAGCCCCGCATCGGGCTCCCTGCTCGGCGGGAAGCCTGCTTCTCCCTCTCCCACTCCCCCTGCTTGTGTTCCCTCTCTCACTGTCTCTCTCTCTATCAAATAAATAAATAAAATCTTAAAAAAAAAAAAAAAGAAAAGTATTTTCCCAAACTACACCTAGTTTGGGCTATACTTGGCTGGATTTTATAAATCTATTACAACTCCCTCTAAAAACAATGTGCAAAGAATTCACAGCTCACATTTAAGGGTCATGCAAACCATGCTGGTCTGAATTACCAAGTGTTTCCCAATCCACAGGGCCTGAGAGATAAGAGGTGCTCCATAAGTGTTACTGAATGAATGAATGAATGAATGAATGAATGAATGAATGAATGGAAGGATGGAGGGATGGATGGATGGGTGGATAGCTACAATGTAGTGCATTGCAGAAATAAACCCTATTTAGCATTGCTGTGTCTCATCTTTGTAACTCATTCCTTTATCTGCCTTGTTAAATGTGACACTCCAGGCAGGCAAGCCCATGTGTGTCTTGGGCACAGTTGTACCGTGAGCTCCCAGCAGAGAGCTTGGAAGCAGGACCTCCAAAACGTTTGTTGCGTATCATTGTTTATGAATACATGCAAGCCCTACTTTCAGCAACAGTTGACCCAGAAATCCAAACTTACAAAAGTAAAAAAATTAGAAGACAATTCTTAGTTTTACAAAAGTATTTGGTGCAGGTTTCCTTTCATAAACAGGCTTTGAAATCATGCTTCAGCCTTTAGGGGCACCTGGGAAGCTCAGTTGGTTAAGCGTCTGACTCTTGATTTTGGCTCAGGTCATGATCTCGGGGTCCTGAGATCAAGCCTTGTGTCTGGGCTCCACGCTCAGCAGGGAGTCTGCTTGGGATTCTCTCTCTCCCTCCCAAACACACTGTGCTTTCTCTCTCAAATAAATAAATAAATAAATAAATAAATAATTAAAAAAATATATCTTCCTCAACTTTTTTTTTTTTTAAAGATTTTATTTATTTATTTGAGAGAGAGAGAATGAGAGACAGAGAGCACGAGAGGGAAGAGGGCAGAGGGAGAAGCAGACCCCCTGCTGAGCAGGGAGCCCGATGTGGGACTCGATCCCGGGACTCCAGGATCATGACCTGAGCTGAAGGCAGTCGCTTAACCAACTGAGCCACCCAGGCGCCCTCTTCCTCAACTTTTAAGAAGCACATGTGGTAGGGGGCATAAGGTACCCCTCAATTTGTGAGGACTGTCCAATCACAGAGCCACTCCGAGATGGTCAGAGTTAGAAAGCTGCACGTCCCTTCTGAGGGGTCGCCCCCTAAGCCACAAGAACAAGGTCATGCTAAGGAGTGAAACAGGCAAAGATGGTGTTAGGGGCTGAATTGTGTCCCCTCAAATCCACCCATTGAAGTCCTGATCCCCAACACCTCAGAACCAGACTGTGTTTGGAGAGAGACTCTTTAAAGGGGTGATTAAGCTAAGCCTCTTCTCAACCAGGTCTTTCTCTTCATTTCACACTGTCAGTGATTCCATGGAGATGGGTGCCTTCAAACTCACATCAAAACATCACATCACATCACCGTCCCAACAGAAAACAGCACCAAAGACCGTTTTGCCCTTTTTCTTCTTGACCATCAACAGGAGTTTACTTAGCTCCCGCTATGGGGAAGGCATAGGATGGAGTACTGTGGGGAGATAAATGGATATTACTTTTAAGTAATATGGAATATATCCAATAAATGGATGTGACTTTTAAGAAGGAGACAAATTCACCTGGAAGGGAAGAAATCAAACCTTCCCTGTCTCCCACCCCATTGTCCAAGTACAATCACGTCTTTGGACATTTTGTCCACAATTACTTTGCTAAATGTTGTAGACAAATAAGTGACTTAGTAAATCCTAAGCCGGCACTTAAGAATTTGGACATATTACATGGGGGGTGGCAGGGGAGGTGGTCAGTGTTACAGACAAAAAGAGTTGAATTCTTTCCTTGAAAATAGGCCAAGCATCATCAAACAATTAAATACATTATTTCCCTTTAATAGAAGCTCAAATCAAATGTCTCACTCAGTCAAACTAAGTTAGGAGAGAAACCATCTGTCAGCTCTGGGTTCAGCTCCAGCGGGCCTGTCTTGAACACACCATGCGCTGAGGCCTTGTCTCATTAAAAAATTATCTTAACTGCTTGCTGCCAAAAGTAATTTGCCCAGCATTGTCCACTCCTCAGAAGCAGAAGTAATGTTTCCTGTGGACGTGAGTGTTGCTGAAGTAACATCACAAGATAAATGCCTGCAGGCAGCCGGGGGGGAAAACGAGCTGGGTCGGGGGTGGGGGGGGTGGGGGGGTGGGGAAGCCCTTGCAGGAAGTGCTAAAAAAGACCTGCGGGGCCACAGGCACTCTGCAAAGCACCACGGCCTCGGCCTCGGAAAGGTGGGCAGAACTGGGGAGTTGGGACGGCACAGGCAGGTTTATAAGTAGTCCAGGAGTGTCTCTGGTTTCAGATTCTGGTCCCTTCCTTAGCTCCCACGTGAGAGCTAAAAAAATAGAACAGAGTGTGTGTGCCTGTGAGATTTGTGTGACTGAGTACTCTCAATCCCTCTCTCTCCTCTTCCCTCGCTGTCCCCCCTCCCCTCCTCTCTCTGTCTCTCAGTCTGCCTCTCTTCCTCCTCCTCCTCCTCTTCCTCCTTCTCCTCCTTTTCCTCCTATTTCCCTTTTCCCTCCCCCTCCTCCTTCCCCCTTTCCCTTTCTCCCTCTTTCTCTTCTCTCTCCCTCTCCCTTTCCCCCCTCTCTCTCTCTTGCACTCTCTCTCTCTCCTCCCTTCCCACCCTCCGTTCCTCAATCTCCAATAAATTACTCCATATCACTTGTTCCTAAGGCCTCGGCTTTGCAAGAGGAGCTGCTGAGGGGGTGGGGAGCGATCGTGCGGAACTCCAGTAACTCGGGGAGGCAGACAGCTGGGAGAAGCCAGCAAGGCAACCTCTTCCCCTGACTCCTGCCTTCTCCAAGGCTCCGTTTGCTCTCCCTTAAAGACTTTCTTTCTCCTCTGTGGCTGCCCTTGGATGCTCAGCACATTTTGTTTGCCCCTCCATCTGCGCTCTGCTCGGGGAGACCACAGGTCGAGCATGGTATCAGTGAGCTGGTGGGGCATGGAGGATGGGGAGCACCCGGAGCACAGAGGGAGGAGAGAGGGTGGTCCAGGTGTTTATTCCCAGATTCCCTCCTGCAGGCTGGCTGCACACTGGCTGCCACCTCAGCTGACAGTCATGCTCCCGTCTCTGTCCTTGGAGCTAAGGGGGGGCATGGTCCTCTGACCGACTCTACGCTGTTGCTTGTGGTTGCTCGACACCCACCCCGGGGCTTGTGTGAGTAGCCCGTAAGACAGTCGTGGAGGTACACCTGTCAGATCTTCCCTTCAGAAAGAACTTGCTGTCCCCAAACAAAATCACGGTTAACTGACTGCCTTCAAGCTTCAGAACATGTTTGTTTGTTGTTTTGCCACACTTCCTTAGCAGCCCTAGCCCATGACCGAGCATGGTGGGCACCAGGGCCTGGCCACTTTGGCCCAGTAAGAAGACTCCACTAACTGGCAGTCCTGGCTCCCAGGCCCCCTTGGGCTGGCTCTGAGCTGTGTGCGGAGCTCCCCTGCCCAATTATGCTTCTTTCCTTTCTTTCATCTGCGAGTGAAGGCTCTCCCAGTTCATTCCTGCTTCCCTCCTATCTTCCATGGGCATAACCTCCCACAAATCAATGACACCCCCAACTCCAGCATCTGCTTCCTGGGCAATCCAACTAACACATGCCTTTTCAAAACCCTCCCCAAATGACTCTATCTGACCATAGCACCTCTTCCCTACCAGGCCCCTAACTGAGACACCTTGATATTCATTGAGTGGATTTTCACATGGGTTCACATACTGACTTGGGGAGGAGAAGCCCCAGAGCCCCTCCAGGGGGCTGCCCTGCCTATGATTGCAGACCAAGGGAAATGAACCTGAGCCCCCCGTCCCTGCTCCCTCCCAGCTTCCCCATCTGCATTTCCTCACCATCCACATCCATACTCCACCCCCAGCGAGGCTTGAGCATGGGATCCTAAGATAACAGGGAAAGCTGGAGAGGTGCGGAGAACCTGCGAGATGCTGGGGAATAAGGAGCCGCAGTAATAAGAAGTGCGGGTGTCTGGCTTTTCTCAACAGAACCTTAGGAAAGTGCATTTAATCCTCATCATTTGGAAGAAAACATCCAAAGTCACGGAAGCAGTGAGGCAAAAATAGCATCAGAAAGGCCCGAAGTCTAATCATAAACCTTGGAGCCTAAACTTGTTACTAACTGGGAACTGGGCTACTTGGCCTTTCTGGGCCAATCTACACTCTGTGGGAGAGAAGATGAAGAAGCGGGGGTCCTCTGTAGGCGGGATGACCCTGAATTGCCTAGGTGGGGGCGTGGGATGTCCAACACAATTTTGGGAGACATCTCGGTGAGAAATTCCCTGATACGTGCAACACTCCACACCTTTTCTAATTCTCTTAAGACAGGATGAGTGCCACAAAACCCTAAAAACAAAATCAACTTTGTCATGAAAAGCATAAGTCATAGAGAACCTGAACATCGAGGCTACATTTTCTAGGGCCGCTCTAATTTCAACAATTGTGGCCTTTTGTCAAAAAACACACTTATGATCAGATTGTATCTTTTCCTTTGGGATTCAGAAAATTTGGTCCTATTGTTCATGCAGCATCTTTAGGAGAGGGAAAGAAATGGTGGAAAGGCGAAGTATGACTGTAATATTCTTCAAAATATTCTTTGAGAAACTTCCAAAATGCTAAGATCCATTCCTATCATATCAGTTACTGGATCTTTTTATGTAACAAATGAAGTTCAGTGGTCCTCCACTAGTGTCCCTCACCTCCAGATGTGGTTATTTCTTGATTTTCTTTTGGGTCCTCAGAGAGCCAAACGCCAAGATGGAATTAGGTAGATGAGACATTTACTGAGAGAAATGCCTGTGAAGGTAAAGAGAAGGGAGCAGGAGGAATTGAGGAGAGGCTTCAAACCAGGACACAGATCTAACACCTGTGAAAGAAAAGTGGGAAGGATTGAGAAGAAAGAGCCTCCGACTGCAGCATCATTCTGAGGAAATCTGGGTCAGGTCATGGGAAAGTCCTTGAGCCAAAATTGCCCATCAGAGGGGTCTTCTGTCTGGCAGAAATGGCCCTGAGCCAGCTGTGTTCCCTCTGCATTCAACTCCCTGCCCTTTCAACCACCCACACGTTTACCCACATCCCCTGCAATCCAAATGCCTCTCCTAAAACGCCAATAGAGGCTCTCTCCAGGCCTTTCTTCCTGGGTCCCTGACTGCTTGCTTTCTCTTCCCTCCAGGTCCTGGCCTCACTAGTTAGCCCATTTGTTCCTACTTCTTCAACCCTAGAAGTAAGAAGCAATAGCGGGCCAGAAAATAGCTCAGTGAGGTCAGGGAGCTGCAAGGGGGTTGGTGTGGCTGGTGTGTGAGCTAGGGATGCTTCGTGACGTAGGCAAGGCCACTTACAGAGGGCTCCTGGGCTGTCCTGAAAGCTTGACCTTTACCCCATGACAGCTAGGTGTGGGCCATGAAAGGAATTAATCAGAAAACATCAAGTGTCATGGAAGGAATTAATCGGCACCCAACAGATTCGCATTTCAGTTGTGGGAGAGGTTCACGGAGGAGAGACTGGAGCCCAAGCCCAGACCAGACCGGTGAGCAGATCACGGCAGCGGGCCCGGGCCAGGGAAAGTGAGAATGCGGACCGAGACTTAAGGGTGAAGACAGCAGTGGGATGTGAGTGTCCCAGAGCCCTGTGCTCACGGCTCAGCTGATGGCTGGTGGGCAGCTCTCCCTCACTCCCCACCACATTTCCCCACCTCCTAAATCTGTTCTCCTCTCCTGCTTGGGACCCGAAGTGCACGCCCCCTCTCCTTGCGCCTGTGGGCAATCGGTCAGATCTCCACGGTTCTACCTGATAAACATCTCCACGGCGTCCTGACTGTCCTGTCCTTGGGTCAGGTTTGGCCTGGACCACTAGCACACTCGTTGGTCTGCCTACCTCCACGCCTGCATCTCCAATTCATCCTTCACGCTGCTGTCAGTGGCTTTCACTGGCTGCAAGAAGAACACAAACCCTTTATTATTGCGTATAAGACCTCCCACCCTCTGGCTGCAGGAACAGCTCTGTAGCTCATCTCCCACCCCCCTTCGCCTGCAGTGCTATGATCTAGCAATACACACGTGCAGTTCCTCAATCACACCCTGCCATTTCGTGCCTCTGTTCTTTTTATCCACTAGGCTCTCCATCTAGAGCACACCTACCTTCCTTGCAAACCTAGCACACTCCCACTCATTCCCTAAAACCTGCCACATCAGATTCTCTCTGAAGTCTTTCTTGTATTTCCGCTTATTTTAATTTGTATTATAATTACTTCTTCCTGGCTAGTGTGTAAATGTCATGAGAACAGGGATCATGAATATCTTGGTTTTTTAAACATTCTCTCTAAGACTTAGCATCATTCCTGGTACATAATGAATGCTCAATAAATACTTATTGAATGAATAAATACAGATTTTGTCTCCTCCAGTAGACAATAAGCTTTTTTTTTTTTTTTACATAAGATCTACACCCAACATGGGGCTTAAACTCACAACCCCAGGATCAAGAGTCACCGACTCTTGCTCTATTGAGTGAGCCAGCCAGGCACCCCATAGACCACAAGCCTTTTTTTTTTTTTTAATTTTTTTATTCTTATGTTAATCCCCATACATTACATCATTAGTTTTAGATGTAGTGTTCCATGATTCATTGTTTGTGCATAACACCCAGTGCTCCATGCAGAACGTGCCCTCTTTAATACCCACCACCAGGCTAACCCATCCTCCCACCCCCCTCCCCTCTAGAACCCTCAGTTTGTTTTTCAGAGTCCATCGTCTCTCATGGTTCGTCTACCCCTCCGATTTCCCCCCCTTCATTCTTCCCCTCCTGCTACCTTCTTCTTCTTCTTCTTTTTTTTTTTCTTAACATATATTGCATTATTTGTTTCAGAGGTACAGATCTGAGATTCAACAGTCTTGCACAATTCACAGCACTTACAACCACAAGCCTTTTGAGGCAGGGACTGAGTCATATTCATCTCTGTATGCTCCCGAATAATTTTGTTAGTACAAGATTAGTACAAAGTTGCTGAACTAGGAAAGTTGATCTACTAATTTCTTACTGCATCGGGAAAAAAACTATTTTTCCAAGTTCCTCGTTTCATTTAAAAGATGACTTTAGGGAATAGCTAAGTTCAGAATAGAGCCAAATCATAGAGTATTATGGATTTTCCCTAAACAAAACAAAAGGGGAAATTATCTGTTTTAAAACCCTTACATTAGACGACAATGGCTTAAGAAAAAATAAAATCTCAAAGCTATGCTGAAAGAAACATTTAAAAATTTATACTGAGAGGGTGAGGAGTCTCTTATTCCTTGAGTCTTAACGTTGATATCAGTAGAGAAATGGAGACTGTGAATAATATTTAGACCACAATTTTCATCTTTGCAAAGTTGAAAATCTAGGTAGTTTTCTTGACTCGGACTTTTATTAGGACATCATGTTAAATCCACATATCAAAGTCTTCGGGGGTGACATTGGACACAATATTACTGAACCATTACGGGGGCACATCAATTAAAACCCAGCTGGTGAACAAAATGACAATCTCATTTTTTTCAATGCCTCATCACAAGATGTAAAAAATTTCCCCAAATTACCAAATGATTATTCGTTTTAATCAAGGTAAAAACTATACTAAGCTGCGGAACAAAGCCCCCAGCACACAACCGTGCTCCCAGAGCTGGAGACTGGCAGGATCAACTCAGGAAACCAGCCTGGTGGTCCAGGTTGCCTTGACAACTGCTCCCATAAAACCAGCCTTCAAAGATAGGCTCAGACAAAGCAACAAGGAAGACTAATTGATGATCAGCCTCTAATATCTAAGACAAAAGAGTGATTGGATGATACTGTGTGAATATTTCTAAATTTAAATGAACATTTGGGTGGGGGTGTTTTAAACCTTACTGTTTTGTTGTGGTTTTTTTTATGGAATTCTCCCTTCTTTCTCAGTTCCAAAATAAGAAACCCCCTTTTTAAAGGGATAACAAGCACAGCTGAACAGCCGGCTACCTTGGAAAATCTAACCTGGAAAATAATTCTTTCTCATTTAAACTCAAAACTCCCCCCCAAAGAGGCAGCAGGGGAGTCAGGAAAAGATGAGAGGCAAACGGGAGGTAGCTGGGAGAGATTTAATCACAACTCTTCAAAAAACCCTCCTTGTGTGGGGGGGTGTGATGGGTGCCTCAGCAATCCTGGTGTGCTGCCAAACACCAGGAAATCAGTTCATAGCCCAAACTGTCACAAAAATGCGAGCACACTTGGAGAGAGAGAAGGCGACAGTTCCCCGTGTCAGCCTCTCTGCCGTTTGCCTGCAGAGCACAGATGTCTCAGCGAGCAATTCCAGGTGCAGAAAGAAACCTGTGTACAAACAGTAGACAATTTGAGAAGGGTAGGGACAGAGAAGCAACAATTCACAGTAAGGATAAACAACGCCAAGAAACCCAGTGTGTTGGAACAAAAGAAGCCTTTGAGGTGTTATAATAGAATTACTAAGCCAATTGTGGTCACCCAAATAAGAGAGACCAGAAATTCAATTACTCCAACCCTGAGGAATAAATACATAAAATAAGAAGCCAGAGAGAAAGCAAGCCAAAACAAAGACTTACATTAACAAAAGGACTCTAAGGAGTCCACCTTCCTCTTACTGTGTTTTCTCGGCGGTATTTTAGATGCCATTCCCCAAATGTGCAATTATCTCAGCAGAACGAAGTAAGAAGTGAAACTGCAGGGTGTGCTCACTACAGTGCACGGGGGCAGACACAGAAATTGGGGGCGCAAGGGCAGTTGCTAGACAGGAGCTGGACAGTCGCCCGCATGACCTGTAATGCAGAAAACTCAACAAGTCCTTGAAACACGGAGCCTAAGAAAAGTACTTTGAATTATTTCATCTTAAGTAAAACAAACAGGAGTGCGCGGCTGGCTCAGTCAGTAGAGCATACGACTCGATCTCGGGGTTGTGTGTTCGAGCCCCACGTTTGGTGGGGGCCTGCTTTAAATTTTTTAAAAAAAGGTATTTAAGTAAAACAAACTGTTCTTCAAGTTCAACAGCAACACAACAACAGCAAATCCACAAAAAGTCATACTCCTTTCATTGTGGGAAGGGAGAGTGGAATGTCCAGAGTGGTAAACCTCTTCAGTTGTGTGGTTGGACCTGGTCGCTTACCCAACATGGGTGGGGAGGCCAGAGATGTGTTTGCACAACTTGTTGTCCTGAAGGCTTGTTGTCCTGAAGACATCAGCGCCTTGGCCCAAAGCGCCTTCTCTCCAACTGAGAATGAGGATGGTGTATGGCGACAGATGACAGCTCATGACCCTTGCAGGCTACGAGGGGGATTCTCAACGCCAAGGCACTTCAGTCACTTCAGGGGATGACTGATTCCCTTAACTGGAGTTACGTTTGGTTTTTAAAATTTTAAGCAGTACGTTAATTCATTGTTGGTGAAGGTATGGAGAAATGACTGCTGCTTAAATTGTTGGTGAGAAGTGTTCTTTTGATACAAGCTTTCTGGAAGAAAATGACGTTATGTGTATCAGCACTTAAAAGGAAGTACAGTTGACCCATGAACAATGTGGGGGCTGGGGGTGCTGACCCCCTGCACAGTTGAAAATTGGCCACAGAACTTTTGACTCCTCCAAATCTTAACTACTATTGACTTGAAGCCTTACTGAAAACATAAACGGTCAATTAACACATATTTTGTATGTTCCAATAAAGTAAGCTAGAGAAAAGGAAATGTTATTAAGAAAGTCATAAGTTGGGGCACCTGGGTGGCTCAGTTGTTAAGCATCTGCCTTCGGCTCAGGTCATGATCCCAGGGTCCTGGGATCGAGCCCCATATCCAGCTCCCTGCTCTATGGGAGGCCTGCTTCTCCCTCTCCCACTCCCCCTGCTTGTGTTCCCTCTCTCGCTGTCTCTCTCTCTGTCAAATAAATAAATAAAATCTTAAAAAAAAAAAAGAAAGTCATGAGGAAGAGGGGCACCTGGGTGGCGTAGTTGGTTGGACATCCAACTTGGTTTCAGCTCAGATCGTGATCTCAGGGTCGTGGGATCGAGCCCTGCATCAAGCTCCACACTCAGCACAGCGACTACTTGAGGCTCTCTCACCCTCTGCCCCTCCCCCTGCTCGCTCTCTCTTTCTCTCTCTCTCTTTCAAAAAAATACTTAAAAAAAAAAAGAAAATCATAAGGAAGAGAAAATACATTTGCAGTACTGTATTGTATTGAAAAAAATCTGCATGTAAGTGGATCCGTGCAGTACAAACCCATGTTGTTCAAGGGTCAGCTGTAATCAGAGAAGCAGCTCTATCTTCAAAATCTATCTATAATCTGTCCATTTCTCATCAGCCACTGCCACCTTCCTGGTCCAGTCCACCATCACCTCTTGCCTGTTTTTCCAAAATAGCATAAAGGTTGGTCACCCTTGACCCTTCAAGTCTATACTCAACAAGCAGTCAGATGATATCTCGTCACAAGCTCGGATGACTTCTCATCTTTTTTGAATGAAAGCCAAGACCTCACCACTGTCTTACAAGGCTCCCTCCTCCCATTTCCCTCCTCCCCACCCCCCAATCTCTCAGAGTCATCTTTTGCTTCTCTCCTCTTTGCTGCATCCACTTCAGCCAGATCAGCCTCCATGGTGTTCCTGAACTCACCAGGCATGCTTCTGCCCCAGGGCCTTTGTACTTGCTGTTCCCTTATCCCAGACAGCTCATGCCCTCTCTGTCCTACCTTCACCCCTGGCTTCATCAACTTCAAATCTTTTCTCAAAAGTCATCTTCTCAGTGAGGTGAGGCTTTTTTTGCCTGCCCTAACATCGCAATGTTCCCTCACTTACGATTCCTCTTTCCTGCTTTTCTCCCCAGCATTTATCAACTTATCATCCTCTGACACCCTGTATAGTTGACAATTTTTATTTAAATAACATAGAAAAGAGCCATCCTCATAACTCTGGAACACCTAGGGAGTAACTAGGCAGCTGATCTCTGAGTTATATAAACTAATAAAAGAATTCATACATGTCATTTAAAAATCAATTTGCTTGCGTTTTAGTTACCTCGCCATCTATAAATAGCTATAATTGATATTTATATATGTCATGACTACTCTCTCCAGAAGAGAAAACCAATATGCCACTATGAAAGATAATCATTCGTTAGTTCGACGTCTTCTTATATCTTACTGATGAGGATCATATCCTGGTGTTAGATGGGCTCTGGATCTTTCTGCACAATGTGAGTTGTAAGAAATGTAAATTTTTTTTATTTTTAAAGATTTTATTTATTTATTTGAGAGAGAGAGAGAGCACGAGAGGGGGAGGGGCAGAGGAAGAAGCAGGCTCCCTGCGGAGCAGGGAACCTGATGTGGGACTCCATCCTAGGACCCCAAGATCATGACCTGAGCTGAAGGCAGTCGCTTAACCAACTGAGCCACCCAGACGCCCAAGAATTGTAAATTCTTATGCATGCAAATTAAAACATACTATAATTAACTAATACAGATAAGTCATCTTCTTCAAATCCTATTTAATGAATATAACCATTTGCTTTTCTGGATAACTAAATTGCATGGCTTCAGCCACAGCATTAACCCCATGTTAATTCTGCAGTATTATGACAAATGTATTCTTGTTTATAGCTTTCATTACCTGTAAACTTCTCAAGCCCAAAGCATATGTGTGTGTGGAGGGGAATGAATCTTCTCTTTCCCTTAGTCTATCTGGCAGTCAGAAATTCGGTCCACAGATATTTTCAGATGACTTCATGTCTACTGATGCTGGGGACGCAGCATTGGGCGAGCTGCATAAGGACCCTTCCAGTGTAATAAGACAGGTTGGCACAGAGCCGTGAGTGTTATGAAAGCGAGCAGAGCGAGCCCTTGGCGCGTGTAACAGAGAGGGTCCCTCGGGTGGGGTCGAGGGTCAGGAAACACCTCTCTGAGAAGTGAGGTTTAACTCTTGAATTTTCTTGGCAAATGCAATGGAGAAGGAAGGACTTTTCAGGCAGAGGGAACAGTATGTGCAGAGAAAGACCCTAAAGTGGCAAAAGGATGATATGTTCCAGAAGCAGAAAGAAAACCCATAAGATGGGGCACCTGGGTGGCTCAGTCAGTTAAGCATCAGCCTTTGGCTCAGGTCATGATCCCAGAGTTCTGGGATCGAGCCCCGAGTTGGGCTCCCCTGCTTCTCCCTCTCCCTCTGCCCCTCCCTCTGCTCATGCTCGCTTGTGCTCTCTCTCTCAAATAAATAAATAAATAAAATCTTAAAAAAAAAAGAAAAGAAAACCCGTAGACTGGAAAGATGGACACAGTGGGAGTCCAGGCGAGGACTATTAAACTTGATCCTAAGGGCAAAGGAAGGCAGTGGAGGGTTTTAAGTCAGGGATCGGTTTGCTCTGTGCCCTGTGGTCAGCTGGTCTCTGCAGTCTTTTGATTTTCTGACCATGTCCTTGTCTAATTGCTGTGCTGTTACGTAAGAACAATTCCGGACTCATTTTCCAGGACTTTAGCGAACCACGTTAAATCCATTTTACTCTCTATCATGCTTATTTGTAGGATATAAAATAGATTTTCAGTAACACCTAAAGAACCTCATTGCTAAGTCCTTAGGGAAAAAATTTAAATTTCACCTGTAGTACCTATAGTATCTACACTCTTCCATATTCTCCTACCAGATGCAATGCGAGGCAGTGTGGCAGAGCACTTAGAAGAGAATGGATCCTAGAGCTGGGGTTCAAATCCTGGCTCTGTCATTTACCTCCTTGTGTGAATTTGAGCAGGTCACTTAATTTCCCTGTGCCTTGGTTTCCTCATTTGTGAAGCAGGAGATAATAATAGGAACTCATAGGCAGGGTGACCACATAATTAATCATCCAAACTGGACATTTGGGAGACAGAAGGGGGACCCAGCATAGGCCGATGTGCGTGGAGCACTTAGAGTGGCGTCCGGCTCAGAGTAAGGCTGGTGTCGTCATTCCTGAGATGCTTTCACTGATTTCTGAGAAGACTAGAACCACCAACTGATTTTAAACATCAACATGGTTGGAAGGGAGAACCAAGAAATATTTAAAACTCCATGAAACTGTGTCAGACTCAAAAGTACTGTGACTTGAAGAGGATTATCTTTTCACAGAAAACTAAACAAAGAGATAAAAAAAAATCTAAATAAAAGCAAACCATAGTTGTGCTCAGAAAGACAAATACTTTTGGTGGGCAATATTGGTTAAATGCTAGTGTAAGTACATTTTAAGACGGGATTTAAAATGATCTGACTTACAGACGTGGGTGTTAGGCTGTCAGAAGTATCAATTAGGGGAGCACTTCATTTAGTTCTGATTATGAAAGTAATAACTGCTGGTTATAGAAAATTTGAAAATGAAAAAAAGAAGGAAATGAAAAGTCATTCATTCTCCTACCACTAAAAATAACCACCAGGGGGGCGCCTGGGTGGCTCAGTCGTTAAGCGTCTGCCTTCGGCTCAGGTCATGATCCCGGCGTCCTGGGATCGAGCCCCACATTGGGCTCTCTGCTCTGCGGGAAGCCTGCTTCTCCCTCTCCCATTCCCCCTGCTTGTGTTCCCTCTCTCGCTGTGTCTCTCTCTGTCAAATAAATAAATAAAATCTTAAAAAAAAAAAAATAACCACCAGGAATGTTGGCTACCTGCTCTCATGTGCAATACGCCAATTTTCCGTATGCTCTCTCTTATGCATACACATGTATGTGGATAGATCGATTGATCTATCATCTATCTATCTATCTATCTATCTATCATCTATCTATCTATCTATCATCTATCTATCCTTTCAAAAATAAGGTAATTCTATAAATGCATGTGTATTAGTTTCCCAGACCTACCATAACAAAGTACCACAAATCGGATGTCTTTAAAAAATAGAAATTTATTCTCTCAGTTCTGGAGCCTAGAAGCCTGAAATCAAAATATTGGCAGGGCCACGCTCCCTTTGAAGATTCTGGGAAAGGATCCTTTCTTGCCTCTTCCAGCTTCTGGGGTTGCGAGCCATCCTTGGCCTTCTCCCTCTGATCTCTGCCTCTCTCTTCACGTGGCCTTCCCCCCTGCGTGTCTGTGTCTCTGTGTGCCCACATGGCCTTCGTGTAACGATACCCCTCACTGGATTTAGGGTCCAGCTTCATCCAGTAGGACCTCTTCTTAACTAATGACATCTGCAAATACCCTATTTGCAAACAAAGTCATATTCGGAGGTTTCAGGTGGACTTGAATAGTTGGGGGACACCATTCAACCCAGTACAGCACGTGCTGAAGCCATCCGGCTATCCCGTGTAAGATGTGGTAGGCTTCCTCATCCTGCGATACCCCAAATGTAATATTTGTATCTCCTCTTACTGAGTCCAATGTAGTTCCTTCCACACTTCCCCCCAGGAATGTCTGCTTTCTTTCTGGGGCAGGGTGGGGGTGTTTCTGACATCATCCAGGACCCAGGGAGAAGAATCCAATCTCCCTAGAATCACGGGAACTATAGCCTGCATTTAGCCCCTTCACGGGGTGAAGTGTGACCTAAGAGTTAGCCACCCAACGCACCATTTTGTCAGGCCAGCATTTACACAGCTACTCCCTGAGCACATGCCTGCCTCCTAAGCCCTGCCTTAGCCTAGACTCATGTCTTCATGCTCATGGGCCTAGAATGATCACTGACACTGGTTGGCTCAGGATACAACAGGCACTAGTCCTATCGCTTTCCGACCTCAAGGTAATTTTATTTGGAAAGACCCTTTGCTTTAACCTGACCATAAGCCATAGTAAGGCCCTCACAATCTACCGCAAAAGATTTGTCTAATGTTAAGCTTCAGGTACAAGTTATTGGAGTCTTGTCACTTCCCCTTCAGAAGGCCCCTGGGCTCCGTATGCAAATGAGAGCACCTCCTTCCTGGAACGATTTGCACTAGGAGGCACTAGGAAAGATACCTGGGCTCAGTCAGAGAAAATGTACTGTCCCACCCTCAGGCAACGGGTGCCTGACTGCCTTCTTAATTTCAGAACAAGTGAACGACTATTAAATAATCCTTCCCATAAAAAGAAAAGTGTGGGTTGGGCGGCTGGTGGTCTCCTATAGACCTAGAGATATCTGGCATCACTTCAAAGTCCCCCCAGCATCACCCATGGGCTGCTTTGGAAACAGCATCCCATCATAATTTGCATACTCTCTTATCCCATGGATGTACTATAACTTATTTAACTGTTCCCATATTTTGATACATTTAAGGTGATTTCCCATCAGTAGTTAACTGGGATAAAAGTCCTCATCCACTTAATGAATATTTATTATGCATTTACCAGGTCCCAGTCAATGTTTTAGGCCCAAAGAGTCTAAAGTTCTTGTTTCTGGGGCACCTGGGTGGCTCAGCTGGCTAAGCATCTGCCTTCGGCTCAGGTCATGATCCCAGAGTCCTGGGATCCAGTCCCACATCGGGCTCCTCCTTGCTCAGTGGGGAGTCTGCTTCTTCCTCTCCCTCTACCCTTCCCCCCTGCTCATGCATTTCTCTCTCTCTCTCTCTCTCTCTCTCTCTCGCTCTCACACTCTCAAATAAATAAAATCTTTAAATAAAATAAAATAAAGTTCTTCTTTCTGAGGAGCTTACATTTTTGTGACAGAGAAGGAAGACAACAAACAATAAGTGTAAAATGTATGCCCTCATAATTACAATGAAGAAAAGTAAGGCGGAGCAAGGTGAGAGAGTTAGGGGGTTGCTATTCCAGATGGGACAAGTGGGAGGGGCCTTATGAAAAAGCTGGTGTTTGATATACCTGCCCAATTTGGTGAACTGGATAGGTTCTTTATAAAGCACAGGAACACTCACGTGAAGTTCTGTCTTTTTTGTTTCTGTTGTTTGTTTGCTAACTACATCACATATGACTATAAATAAAATGGACATCTCTCCATTAAGTGAAATCACCACTCACATGCAATTTACACCAGCCCATGATGAATAAACTGGATTAAAAAATCAATGGTTGCTCATAAAACTACAATTAATATTATGTCTCCTCCATGAATTATGGTGAGTCACCAAATGAAAGGAGGACATGGAAAACCATGAAAAGTGGCCACCAATCAGCATTCAGTTTTGATATGACTGGATCTATTTGTAGCATATTCTTTTTTCTGAAGAGATTTGACAGTCTTTTGCCCTTCAATAGTTTGTCAACAAAAGTGGTACCAAATGAAGACTAGCAGAATGATGTGGACTCTAAAAGTGAATCTTTCACAACTTATCATTACAACTTACTTACTAAAAAGACCCAGTCTGCGTTTACAATGCTGTCTTGAATATCAAATATTTAAATATTTTTGTCACACTGAGAACCAAGCTCTTATACCTTCGTTTTATCATGCTGCAACATTTTAGGTAACCAGATGTTTAAATGTCCTGCACTTAATTTTTAAGTTGTTTGTGTCGGGGGGAGGCATGTGCACTCTGGTTACCTAAGTAACCATCCATTAATGCTAAGTTTTGTTTGTTTGTTTTTTAAGTAGGCTCCACGCCCAGCATGGAGCTCAACACCGGGCTTGAACTCAAGACCCTGAGATCAAGACCCGACCTAAGATCAAGAGTCAGACACTTAACTGAATGAGCCACCCATGTGCCCCCGTTAATGCTATGTTTTAAAGTGATATGAACAGAGGACATAACTTTTAGAGGGAAAATCTCATTTTGGAGACTTTTCTTATGTTAATACCAAGTTGTTCTTACCTCTTAGAAGCTTAGCATATCTTCCTTCCCAGAAACTCCTATGTATTTGAACAGCAAAGAACGGCCACTTTGCCATGTAGCTTCTGGTGAGACACAAAGTGGACTAGGAGCCAGAAAACCTGGGTTAGCATCTCAGCCACTGACCAGCTATGTGATAATAGCTAGTTTTTACTGAGTCCTCACTTGCCGCTCCACACCCATGGTTTCCATTCTGTGGTTAATTCACATTTTACAGAGAGGCTTAGAAAAGGTCAGCAACTTGCTCAGGATCAAAGAATAGCAGAGGTGGGATCTTACCCAAATCATCTTGAGGCTCCATTTTCTCCTCTGTCCCATGGAGTTAGTTGTCCAAGTTCAGTCTGTTTCACTGGAGAATAATTTATTAAATGCTCAACAAACCGCTTTGAAAACATTTCAAATTCTAATCACAAAAGCCCTTGAATAGATAATCCATTTTCATGGCTCAAAAACCCAAACAATATAAAATGGTGAAGAATCTGGTTCCCACTCTTATTCCTATTTATCTTACTTTCCTACCCTTTTTTTTCTGTACAAGGAACCATCCAATTATTATTTATTTATGCAAATAAATAAATAATGAGAATAATTTCCCCTTCTTTATATGTTTAATCTCTATGGAAGGTATTCTTGTGTCAGCAAATACATAGCTTCCTTGTCCTTTTTGACAGTTGCCTAATACCTTACTGTGTAGATGTACCATTGTTTATTTAACAAGCTCTCTATTGGTGGACATTAGATTTGTTTCCCAATCTTTTGCTATTATAGACAATCAAGCCCAGAATTTTATTTTTGTGGAAAAACAAAGATACAGAGTGCCTATGTGTGTATATTATGAGAGGAACAGTAAATAGGAGAACTCTTAGGTCCCTGTTTTGTTCAGTGCTGTCATTCCTTACCCATTTTTGATATTTAACACAAGATGAAGTTCGTCAAGCTTAACTAAAGGAACCTATACCTTTTTGGGGCCCCTGGGGTGGCTCAGTCAGTTAAGCGTCTGCCTTCAGCTCAGGTCATGACCTTGGGCTCCCGGGATTGAGCCCCACATCAGGGATCCCTGCTCAGCAGGGAGTCCGCTTCTCCCTCTCCCTCTGCCCCTCCCCCACCACTCGTGCTCTCTCTCGTGCTCGCTCGCTCTCAAATAAATAAATAAAATCTTAAAGAAAAAAGAAAGAAAGAAAGAAAGAAAGAAAGAAGAAAGAAAGAAAGAAAGAAAGAAAGAAAGAAAGAAAGAAAGAAAGAAAGAAAGAAAGAAACCTATACCTTCTTATGGAGTCTTCTCATCCGGGAGCCCCGAGGGACCAGAGAATTAGAGCCCCATGGATGTATCATTATCACTGTCACTTTTTACTAATCTTGTCTTGGGTTTGCTTATTTTAAAACTCTGCCTATACAACTAGATCCTTGTGAACATATTGTCCAAAGTCTGATATATTAGAAGAACTGCTTCTAGAAAAATATATCCTGGAATATGTGTTTCCTTTATCACAGTCTGGGCAATCATAAACCTATGCTGGATTGACTAAGGACATAGCCCAAAGACATCCATGACAGCTGACACAAAAAGAGGGAGGTAGGGAGGTAGGAGGGAAATCCAAGGCAGAAGGCAGGTGTCTCATGATTTTAGAAGGTCAGCTTCTCCCTACTTTCTTCTCTACTCTGTCGCAGATGAGGAGGAGATTCTAGAACTGACCTTAAGTAGGTTGAGTTTGTTGTGGCCTAAGTGGGTGATATCAAAGACATCCCCAGATTTCCTTCACCTCTCTTCTCTTAGTCACTGTGTGGAAGTCTTCACTTTTACTTCTCTTTGTCACTGCCTAAAATTCCACCAATTACAGGTTCATTTGGGTTAAAAGCATCTCATTTAAAAGGTAAATATCTTCAGTCATTCATGCCTTAAAGTAAATTGATTTACTCAGTTACCCTGTCCTAACAGCCAGTGTGGATCAGCCACATACTAAGGGCTGGTGTGGAGGGGTCGGGGGTCAGGGGTGAGGCGGGATGCTTACAGTAATTTTGGAATGGGGTGGGAGCAGATGAGTGGGAAGGGGGCAGCAGGGAGAAAGACTCTGGAGTTCCAGAGGTGGAGGACTCTTCAACACTTGAAGAGAAAGAAGCAGGGAATAGAGACACACAGAAGCGAAGTCTGCTGGGCCCCAAAAGGGACAGTGTCCTTTCTATAATCTTACCCAAGAGCAGCCCTGCTTATTTGGACATGTTTACCAAGAATGCATCAGTTGCTTCACTCTGGATCTTTCCTCTGTATTGTTTGTTTTTGTTTACTATTCCAGCTGTAAATTGGAATATAAAGCTGGTGAAGAAGGTACAATCAGAGAGTAATTACTGGTATATGTGGTGTTTGGCTGATGGCATCCTCAATGACAATAGCCCCCTGGCACTGTGGTTTAACCACAGAATATTTTGTTTCATGGTCTGGATTTCAAAATTCTCAAGCATATCATTATGCCCACTCCAAGAACATGAAGAAACAACTTAGACTGGAGCGAAGATTTTTTTTTTTTTAAAGGGACACAGTGAGGGGAAGAAAAGCAATACATGCATTGGCAAAGAACTAAGTTAATCATTTCCCACATGATTCAACGGAACAGAATCTCAGCTTCAAGCACATCTTAGTTCCCCATCTTCCCTCTGCAAAGACTCCCCTAGTGGCTCAAGTCTTTAACAGAAGATGCCAAGCTGCCCTGTGAATGGCAAAGCAGCCTAATACAACATCTGTATTTTGACAGATCAACTTCTAGGAATCAGGAGAGAAACATCATGTAACACCATGCGCACTGAACCCTTTGTGAGCCTGACAGATATTAAGCAATAGTGTGTCCTGCTTCCCAAACTTCTCCTGTCAGAGTTTCTGTTTTCAATTTTGTTTTGTTTTGACATCTGCATTATCCTCTGGGTCTCCTTTTGGTTTTCACTTCACCCCTATTTAAGTGTTTCTTCCTGGGGCGTCTGGTGGCTCAGTGGGTTTAGCAGCCGGCTCTTGATTTCAGCTCAGGTCATGATCTCAGGGTTGTTGGATCGAGCCCTGTGTCAGGCTCTGTGCTCAGCACGGAGTCTGCTTGTCCCTCTCCCTCTGCTCCTGCTCCCACTCTCTCTCTCTCTCTCTCAAATAAATGGATGAATAAAATTTTTAAGTGTTTCTTCTTCTCCTGGCCATAGCAAATACTGTACATGATCCCATCCTCCATTCTCTTCCCACAAACCACAAATGGTATTTCTCCAACAATATCACCTCACCTTCTATTTTATATTTACATTGTACCTCATTCTCATGTCCCTCTGGAAGACCCCATGGCTGAGCTGCAGGAAGCCAGATGGTGGGAAGTGCTTGCAGGGTATTTTAAGTAGCACTGGTGCACACTTCCGATGGCTTCTGACCAGGACTGCTTGGGTAAACTTGGTAATGGCATTTCATTTTCCTGTGCCTTGGTTTTTTTTGTTCTATAAAATGAAATTCTAAGAAGTATATCACTTAAAAATAGTACTTCACATATAGCTCTTATGCATGCACTATCTCATTTGATCTTAAAACAACCCAATTAGGGTGGGTATTTCTATCTACAAACCAATTAGACCAGGTTTGCTGCAAATGTTCCTGATTTGGGGCACTGTGAGGGTCTGCAGACACTACTGATTCCTGTACACTTTTCCTTCCTTGCCAACTCTGATTTTCCAGGTGTCCCTCCCTGGAGGAAGAAGACCCTCACCCAGCTCAGTGGTAAGCCCTGAACAACCCCACTCAATCATGACTTTATTCTCTTTGCCAACGATGTTCTCGGGGTGGCAAATAACCCAGTTCTAGCTAATGAAATAGGAGACCAGGTCTGCTGGGAGGCTTCTGGGAAAGTCTTCTAGATCTTAGAAAGACACGGGGACGAGACAGTCCTTCCAGACCTCAAGCCTGAGGTTGAGGCTTAGAATTGTGGAAGCCATCTTGGACTATGTAGGGAACTAGCCCAGAAGAACACCAACAAGTTAGGATAATAGAGGGAACAGACAGAAGAACATAAGACTTTGATGACGGAACCACAGAATTAAGCAAGCCTAGATCCACCGTACCTTAGGCTCTCATGTTATATGTGGTATGTTTGAGTATTTTGGCTTCAAAGGGACTACTCAGCTTGCACCCATATGAATTTAGGTACTCACCTAAGGTCTCAAGAAACCTTGCCTGTGCATTAAAATCACGTGGGGAGATTCAAGACATGTTCATGCCTGGCCTTCACCTGCAGAGGTTCTGACGCAATTCATCTAGGCCAAGGTCTGCGATTTGATATTTTTTAAAAGTTTCCCAAGCAATTTTAATGTGAGCACCATTGGTCTAAAAGCTCCAAAGGACAAAGAAGATATATTTTAAGACAATTTTCCTTCTTGCCATTGTCCTGCCTCACCCCCACCTCTCCCACCATGTTCTGAGCATCTCCCAAACATAGAGTGACCTGGGACAATCTTAGTTTATAACTGTTGCCATAACATAATTCTCAACTGCAAGCCCCCTTACCCTAAAAAATGTCCCATTTTGGATGATTAGTCGCCTTACCTAAAAGGACTGTTAGTGCAGCTAGTTTAATCAAGACTCTTAACACTGCCTCTTGCCTATTTTGGATCAATGCATGCCTATCCCAATGTTGATAGGAGGCCCAGGTTTGCCGAGGACTCAGTTGGCTTGCTGGAGTTTTTATTAAGTGCTTCAGTCCCAACCCTGGAGGCTTTCAATTTCAGGTGGAAGATTGGGGGTTGCATGAGAATCTCAGAAGTCTTGTAGAAAGTTAAGTATTTCCTGAGTTATTTTTATGTGCTAAATTATTTTTACCATGCTGGTGTGCATGTAGTCCCATCTGAAGGCAGGGAATGGTCAAAATGATTTCCCTAGCTTCCTCCCAACCCCAGGATGCTCTGATAATGCACATCCTGCTGTAGCCCTTCAGAATTGGAAGAGGAAATTACACAGTGGGAACCGCTGAAGCAGAAGAGATCTCTTGATTTAAGATGCTGGAGTGATATTCAAAGCAGAAAGCTGAAGCATGGAGCAAAAGAAATTGACAGGTAGGGAAAGCAAAACCAAGGGAATGATACTGAATTGCTTTACTGTGACCTAATGAAGGTTTTAAACCTTGCCTGGGATTAGCAAGGCACTTTGGAAATCATGCAAATAGCTTAGATGTGGGCATCAGAGGGGGGCAGCCTTGTCTAGCAGGGCAGCCAAATGGAGTCCCAATTTCACAGAGATCTGTCAAGTCTTTGGGGGGGAAACAAAGAGGATTTAGAGGATTGCTCCAGGAAGTTATATGAAGATTTGTAAACAGGAAGGGGCCATCGGGGCTACCCTCATTCTATCTGGCAATGCCTTAGATGTTTAGAGAGATCTAGATTGCTTTGTGGGAGGGCAAAGTTAAAGGGCCTGAGGACTCTCTAAAAACACTGGCCAGTTGTTGAAGAAAGGAAATTCTTTAGAATGAGAAAATTAAAGGTGTCACTTAAACTCCTGGGTTCTTTGACATGAGTCAAGAAGGAATTAGAAACTGGAAGAGCAATTTTCTTGCTGTTGCCCCAGAGGCAAGAGATCTCTCCTCTACCTCTAGGAGAGAAGCAAGGTCAACTTTGGGGATTGTTTCAGCTATACACTGCAGTGTAACAGACCATCTCAAAGCATAATGGCTTAAAACAAGAACCACTTATTCACAATTTTATTATTTATTAGGTCAAGATTAGTCTGGGACACTTATCTTTGTCCCATGTAGCATCAGCTGGAAAACTTGACCAACTGAGGATCTACTTTCAAGCTGGCCTACTCCCAGAGCTGGCAGGCTGGGGCTGGCTGTCAGCTGAGAACTCAGCTAGGCCTGGAAGCCAGGGGCCTTGATTCTCTTCCACATGAACCCGTGGCTCCAAGTGGCTCCTGAGGCGCACTCACAGCATGAAGGCTAGGTTCCAAGAGAGACAAAAGAAGCTCACAGTCTTATTTTTTTTTTAATTTTTTTATTAACATACAATGTATTATTTGTTTCAGGGGTACAGATCTGTGAGTCGTCAGTCTTACAAAATTCACAGCACACACCATAGCACATACCCTTCCCAGTGTCCATCACCCAGCCGCCCCATCCCTCCCACCCCCCCCCACTCCAGCAACCCTCAGTTTGTTTCCTGAGTTTAAGTGTCTCTTATGGTTTGTCTCCTTCTCTGGTTTCATTTTGTTTCATTTTTCCCTCCCTTCACCTATGATCCTCTCTGCCTTGTTTCTCAAATTCCTCATACCAGTGAGATCATATGATACTTGTCTTTCTCTGACTGACTTATTTCGCTTAGCATAATATCTTCTAGTTCCATCCACATTGTTGCAAATGGCAAGATTTCTTTTTTTTGATGGCTGCATAATATTTCATTGTACATATATACCACATCTTCTTTATGCATTCATTTGTTGATGGACATCTTGGCTCTTTCCATAGTTTGGCTATTGTGGACATTGCTGCTATAAACATTAGGGTGCATGTGCCCCTTCAGATCACTACATTTGTATCTTTGGGGTAAATACCCAGTAGTGCAATTGCTGGGTAATAGAGTGAAGCTCACAGTCTTATTAATAATAAGGCAAGTCTCAGAACTGGGACAGCATCACTTTCTCTGTGTTCTGTTGATCAAAGGAGTCATGGGCTCAGCCCATATGCAGAGGAGTGGAGAAATAGAGTCCACCTCTCAGTGACGAAAGTGACAAAGACTTGCCGCCATCTTTAATAAACTCCATGAGCCTTGGAAAAGGTCAGCCTTAAAATGTCAGAACAAATGGCTCTCAAAGTAAAACTTGAAGGCTGTCAGTGAGAAAATGTCTAGAGGAAGGAAAAAGAAATTTGGGAAGTTCAATATTCCTGGTGATTTGCTAGGGAAGAAGTGACAGAGGCTATTTTTGTTACGGCTACCGTAATTCACGTTCCTGGTCTCACGCCTAAATTTATGCAGCCAGGGAAAGAAAACATACATATCTATAGCGGAAAGCTTCAAAATTTAGGATTGACGTGTGTCTTAAATTATTTAATTCAAAATTCTTAAGTTAAAATATTTACCATATGCAAGACAGTATAATACATCTTATATTTATTATAAAGGTTTATAAAACATGATTTCTGTCTTCAAGGAGCTTTCCGTTGATTTAGCAAGCATTAGTAAAGAACATGCCAAACACTGTGGGAGGAGCTACCAGCTAGTAGATGCATAGATAGAAAACATCACTGCCTCTGCCTTCACAGAGTTCAGAGTATAGTAGGGGAAAGAGATATGAACATAATATTACAATGTCATGTAACAAGTCTGACCCAAGCTCTGTAAAGGATAAATAACACACATGTATAATAGAAGAAAAAATGAAAATATGCAATCCAAAATGTTAATTATGGGATTACAGGTGGACTTTTGTTTTCTTCTTTATACTTTGTTTTCAAAAATTAACATTACTTGTAAGATAGAAAAATGATACATACTATTTTTAAGCACAATGTAGTGTTTTTATAGAGAAATGTCCATCATGTGCTGGGAACTGAAATGGAGTCCCTAGTTCCTCCTGGAAAGAGAAGAGAGAAGTTCACATCACCCTCTTAGAGAGGTGACATCAAAGTCATGGCTCGAAGGGTAAATAGAAGTTGTGGCTATTATTTGTCTTTTGGGGAGTGTCACCTTGCCTAACCCTCTTATCTGGGGGTAGTTCTTTATTGTGTGTGGTCCTGTTGGGTCCATAGAGCTTTGTGCCCTCAAGGGAAGTCAGAGAGGTAAGAGGCTCCATTTATACTTCTTTCTTTCCTAGAAACCAAGGCATGAGTGCAAAACCTGGGTTTCGCCTGTCAGACTCCTTGCCCAGGATATTGAATCTGGCGCTGGAGGAATGAAGACAGGATGGGCAGAAAGCATCTATAGCAGATGTGAGAGGGTGTGATGGTGGGGGCCGGGGTGGCAAATGGCAGCAATGGCAGAATCCGGTTAGATAAGAGCTGTATCTCTTGTCCCTCCTTGTTCCTATCTGTATTCTAATCTTGGTTCCCTGGCCTCCTATTATTCTGTGAGTCCCCAGAACCCTTCCAACAAATTCCTTAAAAAGAGCCAAGCTTGGGTTGTGTTGTTTGAAGCGACTGAATGACACAAGAGTTAGCCGGGCAGGGGAAGAGGGTCGGTGAGAGAATCATAGTATCTGCAAACACAGAGAAGCCTGAAGGAGTGCATGCGGGGCCATCTAGAAGGAGCGAGCACACATACTCAAGTATATATATGGCGGGGGGGAGTACAGGCCGCATATTCTGGGGGTGCAAAGGAATCACTTCCTGATGGGTTCATTAGCAAAGATGCAGTGGATGAAATGGAATTAGCTTGATCGTGAGAGAAAAGGAAAGAAAAGAGTAGTTACTCCAGGCAGAAGGAAAAGTACATATACTCATTGAAAATACCCATGTATATTTAGGAATCTAGTAGTCAAGCAGTTAAATTTAGCTGCAGCATAGAGGAGAAGCAAAGCAGCCTGTAAGGTTGGTAGATACTAAATTCTACTGAGGTTTTATGCTAGGACATAGACTTTGGACTTTATTTGGTCAGTAATAGGGAAACATGGAAGGTTTGTGAACAGGGAGTGTCATCATGCAAGTGGCACTTTAAGATGCTAAATTCGGTGGCTGTGGATGGAATGGACAGTTAGGAAGCTGCCAGAATAAGCTGGGATGAGTTGCTAATGTCCTGAATTAGGCTGATGGCAGTGGGAATGGAAAGGACAAAGCCCAAAACATAAATAAGGATTTGTAAACTCACAGCTCCTCTGTTTAAAAAAAAATTTAAAAAGCTAGCTTTAAACATGCATATGCACATAATCACCGTGTTTCTAAATTTGCTCTATTTACATATATACAGAGTATAACACACCACATATGCTGGCTGTAATTCTCTCCAACTAATAGAGCAGTGAATTTATTCCACACATTATGCAAAACAAATAAAATAAATATAGCCAGGCAAAAATGCTCTGTATCATTCCACGGGAGTGCTTGGGCTGCATCTGTGTGTGTGCACATGTGCGTGCGTGCAGGTGTGTGTGTGTGTGTACTTGGAATACAGTATGCTGTGAAAAGTTTAGACTATACATGGAATTCTCAAATTCCTCTGAAGAATCACACTGTTTTCCATAACTCTGCTCTTACTGCATTTGGGATTAATGATGAACAAAAGGGACTGTTGCTGAAGTAGGTGGGACTTCACTGGGTTTGCATATAGAAAAAACTCTGATCATTCCATGGACAGTGAAGTTTAGAAGGTATTTATTTATTTATTTGAGAGAGAGAGAGCGAATGCAAGTGGGGGAGGGGCAGAGGGAGAGGGAGAGAATCTCAAGCAGACTCCACCCTGAACATAGAGCCTGATGCGGGGCTCAATCCCAAGACCCCAATATGATGACCCAAGCAGAAATCAAAAGTCAGACCCTTAACCAACTGAGCCACCCAGGTGCCCTAAAAGGTTCTTAACAAATACAATGAGCTAAGGCAATTATGTGATAGACTGAGATTCAATTTACAACCCTCCTATTATCCAATCAAGCTTATTGATTCTACCTCCTAATTATACTTGAAATCCATACCTTACTCTAGTCTAACCCTTCACTATTACCCCCAAACTAAACTCAAAACCACCTTCCTGATCATGGTGTCCTAGTCAGGGTTAGGTCTGCCGTTAGGTCTGACAAAGGGGAAATGTCAGCCAACTTGTCTGCTTTCATAATGCCCCCTTGCCAACAAGTCTGTCCTCAGTGCCCCTTCTGAGTAAGCAGACAATGAGCTTCATGACTCTGTCCCCAACGACATATGGACCTGACTCAAGACTCACCTAACATATTCTCTTTCTTGGGAATTTGGAATTAGGACCCAGTGACTCTAATTAAATGTTAAGTGTTGGATCTGAAGGTCATGTAGAGTCTGGGGCTTGGTACCATCTGAGGGAAGCCACAGTGAACCATGTGAAAACAGAGCAATGGGATTAGTCTACTGGGAGAGGGAGAGGAATAGATGTGCCAAGGAAGTGGAGATGAGAGGTCCCATTACCCTAGAAAAGATGAGAGATACAGAGATAGAGAGGGAGAGAGAGAGATGAGAGACTATTAGCTACTCTGGTTCTTAAGATTTTTTGGAGTTTTTTTTAAGATTTTAACTTTAAGCAATCTTTACACCCAACGTGAGGCTAGAACTCGCAACCCTGAGATCAAGAGTCGCACGCTCCACTGACTGAGCCAGCCAGGTGCCCCTACTTCCTAAGGTAGGAACAAGGAACTGCGATTCTTGCATCTTGAGGGGCCAGGATGCACTTCCTCCTTGTGTTCTATGATACTTCCCTGCATCTTTATAATGAGCTCTTCTGGATCGCAGCCACTTTGAAGTCATTCCTATTCTTTGCCCCAAACATGCCCTAATTAACCATCCCACAGCACCTATCCCATGCTCTATCTTGGTATTTACCATATTATAGTGTAGTTCTTTATTTGCCATTTCCCCTCCCTGTTGGGCTTTGAACTCCCTTGAGGACAAGAACATTCTCCTGTTCATCTTCTGTATCCCCAGCCCTTAGGAGAGTCACGGGAGCATAGCAGATACTCAGTGAATGCTTAAAGAGTACTTTTAGGGACACCTGAGTGGCTCAGTGGGTTAAGCGTCTGTCTTCAGCTCAGGTCATGATCCTAGGGTCCTGGGATCAAGCCCCGCATTGGGCTCCCTGCTCAGCGGGGATCCAGTTTCTCCCTCTCCCTCTGCCCCCTGCTTGTGCTCTCTCTCTCTCTCTGACAAATAAATAAATAAAATCTTTTAAAAAATAAAGAGTACTTTTAGAGTTAGGGGTCAACCCTTTCACAACTTGTGTTGACTCTACCTTATTGTAACCATTTTTCTACTGGGTTTTGACAGCATAGACGTTATACACAAGCAATTGCTTCTGAGCTTTCTGGGAGTCTCAGAGTGTGTCCTAGGAGCTGGAAAATATCAGACTCCTGGCCAGTGGAGACATTGAAAGGCCATCATTCTATGAAAATCTGAGATAGTTCCATAGTGGAGGATCTGCCACTCTCTTTTTTAAAAAAAATATTGTTTAACTTCACACGCACACACAATATTGTAGCAATACTAATGGAAAGCTAAACATTTTTTTTTATTTATCCATAAGGTCATCACTGTAATAAAATAACCTGTTTTCATATGTCCAAATCCCCTTCTAGTGCTTGTTTGTATGCATCTATATAACTTTCACAGGGTTATAGTGATCGTTTAGATGAATTTTTTTTCTTTTTCACTTAACAATTCACCATAACCCCAAGATCGTGACCTAAGCCAAAGGCAGATGCTTAACCGACTGAGCCACCCAGGCACCCCCTGCCATCTTCCTTTCTTTCTTTCTTTTTCTTTCTTTCTTTCTTTCTTTCTTTCTTTCTTTCTTTCTTTCTTTCTTTCTTTCTTCTTTCTTTCTTCTTTCTTTTTTAAAGACTTTTATTTATTTATTTGGCAGAGAGAGAGACAGTGAGAGAGGGAATACAAGCAGGGGCAGTGGGAGAGGGAAAATCAGGCTTCCTGCTGAGCAGGGAGCCCCACGCTGGGCTCAATCCCAGGACCTTGGGATCATGACCCCAGCCGAAGGCAGACGCATAACGACTGAGCCACCCAGGCGCCCTGCCATATTTCTTTCTAAAGAAGGTGCCCCTAGCAGTGCATGAGCACGCTTTGCAGTCTCTCCAGCCCCATGTCATTACTAAAAACATTCCAAGGAAAATATTTGCAGCTCTCCTAATCATAATAATGATCATTTATTGAATTCGTTTCATGTTCCAATGGTTCATGGATCTAATACAATTCCCGCGACAACAGTATGGGCTGGTTGTTATTGTCCCATTTTACAGAATAGGAAATAGAAGTTCCAAGATGTGAAGTAACTTGCCAGCCTCACACAACTGGAAAGTCATGGAGCCAGACTACGAATTCCTGCAGTTTAGATATGGAAACACATCTCCTGTGGATAATGCAACACCGTGGCTAGGAGAATCCTTTCCAAACTGAAAGCCTCTTCTCACTGGGGATGCAACACAGTTAGGCTCTGTTCCCTATAAATGCGATGCCTGCTCTCCAGCAAGGGGCTTATAGGAAAGTCTGGTGTTAGGACCCAGTTTTAAGTCTTTTCAAAGCATCTTTTCTCTCCTCTTCAACCCACACCATTGGACTCTCTTCCCAACACTCATCCCCGCCTTTATGGGTTAAAGCAGTGTTGGTTCATCAGATGGTATTTGGCTCATCATTTGGAAGCCTGTTCTCATACAGCTCTGTTACTAGAGTCCTCGTGTGGGCACTGTGGCAGAGGAGAGGCCATTCCTTAGCTTCTTATTACAGGTCTGTGTGATCTTTATAGAAGTAATACCTGTCCCTGCTTCTTTGACATCTCTATTTCCGGTTACTGCCGTAATTGCATACACAAATATTTAAGTATCTATGACTTTACCTATGTACAAACACATCAACATTCTTATAAATACTTCCTAGGTAAGGAATTATTCGCATTGAAACTGCATCTAAATAGGAGAAAGAAGTTGTCTTTGGTTGGGCTCCCAAGAAGGTGTCCTTGAGACAGGGGTTCATGAGGAAGTGATATATTAAGCAAATATTCCCAGGGGGAAGCCAGTGAGGGACAGGGGGAAGCAAGATAGGGAAGCAAGAGGCGCTGAGCAAGGGTGCAATTTCAGGTGCCGGTTCTGCTTCTGCCTGATCCCCAGGGGGGCTTGGGAGTGTTTGAGAGTTTGTCTCCATCAGAGCAAGGGACTTCGATGTTGGTACCCCTGAGCAGTGAATCACTGGCTTTGCACCATTTTGTGGGGATGTAAGCTCTGTGCACTTTTGGTTCTCTGGGCTGGGGCAAAGCTGACTCAGTAGCCCTCGGGAGTCCTCTGAAGAAGGTTACAGGTACTAGATGCTAGAAGAGTAGCAGGCAGAAGTGGCATGGAACCCATAAAAGCCACCCCACTCAGAAGAAGTCCTACTGTCCAGTGGGTAAGAGGCAGTCTCTGGAATTAGATCTGGATTTGCATTCCAATTGCACTATGCTAGATATATAGCCTGTCCTCACTAAGCCTTGGTTTTCTCCTTTGTAAAATGGGAATAATATCTTCTGGGGGAGGTGTAAAGGTTTAAGATATTTTATTTGAAGTATTATTTTGCTGACCACCATAGGCAGTTGCTCGATATGGTAGCTATTAGTTTCTGATTTGATATAAAGATAACTTTTAAAATGTAGTCAGCTCAGCTGGGTCATATACATGAAAAAATCTTTTCTCATATCATGAAATGTGCGTAAGTTATATAGAAAAATCATATATTTTTCCTGTCACTTCACCTGTGTAGTGAGAGAGCCATCAGTCTGGAAATCAGAGATAAGCTTCTTTTAGGCATGCAAGCAGGAAGAACTTTATTCTTGCCCACCAATGCTTTTTATTTTTCACTTTTTACCACGAAAGTCTTTGAACATAAACAGAAAGAGAGAAGAGAGCGTAATGAACCCCTGGAGAGTATAATGAACCCAGTTTCAACAATTATCAACTCATGACCAATCTTGTTTCATCTACACCCCACCATTTCCCTCCCTCCCATATCATTTGAAGCAAATACTCGACTTTGTATCATTTCACCCATGAATATTTCAACATGTATCTCTATAAGCCAAGGACTCTTTTTTAACTCTAATCTTTGAATTTACATACAGTAAAACTTCCCCTTTGTGGTGTGGATAGTTCCTAAATTTTAACACATGGATAGATTCATGTAACCATCATTACAGTCAGGATACAGAATAGTCCCATCAGCCCTAGAGGACTCTTTTAAAAAAAATATCTGCAACCACAATAACATTATCACACCTTTAAAAAAACTGACAATAACAGAGGCACCCGGCTGGCTCAGTCAGTAGAGCATGTGACTCTTGATCTTGACAAAAGAATCATGTTTGTTTGGACCTATTGTCAGTTCAAGTCCCACGTTGGGTGTAGAGCTTCTTAAAAAAAATTGACAATAACATATACACTTTTAAGTATAAATATGATCCTATTTCTCTATAATCATTAGATAACACACTCTAATTCATAGCGTCCCTTTTGCAAAAGAAATGTTCATGTCTAAGCACTCATATGTACCATACATAGAACATGTTCTAAGCATCCTTCACCCTTGTTTCTGACAAGAGGTCCAAACAAACATGACCCTTTTGCAACAACTCATTCATTTTCTTTTGTATACAACCTTCTTGCCCAATACAGATCTCTTTCTTTGATAGATATTTCATAACATCCTCAGTTCTCCCATTTAGTGGAATTATCTACCTTAACATGACTGTTTAGATGTATCGAAGAATGGGATTGTCTTAATCGGTTTTTTGTTGAATAAAACAGAGGTTTTTGTTTTTTTTTTATGAAATAACTCAAACACTGCCTTTATTTCTTAAGAAAATAGTTTAGAATCTGAGATCCAGAAGGGAACTTAAAAGCCATTCACTTCAATTTTCCCATTTCATGATTGAGAAAAATCAACTCCGAGAAGTTTAAAAGCTTATCGAAGGTACAGAGCTGGTTAGGAAAAGAGCTAGCTCCAGAATGTGGTCTCCTGGTCTTGAGGGCTCTTTCCTTGATACCATATTATTGGCCATCCTGTTTCCTTCATTTTGTTGTCACCTGAGTGTGGGTTCCATTACCAGTTGCATAACCATGTACTATGAGTAGCAATTAGGAATACTTTTAGTGGGGCGCCTGGGTGGCTCAGTTGGTTAAGCATCTGCCTTTGGCTCAGGTCATGATCCCAGGGTGCTGGGATCGAGCCCTACATTGGGCTCTCTGCTCAGCAGGAGCCTGCTTTTCCCTCTCCCTGCCGCTCCCCCTGCTTGTACTCTCTGTCAAATAATTTTTTTTTTTAAAAAGGAATATTTTTAACTAAAAAAAAAAAACTTGTTTATGAAATGTCCAGAAAAGGCAAACCTATAGAGACAGAAAGCAAATTAGTGGTTACTTAGAGTCGTACGAATGGGGACCAGCTGCAAAGCAGCACAAGTTGGAAATGTTCTAAAACTGGATTGTAGTGGTGATTGCACAACTCTGTAAATTTACTAAAAGTGTATGCTTAACACGGGAGCATTCTATGGTGCCTAAATTAAATTGTACCACCATAAAGCTCTTTTAAAAAAAAAGTTACATACAGATATTTAATTACCTCTTATAATAAGAAGTCGGAAAGAAGGTGATTCCCAACTTGGTTCAGCCGCTCCACAATGTCATCAGGCTTGTGTTTTTAGTTTACCATCCTGAGTGTGTTGGCATTTTGTGCTCATGTTCATCCTTTCATGATCCCAGTACAGCCTTTGCAACTCCACATACACAGCAAGAAGAAAAATGGCATCAGTGAGTTCTTAGTTCCTGCGGATCTCCTTTGAAGAGGAAGGTCCTCAATGGACTTCTGGTTTCTCATTGGCCAGAACCAGGGCACATGCCCCCTATATGGAAAAAAAGACTGAAGACGTGAGTAAATAGCAACGGAGCATGGAGTTATCAAGATTGGCCTAGTGCTGGGGTGGGCCACATGGCCTTTCTGAACCAGAGAGGTTTTGTTGGCAAGAAAAAGGTGGGGAAGGCTGAGATGGATATCGGGTGAGCGGCCAAGAGCATCTCCCACACCAGGAGACTCAAAATGTGCTAAATGCGTTATTATTTGTTCAGAGTTTTTATAGCATAATGGTTAAGAGCACAGACTCTGGAGAGAGATTGCTGGGATTCAGTTCTAGCCGCACCCAGCTCACTGTGTGACCTTAGGTGAGTTCATTATCCACTTTGTGCCTGTTTACTTCCCTGTAAACTGGGGATGATGATGACACCCACTTCACACTGTTCTCATGTAAGAACTAAATGAGATAACCCATGTAAAGTGCCTAGAACAATGCCTGGCATGTAGTAAGCACTAATGAGTGATTTTCTTATGTATGTGTGTTTATATAAAAATGTGTTATCTTGGCATGTCTCATATTCCACAAATATTTATTGAATAATTAATATGTGCCAGGCAGTGAGCTAGACACTTGGGTAAAACTATGAACAAGATAGACTGTTTCATGACCTTGCTTAGATTCGGATGGGAAAAACCAACAGTAAGTAAGTTAATTTTAAAAAGTTAATAAATAAGTTAATAAATAAATAAGTATTACAGATTGTGGTAAGTGTTGTGAAGGAAAGAAACCAGGTGATGAGATAGAGCACAGAAGGAGCAACTGTCTTAAATGGAGCAAATGAGGAAGAATTCCATTCGATAAGGGGGGAGATTGCATTAATTAATATTTTCCTTTAAGTATTAAGCAAACATGTATATGTACAACAGAAAGATAGGTAGATAGAATGAGAAATTGGTTCCATTGCTCTAGTCTGTAAACTTTGAGAATGGGGAGGGGGCAGGAGTCTCCCTAAACTCCCGTGAGGACAGTTTGGATGTAGCTCCATGGGACGGCAATGGTTGGTTGGGAAAAAGGCCAGAGTGGCCCAACCCCTTGCAGCTAAACCAAGGCCAAGCCAGACCTACTCTTTTGCTAACAAGGACAGTTGACAGTTGTTTGGCAACCTGTGATGCTTCCTCCCCTTTTGGTGTTAGAAGCTTTAATTACTCAACCAAGGCTGCTCTTGATGTGATTTTGTAATCAGGTTTCATCTGTGTAAATCTATTAATGGGGAAGGACAGGGGTTCCCACAGGGCCTTACCTCAGCTCCATACAGCATGTGTGACCCTACATCTGAAGTCATAGTCTGTGAGAACTAGATCATCTAAGGTCCAAGCCCTTAATTTACAGCCAAGACTCAGGGAATTTGGCTAGCCCAAGGTGACACGACCAGCTGATGGCATAAGAATCCACTTGGACTGTTCCCTGATTTGTATGTTCCCTGACAGGAGGTTGCTGGGTGGAGTTTAACTGAAGTGACTCGACTTGACTCCCTCAGGGGCTTCCTTCTTACACAGCACTTGGGGGCCTGTCATGCCTATTTATAATGAAGATGGCCTCTTGCAAAGTTGTGCTTTTGAATCCTGAACTTAAACTTGGTCTCCCTAACTCACAATTAGGAGGAGAGCCAACTGAGCCAGGGCAACACTGAAGACGCTGTAAAGCAAGGAGAGTTCTGTTACTTTCAAATACTATATCTGGAGTGACAGAAACTGTTAACAAAGGGCAGCCAAGGAGAGGTCGGGCCACCACCCCTGGGGGCCGGGGGGGCGGGGGAGGATCTGGCCAGCCTGCCTCTTGGAGGCTCAGAGGTCTGTGGGTTTGAAAGTGCTGCCTGAGGGGGGACCCGGCAACTGGCACTGGGGAGAGATAGGATCTGCGGAGGCCAGGGCCTGAGATCGCCAGGCGGTAGTGTTGGATGCCTAGCTTTCAATTAATGGATTTGAAGGAGCAAAAGGTGAGAAAGATAATTAAGTGTGTCTATGCAGTGCCGAGCCGCGTATAAAGATTGGACAGACTCACGCAGTGGGAGCTGTGGTCTGAGACTCAGGGCCTGGTTCTCAGGGACCTGTTCAGAAATAAACAGTCCGAGATTTGTTATTAACTTTGTGGAGACAGGCCCCAAGAGAGTTTGGAATTCCAGGGTGGATCAGACGCTGTGCTAATAGGCCCTGCTCACCTACTTTCACAGGTCACTGTGGTTCAAATGAAGGTGGAGGCAGCCTTTAAGGAAAAAAAGGTCAGGAAGAGATGTGGGAGAACGTAATAAATAGCTTGGAGATAAGATAGGGCTTTGTTAGCAACGGGGCAGTCCCAGCTTATTAAGCGGGGGGGGGGGGGGGGGAAGATGGGTTATTTTAAAAAATAATAACTTAGCTCAACTCATCTTTTTTGAGGCCAGTATTATCTTGATACCAAGACCAAAGACATCACAAGGAAAGAGTTGTAAATGACGGTCCTTTGCTAAAAGTTCTTACTCATTTCATATGTTTATTTTCCTGCAGGATAGTTCTGTTCCTTCAAACGCACTAATTTATCTTTGCATATATGCAACTATAAGGATCTAGAATCCATGTTTGTGTTAATGTGGCCTTAAACCCCATTTTCTTTAACAAATACTGATTCGTCATTACCATCTACAAGGCATCGTACAGCTGACCATGAGAACATTCATCACATCACATTGAAGCCCTCTCATTATGAGTCAACTCCCCCACCACACAGTAGGTCCTTTAAGGCAGCATTTGTGTCTCACTCATGCTTGTGTCCCCAGCATTTTGCACAGGCCATTCGCATAGAAATAGGCATCCGATACATGTTTGGGGAATTGTATGTCAAAATCTGTACACAACTTTAATATAAGGCTGAACATGCAAGAATCTAGTAGAAGCATGGGGATGGGGAGATGAATTTGAGGTGGACTTAGGTGGTAGGTTGTGGGGAGGGACAATGTAATGGGAAATAAGGCTGGGGAGTGGAATAGAGTCAGACAGTAACAAGCCCCAAAAGGCCATGCTAAATGTCTATAACCTAGTTTTGCATCCAGTGGAGAAATGGAAGGGTCTGGGGACAATGAAAGATCATTTTCATGTTAGTTTTTAGAAGGAAAAGTTTTGAAAAGCCCACATGTGTATCATTTAAGGGGCTTTCCAGTGCAAGTAACAGTAAACCTGATTCCAATGAACTTAAGAAAGGGAATTTGGTGGGTGTGTTATCATCATCCTCAGACTGGCTTCTCTCCTGGTTGCAAGATTGCTGCCACTTGGGCTATTTGCTATTTCTCTCAACCTTTAAAGAAAAATCCAAAGTTTCATTCCGATTAGACCAATTTAGGTCTCACCCCCCATGAACAAATTCTTTTTTTTTAAAGATTATATTTATTTATTTGACAGAACACAAGCAGGGCGATTGGCAGGCAGAGGGAGAGGGAGAAGCAGACTCCCCACTGAGCAAGGAACCTGATGTGGAGCTTGATCCCAGGACCCTGGGATCATGACCTGAGCTGAAGGCAGCCACTTAACCAACTGAGCCACCCAGGCGCGCCCTCATGAACAAATTCTTGAGCCAGAGCCAGAGAAATAGGCTTAGGCCAATGGAGGCCACCCCCATAGCCAAGAGTGGATCAGTCCACCCAAACTGCATGGTGACTGCCTGGTAGGAAAGGGGTATTTGGAAAGCTGAGAAGGCAACAAATAATGTTCACAGCAAAATAACAAAATAGATGTGTAAGGATAAGGAAGAAATTTGTGAAAAAGAACAGCAAGGGACAATTTGCCTTACTTTATTAAAATTACCAAAATGGAATGGTGCTGGCCTGAAGAACCCAGAAATAAATCTAAGTTGACATTAAAATTAGTCCATGACAACAGTGGCAATTTGATGATTGTTTATTTAATTAACAGTACGGTCATAATTATCAATCAAACTGAAAGGAGACCAAGTTTGATTCCTACCTTGCAACATAAATAAAAAATTTCAAATGCATCAGAGAATTAAAAATAAAAGACAACAAAACAGAAAACATTAAAAGAAAACTGGGAAAATGTCTGTGTAAACTTGGATTGGAAGAGACCTTCCCCAGTAAGACTGGAAACCTATAAACTATAAGAAGCTATAAGAAAAAGAAAGAAGGAAGTAAGGAAAGGAAGGAATTTTTTTTTAGGGTCGAATATTTCTCTTCAACCTTAGGAAGGAAAGAAGAGAAATATTTGACTTTAAAAAAATTAGGGGCACCTGGGTGGCTCAGTCATTGAGCATCTGCCTTAGGCTCAGGTCATGATCCCAGGGTCCTGGGATCGAGCCCCACATCAGGCTCCCTGCTCCCTGGAAGCCTGCTTCTCCCTCTCCCACTCCCCCTGCTTGTGTTCCCTCTCTCGCTGTGTCTCTCTCTGTCAAATAAATAAATAAAATCTTTAAAAATAAATAAATTAATTAATTAAAAATATTTTTATGTCAAAAACACCAAAACCAAAGTTAAAAAAGTGATAAACAGAAAAAAAATGTTAGATATATAACAGAAAAAGGATTATTATCTCTAATATATCAAGACTTCTTAAAAATTATGTAATAGACTGGGGTGCCAGGGTGGCTCAGTCGGTTGAGGTCCTGACTCTTGGTTTCAGCTCAGGTCATGATCTCATGGATCTTGTGTAAGGCTCTGCACTCAGCCCGGAATGTGTTTGTCCCTCTCCCTCCCCTGCTGCTTCTCCCCCGACACTCTCCCTCTCTCTTTCTCTCTCTCTCTCAAATAAATAAATCTTTAAAAAAAAAATTATGTGACGAAAAATAGAAGTGAGGAAAATGAAAAGAAAGCATCAAATTGGCAACTTTAAAATATTTAAAAACAGGGGCTCCTAGGTGGAGCAGTCAAGCGTCCAACTCTTGGTTTTGGCTCAGGTCACGATCTCGGAGTCGTGGGATGGAGCCCTGTGTCAGGCTCCATGCTCAGAGTGGAGTCTGCTTGGTGTTCTCTCTCACTCTCCCAATACCCCTCCCACTCATACTCTCTCTCTCTAAAATGAAAGATTAAATCTTTAAAAAAATATTTAAGGGGCACCTGTATGGCTCAGTCAGTTAAGCGTCTGCCTTCAGCTCACGGCTCAGGTCATGATCCCAGGGCCCTGGGATGGAGCCCCATGTTGGGCTCTCTGCTCAGCGGTGAGCTTGCTTCTCTTTCTCCCTCTGCTGCTCCCCCTGTTTGTGTGCTCTCTCTCTGTCAAATAAATAAATAAAATCTTTGAAAAAGTATTTAAAAACAGTGATAACATTCAGTATTGGTGGAGTGTAGAGAAGCTGATATTCTCATACATTGATGGCAATGGTCTAAATTGTTACAATCTTTTTGGCAAGATACCTGGAAATAGCTACAAAAACTAAGATATATATACATTTTGAATCAGAAATCTCACATTTAGGGTTTTCTTTCAGAAATAAAAGCATATATATCCATATATATGGATATTATCCAAAAACATAAGCATATATATCCAATACATTATTTGGGTTTTTTTAAAATTTATTTAAGTAATCTCTATATCCAATGTGGGGCTCAAACTCACAACCCTGAGATCAAGAGTCACATGCTCTTCAGACTGAGTCAGCCAGGCACCCAACACATTGTTAATAGTGGCAAAAAAATGGAAAGAAACTAAATATTTATAAATAGGGCTTTGTATGTGTTAAATAAATTGTGATACATCCAAATTATGAAATACTAATATTTCATAAACTGTTAAAAAATAACTCAGTGTTTGAGGCCAGTATTACCTTGATACCAAAACCAGACATCACAAGAGAAGACATCATAAGAAAAGATAACTACAAACCAATATCTGTTATGAATATATACCAAAATCTTTGACAACATTCTAGCAAACTGAATCCAGCATGCATGACCAAGTGGGATCTAGCAAACTGAATCCATGCATCATGACCAAGTGGGATTTCTGTCAACAATGCAAGATTTAATACCCAAGAACTCAGTTAATACAATACTTCATATTAATAGAACAAGGGACAAAAATTACATGATTATCTCAATAGAGAAGATTGAACTAAATCCAGCACCCCTTCATGACAAAAGCATTCAACAAACTAGGAATAGAAGGCAACATTCTCAACCTGATAGCAGCTATCTACAAAACCCACAGCCAACATCATGTTCAATGGTAAAAGACTGAATGCTTTCCCCCTAAGATCAGAGCACAATGAGGATGTCTGCTCTTGCCACTTCTATTCAGTATCCACTGGAGGTCCAATCAGGGCAATTAGACATTAGGGTGGCTATAATTTTAAAACCAATTTCTTTTTTTTTTTTTTAAGATTTTATTTATGTATTTGACACACAGAGAGAGAGAGCACAAGCAGGGAGAGCAGCAGAGGGAGAGGGAGAAGCAGGCTCCCCACTGAGCAGGGAGCCCGATGTGAGGCTCGATCCCAGGACCCTGGGATCATGACCTGAGCCAAAGGCAGACGCTTAACGACTGAGCCACCCAGGCACCCCTTAAAACCAATTTCTAAAATAACATAATAACAATCATTGGAGGAGATGTGAAGAAATGGGGACCCTCTCAAATCACTGGTAGTAATGTAAAATGGTACAGTCACTTTGAAAAACAGACTGGCAGTTCCTCAAAAGGTTAAATATAGTCACCATGACCCAAAATTTCACTCCTAAGTGTATCCCCAAGAGAAATTTAAAAATATATCTACATTTTAAAAACTTATACACGAATGTTCATAGCAGCATTATTCATTCATAACAGTCAAAAGGTAGAAACAATCCAAAATGTCTATCCACAGATGAATGGATAAATAAAATATGGTATATCCATTCAATGGAATATTATTTGGCTAAAAGTGGGAACTAAGTACTGATAGATGTTACTTGGATGAACTTTGAAAGCATGCTAAGTGAAAGAATTCAGACACCAAACACCACATTTTATATAATTCCATTCATATGAAATATCCAGAATGGACAAATCCATGGAAACAGAAAGTAGATTAGTAGTGCTAAGGGGCTGGGAGAGGTGTGGGGGAAAGTAGGGAATGACTGATAATGGGTATGAGGTTTCTCTTTGAAGTGATGAAACGTTCTACAGTTGATTATGGTAATGGTTGTATAACTCTGTGAATATACTAAAAATCATTGAATTGTACACTTTAAATGGATGAATCGTATGGTATTGTGAATGACATCTCAATAAAGTTGTGATTTTTTTTTAAAGCGAGTTAGCTTTATATCTATAGACTTGGAGAGATGACCATGGTACACTTTTAAGTGAGAAGAGAGTTCTGAAGTAATATATACTATGATTCCATTTTTCTGTTAAAAATATGAACATATGTTTGTATGAGCATGAAAAAATTGCCAAAGGATATATACTGGGCTGTTAACATTGGGAGGTAGGAAGGAAGGGTATGAAGACAATGGGAGACTATTAATTTTTATTTTACACAAAAGTGGATTGTTTTCATTTTTTTAAATGGGCATATAGGACCATGTATCCAAAAAAAGTGAAATAAAAGAAGAAAATAAAAATTATTTTAAAGATCTTGCGGAACAGCAAGAAAGGGAATTGGAGGAGGGGAGAGAGTGGAGGCAGAAAGAAGAAATAAGGCAATCGGGCTTGCTGGAGGTGATGAGGGCTTGTCCAAAAGCAATACAAATTAAAAGGAGACAGATTCCTAAGACTTTGTGTGAGTAGAGCAAGAAATAGGACTTTGTTACCAGGTGAAGATGAGATCACTCAAAGAGAAAAGAAGTTGTTGCTAATTCAAGATTCCAGGCTGGTCTAAAAATAAGGAGATGGTCCTAGAATTTGGCTTTGAGTTGGAGGTGTTGGCTGGCTCATCAGACGGAGACCCATGATAGATCAGTGCTTTGGGGAGTCATCTGGAAAAAGATAATATTATACAGAGGGAGAGACCAAAGTGTTAGAAAAGAGAAGACCAAGGGCACGGTATTGAAGACCACATTACCATCCTGGAATTCCTGTGAAGGAATATGTGAGGAAGTAGTCAGAGGAAAAAGGGGGGGCAATCCAGGGGATTGCAATGACATGCCAGGAAGGGAAGGAGCGGCCAGATTCAAAGAGGATAGGGTGGAGACCACAAAGCAGTCAGTGGAACTGGGTGCCTGGAAAGTCATTCCTCGTGCATCCATAAGGGAGCATTTTCAACAGAGTGGGTGTGGAATCCAGATTTTGGGGGGCTGAGAATTAATCAAAGACCAGACTAAAGAGGAAGTAGCAAGAGAACACTATGCTTTTGAGAAACTTCTTATCGAGGGGAAGGGAAGTAATGAAATAGGAATTTGACTGAGAAAGCAGTTTGTATGGAAAGTGTTTTTAGGATGGAGGAAATATACCCATGTTTATAGGCATTTGAGAGGGAAGGTTTAGACACGTTTAAGAGAGTCTTAGGAGAGGACAGAAATAAGAATAACAACTGGTATACTGAGTTAAGCTTGGAAATAGAACAAGGACTTTCATATTCTAAGAGTGGGGAGAGAGTGAGAGAGAGTTATTAAAAATAAAAAGGTGGTGGGGTTTTTTTGTTTGTTTTTGGTTTGGTGATTTTTTGTTTTTGTTTTTGTGTTTTTGTTTTTATTTGTTTTGTTTTGTTTTGTTTTGTTTTGGTGAAGAGAAATTGAGCCCCCATGCAGGGGTGATAATTAAAGTAGTTAACAAACAGTGCAGAGTGTTGCGCTGAAGCAGGAACCAGTAGCCCCCCAACTCTCTTCCATGTTAACCCTAGTTGCTGGTCCTGGCAAGGTCTGGGGTAGAGGCTGGGGCAGCTGAGAGGCAGGCAGCAGAGTGGGGCAACAAAACTATAGGGCTTGAAGCAACATCTCTTGGCTAGAACTTTAGAAGACTGAATGAGAATGATCTAAATTCCAGGGCACCTAGGTGGCTCAGTCAGTTGGGCATCTGACTCCTGATTTGGCCTCAGGTCATGATCTCAGGGTCGTGGGATGGAGCCCCAAGTCAGGCTCCGTGCTCAGTGGGTAGTCTGCTTGAGATTCTCTCCCTCTCCCCTTCCCTGTGCTTGCGCTCACTCATGCTCTCTCTCTCTTTCTAAAATGAATAAATAAATCGTTAAAAAAAAAAAAGAATGATATAAATTCCTCAAAAACAGTCATTTGTAACAAAAGAATATCATGCTATAAAATGATTAATCTTTAGCTCTCTGATGCAGAATTTTTTTATCAGATAAATAATGGATGGCTTCCATAAACTTAATGCATGTTGGCAAAAGGTCTAAAAGAGAAGGGATTGATTGAAATAAAAACTGGTCACACTTTCTGGCTTATGCTCTCGCAGCAAACAACAGTCTCTTAGGTCAAATAGGGGAAATGGGGTCACAGTGAATTTCAAAATACAGAATCTGGTGTTTGTTCAAGGTTTCCCCTCTGAACACCAGTCATAGACCTCTTTGCAACTCTGCTCTCCCACTGGAGGAAGAGAACGAGACAATGACACCTAGCACTCAAGAGAATACAGACAAGTGCTTGGGGATTCCCACATCCCAGTTGCCAAGTACATAATATGGAAACCGTCACCAAGGTGATCATATCACCTCAGTCACATGTCAGCCTCCACAGGAAGGCACCCCTGTGTGTGTTGACATGTTGGAAATCCTTCTCCTTTACCACTCCAGAGCACTGCAAAGCTGCTGGTCTGGTGAAGCAGACTCTGAAAAATTAATATGTCCTTGATCTAGGACATGCTGTATGTGGTTGTAGCCTTTCAAAACGTAGCATTTTCTGACTGAGAGATACCTTTTATCTAATCCTAGCCTTTTAAAGATGAGGAAAATGTGGCAGCCCGCTCTTTAATAGAAGGTTAAACCAACATTTAGATCCACTTGGATGTTTTACTCCAGGATCTTCACTTCTTTCTGGTTGGTAAGCTTCAGTTATAATGTATATGCACGTGAAGGGATTTCTGGACACATATCACTTATTTGTGATTCAAATAAGAAGCCAAAATGAGACATCCTCAGACATTTTGAGGTATAAGGTGTAGGGTGGAAGGCATTATTTCTGAATGTATCGCTGCTATGTTGACGGAGCAGGACTCATGGTATAGTCAGAAAACAAAACAAAAACAAAACCCAAAACAAACAAACAAAAGAAAACAGCCTTATTCTCCTCCATCGTGCCTGTGTGAACCTGCTCTGTGGGGCTACTTTGTTTCCTGCCCCTCAGAGGAATTAATGTGCGGGCCTTATGACTCTTGGGGTCACTCTCAAATAACCAAAAGGGTCTCTGGTTACTTTTAGTCAAAAATACAGTCTTAGATCAGTAACGAATGTGTCATTATAAAAAAACTCCATACTTCCGCGGCAAAGGGGAGTAATAGTTGGCTTCTTCTGTGTTTCTCCCAGCCTGCGGCTTCTCCCCTCCTTCTCACTCATGAGGCTGCCCAATCTTCTAGGGTTGACGCGGGGAAGAGAGAGAGCCAAGGAGGCAGAAAGAAAGGCTTTGGGGGGCTCTAGCGGGCACAGCTTCTCTGGCCCTAGCAGATGTTTCCAACTGACACTTTCTCTCATGGGCAGTTTCATAGGTTTGCCAAAGCCGCCCCTCACCCCTACCACCCTGCTGAGGAATCTCTCGCCACCCATTTCCTCGGCACAAGCAAGGTCATTTTGCCTCTGACTGGTAGCCTCAGAGTCTTCCTCTGGGCCCCGAGCCATGTGGAGGCAAACCTCTGGCTTCTTTCTGCCGAGGTGTCTGCCTTTCCAGGCAAGCCTCTTGGGTAGGATCAAAGTCAAGCCCACACTGTCTGTCTGTCTCACTCTCTTTAGACTTGTCTTCCGTGGGAGTAAATTACTTCCCCTACCGTGGTCTCTACCCCGTGTTCAGGCCACTTTTGCCAACTCTGGCCCTTTAGATTTCTCAAGCATGAGGCAGACACAAGCCCATGGCATTCCCCAAACGGCAGGGGACGCATCCCGAGCTCTCGACTGGACCTAAGCTGAGAGAAAATCCCCCTCCAACCTGCCCCTGGGGGTGCATAGGAGGGACCTCTTAGAACACCTTCAGTTCCTCTACAGAAACCCTTCTCTGATCCAAGCGGCCTCACCAGCCTCCACCTCAACCTTTGCACATCTTCCAGGTAAGTGAGATGTTAAGGGGACACCCCTGTGCGAGTCCCACATCACGGTCCTGTGCCTTGCTTGGAAGGTGAGAGGGGCTGACGACTAGTATCTGTGTCCTCTGTCAAAATGGAAATAAAATAATAGCTCCCATTTTAACAACCTGTTACCAAATATATTCTCTTTCTCTTTCTAATTGCCCCTGTAAAGGTTCCTAAATAGGTAGATGTTGGAAAAGATCAAATGCCATTTCAACACACTTTGCATAATTGTGCTGTTTATCAGAGATTACTTGAATTATCGGTGGTTGGAGAAGGGTTGGCAATAACTTTGTGATACAGAGATTTTTATTACAACGAGATATACTGCAACTCAATCCACAGCAAGGATCCCAGAATCCTGGGAGTGCTATTTATAAGTTGTGCTTCCCGTCTGTTTTTCCAACTGAACAAGGGAAGTGATCTGAATCATAAACAACAACAAATTGGCTGCCGAAGAGAAAGGAAACGAGCAAAATATAGACTTTCTTTATAATCCTACATGTTTTGTTATGGTTTCCATTAGATAACAAGGTCTCTTATATCAGAAGAACCATGGCCCCTACTCATATAGATGGACACCTGTGCTCTTCACTGGACATTGGTCAGCAGATTTGGTAGAGCAGCACGGTGTCCAAATCATGGTGCCTCATCGTGGTCCTGGAGAGTGATTATGTCTCTGAGTATTGATCTCCATCCTGCCCCACGACGTCTATGGTTGGCATCTATTGCCAGGCCTTAAACCCTGTTCTTTCTGTTCTTAGCCCTTTCCTCAAAGCCTGAAGTGTTTTTGGAACACTGTCAACAAATCATTTAAGACTACAGGACGACTCTATGTACATTTTTTAAAAAGACAACCAGTTCTAGGAAAGTATTTCGATCTTACACCCATACATGATTTAAAATATTGAAGGTTGTATTGAGTACACAGTGAACACATTTTAATGGGTGCGATTCCAAGAGCAATAAAAGAAAGATAAAAGCATAGATAAACTTATGTGTTTTGGGGGGTTTTTTGAAGATTTTATTTATTTATTTGACAGAGAGATAGAGCACAAGTAGGCAGAGCAGCAGGCAGAGGGAGAGGGAGAAGCAGCCTCTCCACTGAGCAGGGAGCCTGACGTGGGGCTCGATCCCAGGACTCTGGGATCATGACCTAAGCCAAAGGCAGACGCTCAACCGACTGAGCCACCCGGGCGCTCCGATAAACTTGTTTTGTTTGTTATCGGTTCTCTTGAAGCTTCACTAGAACTCTCATGACATTAACAGATCTAATGGATCTGCTTACAGCAACCAGCTCTCCTTCATGGCCACTATTTTAACATAATATTTTAGCTGTCAATATCACTGTCAGGAATACAATTTATTTCACACTTCAGGTTTATTTGGATGGACATTTTGGAGATGAAGGTGGCAGTGATTTCATGCTGCTGACAAATGGCGCTGAGCCTGCTATCCTTACAAATTCAAGTTGGTTTCTTAAGCAAAAGTGGGCCTGGCTCTAAGTGAAAATGAAAATGTTCACATAAATTCAACATAGTACAGGGGTTCTCAATCTTTCCATGGAGAAAAGGACAAGTAAGGACATTCTATAAATTCGGGACCCTTTTTCCAAGAAAGGCAGTGACTTAGTCATGGGCAGGTCAGAATCCCACCTCTCCTCTTCCAGCCCCCCCCACCCCAGGTTCTGACTCGGGGATCTGAGGGGGAACCAGGCATTTGTCTTTTTCTTAAAGCCTTCACTGGTGATTCTGGCGTGCAGACAGTGTCGAGGGGATCACAAACTGGATGGATCCAGAACTTTTAAAAGAATGGACTGGAAGAAAGTCTAGCTAGAGGGTTCCTTCAGGTATTGCAGAGAGAAATGTATGGCACAGAGGGGGGTGGAGTGAGGAGGTCCTCACATCGGAGCTGGGGTTCATTCATGGATGGGACTCAAGCAAGTCTTAACCTTGAGGGACTCACAGATCACTCTGAGAGTGTGATGAAAGATAAAGTTAGTCTCCTCAGAATCTCTGAAGAGATTCTAGATTAGAATTAAGTTTTTGTTATTTTAACTAGATAGATGACACTCGCATTCCTTCAGGTAAGGTCCCTGGTCTCAAGAAGCTCACCGTCTAGTAGCCAAGCGAAAACAGTGACAATAAATCAATATACACATAGGTAAGCAAGGATTGCAAGAGTTGTGGGGAAGGGAGCGTTCTGGAATGTTTCAACGGATGAAAAGAGATGGGCGTGGTACGCAGGCCCCCCAAAGGAACTGCGGTCGTCCTAAGGCGGGTTGATAAAGGAGGTGCTACTGTGGGAGCCCCACAAGGCTGCGTTTGGAGTAGAAGGCCACAGGGCGCGTGCGGTAAAAATGGCATCGCTCCACGCTGCTGCCCCAGGTCACTGACGTGGTGCCACTGGTAGGCTGAGGTCGGGTGGGGGGGTATAGTTATTAGATTGCGATGAGTACAGTTTTATCACAGACTCCGAGGAGACACGGGGAAGAGAGCAGGCTGGCGCTGGGAGGGCGGCCTTGGAGTCCGCTGCGCCCCGCCAGGGTCAGAAGTTGGCCCGGTGTTTGTTCTTCCCGAGGACAGAAAACCGCGGGAGAGCGCTGAGTGGCGGAGAACTACATTCGGCCAGTGGGCATGAAAATGACTTTGAGCTGCTATGTGCAAAAACCCTAGGTGTGTGGACAGAAGGAAGCCAGCCAGAAGGTTACAACAGGTCAAGAATAAATAACCACCAGGCGGAGGATCCCAGATTCTGTCCTTCCTTTTGTTGGGTGAGGAGCGCCAGGCACACGCGTCCACAAAGGCTTTGGAAAGAAGCGGTTCGGCAGACCCCACGCGGCTCCAGTCCCGGGTAACTATTAGGGGCCCCGAGGGGTGCCGGCAGCTGGAGGCTCGGGGGGTGCCGGGGGGCTCAGCTCTCAGGGCCTCACGGCGGGGACCCCAGAATAAGTCGGGGGCGGGCCGCGGCGCGGCGGGCGGGGGCGGGCGAGCGAGCAGATCCCACCCCTTCCTGAAGGAAGCGCCCTCCTCGCCGCCGCTGCCGCCGCTGCCGCCGCCGCAGGTCACGGCCCCGCGAGGCGACCGCGGCCCCGCCGCACCGGAGCAGGTAGGCGCGGCGTCCGCGGCGCCCCCTCCTCCGCCCGGGCCGCCGGGCAGCCAGGGGGCGTCGGGCCCGGCTCCGCGCCCAGCCCGGAGGCGGAGACCGGAGGCGGCGGGCGCTGCAGCGGGACTCGGGGCGGCGGGGTCCTCCCGGCTGTATGTGTGTGGGGGGGACACGCTCCGCTCTGCCCCAGCCCCGGAGCGCCCCGGGCGCGGGTCCACCCGCCCGAGCCCCCGCGGGCGAGGCGCGGGGGTCCGACAGCGCCCCATGGTCCCCACCGGCTCTCCCCCGCGCGTGAGCGCCGAGCCGCCGCGCCTCGGTCCCCGCCGCCGCCGCCGCAGTGCTGTCCGCCGAGCCCCTGCGCCGCCCGCCGGCTGCGGCTCCGTCCGGTCCTTTGACAGGTGTCCCCACCCACCGCCCCATCCGGATACCCCGGCCTTCTGTTGTCGGGTGGACTCTGGTCGGAAGCGACCCCAAATTTAGCCTCCCGGACTCTCTGCCACTCGCTGTTCACTTTACCGTTAGCCAAGTCAGGCTGGCTCGGGAAAGGAGGGATCCGGGAAGGAGGCACTAACTTGCCTGGCCCTGTGCACCGCCCTCCACTCTAAATGCACAGTCTTGCTTTCCTCTCCTGGGGGCACGCTGAGAAAGACGTGGGGTTTTCTGTTTCTCCGCGGAGGCAGCGGTGTGTGTGGGGGAGGGCGGGGCGGTTACCGAGGCCGTTTGGTCATCCATTGCAATAAAAGAGTGATTAGCTTTGGATTATGGAGAAAGACCTCGTTTAGTGGTTTTCTCCTCCTTTAATGAATCAAATAGAGAATGAGTGTTTTTCCCATTTGAAATTCATGTTCCCTTTCTCTCTACTCATCCCTCTTGTCCGTTCACCCCTACCTCCAGAGCACTTTATTATATCCCGAACACTTCGCTGATTTTGTCAGGTTTATTCCGGCCAGAATGTCTTTCACGGCTGAGCCAGGATTTTGACTGCAAATGTGAGAACATAGCCGGTTGGGGTGGAAGCCTTTCCTTCAGTGGACCCATTCTGACTTACTACATGCGAGGTCTTGTTTGGGAACCAGAAATACTAATGATATGTTAAAAAAAAAAAAAAAAAGGTACTGGATCCATTACAGTAACGAAGCCAAACAGTAATATTAGTTTCTGCTTCTTCATTTCTCTGCTTGAATCAAAGGCAAGTTTTTTTATAATGCAGGGCTGTAACACCATCCTGGGCTGCAGTTCGTCAAAAAGATAGGCGAATGTGAATATATAAACTCCGTGGTAGCAGTTAATAAGTTGACCTACTTAAAGTTTTCGAGAAAAAATTGTTAGGCTCATATATGTGACATTTGCAGATGAAAGAATTTTAGTCTCAGCTCTCATGCATTAAATCCCAAACTTCTTTTTCTATGTGTCCTAGAGACACCATGTTTCTAAGATTAGCTATAGCTGTCATCTCTTAAATAGAAATGTGAGTTTAATCTTCAAAGCATAGCATAGGAATTTTAATGGTGTGTCCTTCATTTATACATTATTTGGTAAATGTTTTGTGAGCTCCCCAAGTTGGAAGCTCAAAAACTGGACGTGGTAAATAAAAGGATAAAGAAATTTTGCTAACAATGATAACTACTTGGTAGATGTTATGACATTGAACAAACACATTAAAGGATTTGGAAAGTGCATGTTTATTAAATCTGCCATTAGCAGAAGGCAATCTGTTTGGATTATTTAAATTGATGTTAAAGTGCCTTTATGGCAATTGCTTAATTCACATATTTCTCATCAAATGCCTTTTACAGATTGCTTTGTGGAGGAAATAGTTTGCTCTATGGAATAATTTTTTGTATGAACACAGTAATGCCTAATGTTTAGGCTTTGTTCTAGAACTACCACCATCATGCGTACAATGACCTTGCAGGGGTTTCTGTGCTTACTTTACCCGCTGTGTGATCATCAACAGGGACAGCACTTTGCTTTACACTCTTGTCTGTGCCCCTGCTTTGTTTCCCCTGTGACCTAAGCACACCTCTGCAGTACAATGGCTAGATTAGCAAGGCAGCCTGCAGTCATGAAAGAGGAAAAGCTAGCTGGCCCCTGCAATTTTAGCCATTTGCTTTCACTATAATCTGGCCACTAGGGATCATTTCAGTAACCAATTAAGCAAGACAGACACTGACAGGATAATGTATTACCTCTCAGTTTTCCCCTCCACCAGAAGAATATGTAGCACTCAGAATCCACACTACAGTGCTAATTAGGTTCTGTGAGGCTCAAATAAGATTTGTGCTAAAGTTCTCAAAAATGTGATACAAACACCCAAGTGTTACTGAATCTGGGTCTACACTCATGACAAGGCTAGGAACACAGTCCGGTGGGTAATAAATGTTTTCCTTATCCTAAGGTTAGCAACAGAAATGCATCCCTACTTATTTTAACTGCAGACTTTTCTTCCTGGATCTGATGGTGACTTGTGTCCTGATGGTTTTTCATAGATTGTTCTAAGTACTTTCAAACTAGCTTATAAGTTAGTAGAACTTTAACAAGTTGTTGTTATCACCAAATATCATTTCCTGGCAGGGTTGGATTTTGAAAGATAGCTTGTGGCAATGGAAGGTCTTAATGCAAAGAGATTTTAGACAAGCCAGCTGGAATGATAGTTTGAGATAACAATGTAATCTTTGGGCACTGACCTTCAAATATCAACCTCACTGCAGTTTAAGTCAAGCCAGCTCTGTTGAGTTGGGTTTGGAACTCTTTTACCAAGTAAGAAATTAGCATTTTTCTTTTAGCATCTGTAAATGGCCTTTCTCTATATTAGTGCTGTCCAATAAAACTTTCTGTAGTTCCATAATTTGTCCAAGGTGCTAGCCACAAGCCAAATGTGGCTTTTGAGCACTTGAAATGTGCCTGCTACAATGGAGAGATTCAATTTTAATTTTTATTTAATTTTAATTAATTTAAATAGCCACATGGGACTAGTGGCTATCATGCTGGACAGTGCAGCTCTAAATTGTCTTTACCTGTTTCCTGTAGAGATAACATTTGATGGCAATTCTTTTTTTATTTTAAGATTTTATTTATTTATTTATTTATTTATTTATTTATTTATTTATTTATTTAGACAGCATGATTGGGGGTGGGCAGTGGGAGAAGAAGAGAGAGAATCCCAAGCAGACTCTGCACTAAGCATAGAGCCCGACTTGGGGCTCGATATCACAACCCTGAGATCATGACCTGAGCTGAAATCAAGAGTTGGACACTTAAGTGACTGAGCCACCCAGGTGCCCCTGATGGCAATTAGTCTTTAGAAGAAAGTGGAAATAGGCATTGATAGAACCAGGAATTAAGATTTCACTCTGTCATCCTGTTGTTACAAAAAAACACTAGCATTTACTCTAAAGCTGAAGTTCCATTCCACTCTAAAAATAAAGTTTCCCTTTTTAATTTATATATATTTGCTAGCCACAAAAATAAACATTGCCGAGAGTTGTTTAGATGCTTGGCCCCATGAGTCTGTGTTCTTGAACTTCCTTGAATTTGGCTCTCTTGCACATTATAGAATCATTTATTCTTTTTTTTTTTAAAGATTTTTTTTTTTTAATTTGAGAGAGAGAATGAGATAGAGACAGAGAGAGCATGAGATGGGGGAGCGTCAGAGGGAGAAGCAGACTTCCTGCTGAGCAGGGAGCCCAATGAGGGACTCGATCCCGGGACTCCAGGATCATGACCTGAGCTGAAGGCAGTCGCTTAACCAACTGAGCCACTCAGGCGCCCCTAGAATCATTTATTCTTAAAGTCAGCTTCTGCACTTTAAAATTCTTCAGGGGGAGGGATATTTGAAGAGAGGTAGAAGGTGGGGGTGATGCACAATCATTCCCCCTTCCAATCCTCATTCCTCTCTAACAGTCACAGAAACCCTGTGAAAAATCTGACAAATGAGTACCCCTGCCTCAAGGAGTGGCTGAAGCCACTTGGGGATGCTTGCATAAATTTAAGAAATGTTCCATATAATCCTTTTTTTTTTTTTTTGAGATTTACACAATAACATGGTAAAGCCTCTAAGAGGAGATACATATACTTGTTTAACTTTTTTATTATGTTTTCAAAAATTTTTCATACAACCCTTACAGTATTTTTCAAACCATGTATCCTGAGTCATGGAATTGATTTAAAAGGTTAGGGTCAGTGTTTTTTTGTTTGTTTGTTTTTTTGTTTAATGAAATGGAATATATAGTAGAATAGGAATTCTCCCTATGCATCCCTCTTAGTGGGGGCTGGTAGTGATTGATGAAATTTTTGGTTCTCCCATGTATGGCAAATACAAGGCTACACGGAGGTTGGTGATTAAAAGCACTACATTAACAGGACCCTTGGGTTCACATCCTGACTCTGCACTGCCCAGTCCATAGATAGTGAGGACTTTATAATCAGGGTCATTATTTGTAGTATTATTATATAAGTGTATATATGTCTCTTAGATCATGATATAAAATACTGCCTCTGAAACTAGGCTTGGGACCCACTTTGGGGAAACACTGATCTAAGACCTGTGTAATCACTAATAATAACCCGCAAATCATTGAGTACTTCCCAAGGGCTCCCCACTGAGTGCTTTATATGGATTATTTTGTTTCTGCCGACAGTTCCTGTGAGCCCTGCCACAATCCCACAGTACCTCCGTCCCAGGAAGTCAGAGGGGCAGGATCTGAGCTCCAGGCAGTCTGGTGCCAGATCCCACGAGTTCAGCCACCTCACCTTCCACATTGCAGTGTGACAGTGATACACAGAGGGACCCCTGCAGACCTGTGAGGCTCATGGTAGAGCCTTGCACAAGTGTAGAAACGAGCAGACCACAGCTGTTTTCTGTGTAAGATGAGTCCTGATGGGTTGAGAGAGGAGTCACTGCATTATATTTAGGCTAGGAGAGACCTCGCAGCTGCCAGCCTCTGGCCTCTGAAAGTGAACGCCCTGGGTCAGGAAGCCTGGGGACCAAAGAAACCCAAATGACCCTGAGACTGACTACAAATTGTACAGGCTTCCTTCCCTCCTAACCACTCGCTAACTTCTGCACACTGCTTTGTAGTAAATCATCACAAATGGTCTAAATAGATAAGGTCCATCCCATAAATCTCCCACTTTTTACTACATTCTAAATTGTCTTTCACAATCACTCTTTGCCTGTAAGTGCTTCATGATATGTATGTATTTTAATATGTAATTGACATATAACATTGTATTAGTTCCAGATGTACAACATAATGATTAGATATTTGCATATATTGCAAAAGGACTAAATCAGTCCAGTTAACATCCCTCACCACACATAGTTCCAAATTTTTTTCTTATGATGAGAACTTTTGAGATCCACTCTCCTAGCAACCTTCAAATACACAATACAGTATTATTAACTATAGTCACCATGCTACATTATATCCCCAAGACTTTTTTATAACTGGAATTTTGTACCTTTTGATTTAATTTTTAATATAATAAATGGAAAACAATGTTTTTAAAGAATTTTATGTACAGGGGCGCCTGGATGGCTTAGTTGGTTAAACGTCTGGCTTCAGCTCAGGTCATGATCCCAGGACCCTGGGATCAAGTCCCGCATCAGGCTCCCTGCTCAGCGGGAAGCCTGCTTCTCCCTCTTCCTCTGTCTGCGGCTCCCCCTGCTTGTGCTCTCTCTCTCTCTGTCAAATAAATAAATAAAATCTTTTAAAAAAAAAAGAATTTTATGTACAAGGAGGGTCTTAAAATTGAGGCTGGAAATCTTTTTTTTTTTTTCCTCCCCTAGTGCAATCTAGAAAGTAAAACCAAATTCATTTTGGAAGTAGATTTCAGTTTTCCCTAAAGGTCCAACTAAATAAAAGTGATCACATGTCCATAGACTTCGTCAGGTAGAATAGAAGAGGCAACAGCTTGTCATCATGGTTACTTTTCTTCTTTAAAAACTACAGTACGTCCTTGAGACATTCAGATTTCGTTCAAGGCTGCAGAGGTGTCCACCTCTGGAGACAGTGGTACAGACTTTACCCGAGGAGTACAAAGGAGTCCAGTGAAGTGTCTTTGGAAAAGTGTTGAAAGTCGTCTAATACTTTTAGGCAAGTGTAGACAAAGCTTAAGAAGCAATTGTGATTAACTATGGCAGTAGAGGAAATTAGCCTGTAGTTTAAATGGTGTTATTGAACTCTGCAGTAATCATAATAAATTATAATAGTTTTCAACTGAATGTAAACATAAATGTCTCCAAAAATAGCATAGCCTTCCTGTTCATCAAACATTTCATTTATTAACAAAATAGACTTCTTCCTGTTTTTTTTTACACTTATAATGACTTAGCTGCCAAATAAATATTTTAAATGGTAATAATTGGAAGTTTTAAAGCAGAATTAAAACTGTATATAGCCGAGGGGCACCTGGATGGCTCAGTTGGTAGAGCATGTAATGTTTCATCTGGGGGTTGTGAGTTCAAGCCCCATGTTGAGGGTAGAGATTACCTTAAAAAAAAAAAAAGGGCTTCTGGGTGGCTCAGTTGGTTAAGTGTCCGGCTCTTGATCTCAGCTCAGGTCTTGATCTCAGGCTCATGAGTTCAAGCCCTGTGTGGGGCTCCACACTGGGTATGGAGCCCCCTTTAAAAGCAAAAAACAGAGGCACCTGGGTGGCTCAGTCGTGAAGCAGCTGCCTTCGGCTCAGGTCATGATCTCGGGGTCTTGGGACGGAGCCCCACGTTAGGCTCCCTGCTCGGCGGGGAGCCTGCTTCGCCCTCTCCTTCTGCTCCACCCCACCCCCACTCATGCTCTCTCTCAAATAAATAAATACAGTCTTTAAAAACAAAAAACAAAAGCAAAAGACAAACAAAAACAAAAAAAAGAAAAAAACTGTACATAGCCAAAATGGACATTATAGTATTTAAACTGGTCTGATTAATAAAACAGTCTTTCAGATTATCTTTCATTCTATTGATTCATGAGTGAAAGGTGTTAAAATTAAGAAATACTGATACCATTATGAAGCATTTACAGAAATATTATTTTTTACTGCACTTGGAGTGTTTGTAAATTAGAATTAGAATTCTGTAATGTAATTGTCCTGGAATTTCTAGTGGAAATATATCTCCTGGCATTCCTAAATTCTACTTTTCACTAAAACTTGAAATGTATTTACATAGAAACACTAGTAACTAAAATATACCTACATGCAGTGGCAGGCATATTAACTTACGGGTGACAGTTTTTCTTTCTTGTGGTATTATGTTCCCACATGCCCTAGACTTACGTCATTTTGAAAAATTTTCCAGTCTTGTCAGTGACAGCACAGTGTTCACAAGAACAATATTTGTCACCCTATAATTTTAACAGCTAATAGAATTGTTCCTGAATAAGCTGATTCTTTTTTCTGTGACATTTGATTGGTGTTTTTCCATTTTAATTTGAGCTTATATGTGACATAAAAATTGATGTATATGAAAAGGGGTGGGTTGCCATTTGTATACCCAAATTTTGATTTTCTATGTATGCATGTAAAAATAAAGACAAAGTTTTTCCATTGACTGATTTGGGGAAAGGATACCGTTGTGATCAAATAGTGGCACATGGTGATCTTTTAAGATCAGGCCACTGAAGGGCGCCTGGGTGGCTCAGTTGGTTAAGCGACTGCCTTCGGCTCAGGTCATGATCCTGGAGTCTCAGGATCGAGTCCCGCATCGGGCTCCCTGCTCGGCGGGGAGTCTGCTTCTCCCTCTCCCGCTCCCCCCTCTTGTGCTCTTTCTCTCTCTCACTCTCTCTCTCAAATAAGTAAATAAAATCTTTAAAAAAAAAAAAGATCAGGCCATTGAACAAAGTGAGCGTTTACTTACAGGGCCATAAATTTGGCAGTTCAGCAATGGTGTTCTTTATTAGCTATTGGACAATATTTGTGCCATCCTTAGCATGGTCCCTCGCCCAGAGTAACTTTTTTTTCTTCACTGTTACTTCCTCCTTATTCATAACACAGGTTTTAACTCATTTCATCACATGGGAAATGAAAGAGGATTGTTCTGGATGATAACTGCTGAGCGTTTCTAAGAGCTAGAAAAAACCTTAGGAAGTTAGATAATTTATTTCTTAGAGTCTTTGCATGACCACAGTCATCACAGAAAGATGGTGTGTAGACTCCATTCTACTTTTAGCCTATGAATATTTTACACCAGTTGACATATTGTCTATCCAGGCTGACTTCACAGGACTCTGATGTTGAACCTAGGCTCATTTCAGGTTCAGGTATCGCCTGGTTTGCTTGCTTGTGGCACATTTACCTTGTCTTTCCAGTTAAATCATTGTTTCTTTGCCTGTAGAAATTATATTATGTAAATTTTTTGTATCACACGGGATTGTCTGGGGAGGGAGGTTGGCAAACTATTTTGTAAATAAAGTTTTATTGGAACACAGCCCTGTCCATTGGTTGCATATTCCCTGTGACTGCTTCTGCATTACCACCATAGGGTCAAGTAGTTCCAACAGCCCATCTGGCCCATGACGCTGAAAATCTCCACTCTCTGGTTCTGTATAGGATAAGTTTATCAATCCCCGTTCATGTGATACTCTTCTTATGGCATCCTTGAAGAAAATGTGGGGGAAAATGGCCTATTACAAATTGTATATAGTGAATTGTTCCCTGTAGGAGCAGATTTCACATCTGAATGACTAAATGAGTGACTAATATCTTCCCTCTTCCTATGGCACTATCCATTGGCTGTGAAAGAAGGTGTCCTCAGCATATGCTTAGGTGTCTTACAGACCTGGCTCACTAGCTGTGTAACCTTGAGTAAGTTACTTAATCCTTTTCCAGCTGTTATAGGTACTGTGGTACCTATTGGTGGGAGGCAATTCTCCGTGCGTCCCATGCATTTTGACCCGTCTTTACAAAGAGAGGCACCGGCTGCACTTTTGTCCTGGGCTGTCTTTTCAAGCATGTTTGTGTAGTAAACAGTCTTGGATGATAGAGGTAGTGTTGTCCTCAGAAGCAAGGGGCAGGCACGCTTCCATCTAGTATAACAGATGTGAGTTGCCCCAGGTCGGAGTCCCTCTCCAGGGACTGTGTGTGCAGGTGTCACGTGGCCCTCTTTGTGACACCTGCAGGCATTGGAGCTGGAGGAACTCTTACTGAAAATGCAAATACTCTGGCTACTGCTATTGCCGAGAGTAAAAAAGTCCTTTTCCCTGTCCCAGGAGCCCTGGGTCTTCCGCCAGCCTCCATGAAACTGTGGCAGGATGACTTGTGCACATAGCATAAAATCCCAGACCTTTCCAGTTCTCAGACACCTATTCCGTGGGGTTATTATGAAACTTGAATAAGGTAATGAATAGAAGACATTTAACACAGTGCCTGGCAGACAATAAGTGCCCAATAAATGTTAGCTATTAATTATTATCTAGCTGTTTATTAACTCTGATGTGTGAAGGGGAGCCGCAGTTTTGTGTGTCCAACTTATATCTTAAGATAGTGGTTTTTCAAATTGTAGGTCACCAGGGCTATGAAAACAGTGAAGTAGATTAATTTTTCTAATGAAACAGAAATTACAATATAATAGAATAATAAAGAAAATATCCAAGTGCAGAATTCATAGTAAGGAAAAATATTGATTTGTAAAACATTTCAATTATATACATATGTACATGTATATTTGATTGTGATATAAAGTATTTTTTTTTAAAGATTTTATTTATTTATCTGACAGAGAGAGACACAGCGAGAGAGGGAACACAGGCAGGGGGAGTGGGAGAGGGAGAAGCAGGCTTCCCGCTGAGCAGGGAGACCGATGCGGGGCTCGATCCCAGGACCCTGGGATAATGACCTGAGCCGAAGGCAGACACTTACCTGAGCCACCCAGGTGGCCCTGGATTGTGATATAAAGTATTTTTGTTTACTGTCAGTCACGGTCAAAAAAGTTGGAAAGCCACTCCTGCCCTAATACATATATGGAACTATTCAGAAGAACTTTGTTGATGAGAGCATAGAATTCCTGTCTTCATTCTCATTCTGGAAAAGGGGTATAAAGGGCCACTCTCACTCATCAAGGTGTGGCTGCTGAGAAGGAATGACCTGAAGTTCAGTTTGTTTACCCTCTGCGAACCATTTTGCCCATGATTAGCAGAAAATGAATATAGCCACAGGTTATTTTCAGAAGAAAGGGCTTTGTTGTCGTTAGCATTTGCCATAGAACTTTCTACGGTAATGGAAATGTTCTGTTTCCGCACTGTGCAATACAGTAGCCAGTCTCTATTGAGCACTTGAATGTGCAACTGAGGAACTGAATTTTTAATTAAAATTTTAAAAATTTGGATTAATTTAAATTTCAATAGCCACGAGGGGGCTCTTGGACAGCACCATTTTATTTAGATTGAACACTAAGTTGTGCTTTCCTCCAGTACAATTAACTGTGTGGTTTGGCTTCGGGTACTGCCCCAAGGTGCAGCGCCCTTCCACTGGGTGGTTCAAACAACCACTGACCCTTGCCCATGACCGGCCTGGGAGGACACTGGGGTGAAGACGTGCTGGAGGAGCGGCTACCTTGGACAGCGCCACGGGCCAGGAGAAAATGTCAGGTTGCTGGGGGTAGAGATTCTCAACCCTGGCTGTGCAATAGAGTCCTCTGAAGAGCTGTAAAAATCCAGGCTGCGCTTCAGACCAAATCAGACATTTTTAAAATGTTCCCGGGGTGCTCTTTCATTTTGTCAGCTGGGCAGCATCACCGGCTGGCAAGACAGGCTTGCCCGTGTCGGATGGGCAGGAGAATGGGCACACGAAAGACAGTGGACCCCTCTCTTATCTTAAACATAAAGACTCCAACTTATCTTTGGTGTTGAGAGCTGATCTGTTTCCTACCTGGTTGCCCTTGCAGCAGAAGTCCCCTTGCTCAGTGGGCCAAAGTGCAAATTTGTGTATGACAAAATTGAGCTTCAAAGAAGGAAAAAAAATAGGCTCTTACTGACCTGATTCACATGTGCAGTACTTTTCCATTTATATATCCAGCAAACGTTTATAGACGCCCTCCTGTGTGTTTGAGATAAGCCGTGCTTGCTCAATCTAGTAGGGGATACTGACACATAAATAGTTATCATATAGTAGAGTAAGCATAATATGAAGAGAAAAACCACTGGGTGCCTTGAGAGCACCCACGAGGGGGTAGCTATCCTGGATAGAAGAGGAGAGACATCAGGGGGTTTCTAAAAGACACTAACGCAAGTTGAGTCTTGTAGGATCAGAAGGAGTAGTCATATGAAGAAGGGGAAAATGAACAAAAGAACAGAAACAGCCTGGGAGGAGGCCCTGGCATACATTTTCTGTCCCTCTAAGACTGAACCCCGTAAGAGGGCTCCTTCCTGAGGGAGACCCTCACTGCAGTTTTAGCAAACCTCCTGGGATATCCTTATCCTAACTGGGCTTTATCATTTATTCATTCACTCATTTATTCATTCATTCAACAAGTGTGATTTATTGGAGCACCTGGGTGGCTCAGTCGTTAAGCGTCTGCCTTTGGCTCAGGTCGTGATCCCAGGGTCCTGGGATCAAGCCCCACATGGGGCTCCCTGCTCAGCGGGAAGCCTGCTTCTCCCTCTGCCACTCCCCCTGCTTGTGTTTCCTCTCTTGCTGTGTCTCTGTCAAATAAATAAAATCTTTTAAAAAAAACAAAAAACAAGTGTGATTTATTGAGGTGTTACTGTATGCAGATATCATCTAGGTGCCGGTAGATAGAGCAGTGAACAAAACAGACAGCATTCCTGCCCTCAGGGAGCTTTGTATTCTATTGGAGGAGACCAACTAGAAATAGATAAATAAGGAAATAGTATAGTGTGTGACAAATGTGTTATGGAGGAAAAGAAATCATGGTAAAGAATTTGGAGAAGGTGCTCTGAGAACTAGAAGTCTCATAGCATGCTATCTCTCTGCAAATTTAATAGCATTTCTTACCACTTTTCTGAAACTGGACCTGGGTCCTGCAGTCTTTCTCTTTCCTTTGTTCAAGCCTGGCCATCCACCAATGTCCATAACCCTGTGACCTCCTACTTCTTCGACCATCTAACTGTGTCAACAAGACCTCTCGCACCCACCTCCCTTACCCCCATATATCGTATCTTGTGTTTTCATGCCTTCTTAACATTTTCACTTCTGGTCCTCTGTTAATTCCCCCCATTCTTTTCCTCTGCACCCCAGGGAATCCATGGTTAATAAAGCCCTTGACCTTTTGGCTGACCGCTCTCTCGCTCTTCTGTATGGGACACTGCATTGAAAGGCATGTGTCATCACCCACTTTAAGGCCAAATGTGGTAAATCACCTTCCACCCTTTCTCAGCACTGCTCTCTATCCAGCTCCCGTGACTTCATTCATTTCTTGAGGAACTGAGGACCTGGCTCCGCATCTCCTCTATCTCCCTTCCTCCCCAACTCTTGTCGTAACCTTTGGCAATGGCACCATCCTGGATCATCTGACCGTAAATCTGGCCTCAAAATCCACTGGACCTTTTTAATAAGTTCACCTCCAACTAAACCATAGCTGTTTGCTCCCAACCCTCCACCCAAATTCTTGTCCAATTGGTACTTTTTCACCTCAGAAATTTTAACCTTTAGTGTACCATTCTCTTAGCATCACTATGTATCCTTCCAGCTGCCCCATTCCGTACTCCCTCCACCTCTTTGACTTCATTGAGGTGTCCAGTCCCTTGACTTCCTTCAACTGCCCCAACTCTTCCTTATATATGCAAATACAGGCATGTGCATCTTCATGTCCTTTCCTCAGAGGCTGTGGTATCCATTTTTCCCCATATTTAAGGCCAGCCTATTACCTGAGCCCCGAATGCCATCCCTTCTTGCTTCTTTCAGGACCTTTGCTCTGTTAATATTCCCCTCTCCTCTGTGGTACTATATTTCTGCTCTTTACCGGCCCCTCCCATTAGCCAAGCACTCGCAGGTTACTTCCATAAAAACAACTTTCTTACGTTAAGTAAGTTAAGATAGGTCACTCCAAGAACACTATATAGTAATCTGGAATATTCATAGAGGTATATATATATATATCTCACATGGAAAGATGATCACAAAAATAAGTTAAAAGGCATTAAGACAGATTTATTAACTGATTTTCTTTTTAAAATTTATTTCTCTATTTTTTAATTTTTGTAGTAGAATACACATAATATAAAATTACTATCTTAACCAATTTTAAGTATACAGTCAGTGGTGTTAAGTTTATTCACAACATTGTGCACCCAATCTCCAAAACTTTTTATCTTGCAAAATTGGAACTGTACCATTAAACAACTTCCCCTTTCCCCCTCCTTCCCCAGTCCCTGCAACCACCATTCTGCCTTCTCTGTGAATTTGACTAGTCTAGGTACCTCATGTAAGTGGGATCCCGCAGTATTTGTCTTTTTATGATTGGCTTATTTCACTTAGCATAATGTCCTGAAGGTTTCACCGTGTTGTAGGATGTGGTGGAATTTCCTTCCTTTCTTAAGGTTGAGTATTATTACCTTGTATGTATATACCCCATTTTTAAATGATTCCATTTTTGAAATTATTATTAGTATAAACACACACACACATAGAAAAGATTGTATATCAAAATGTTAACAGTGGTTCTTTCTCAGTTGTGGAATTCTGAATACTTTTCATCTTTTTCCTGATCTGTGCCTTCTAAAGTATTTACAGTGAGCACACTTCCCTGCAGTAATGGCCTTCATCAGCTACAGTGGAGTCACGCCCATGATTGGCACCTGCCCTCCCCCCACCCCCCAGCTCATCTGTCACCACTCTGCTCTGAGCACCACAAACCCCTGCTTCCTGCATACACAGTGGTTGGATGCCTTGGAGCCCCTAGGCATGCCACTCACTGTAGCTGCATGGGAGGCCTCCACATCCCTGCAGACTCAGCCCAGGGTCATTTCCTCCTTGCTTGCCCACCCTCTGCCCTCAGTGCCAGGTCAGTTCCTCCCTGAGGAGCTCCCTAATTCCCCATACCAGTCTCTGGTGCTGCACTTCTTTCCTGATTAACTATGAGCTGCTTTGGGGCAGGGACTCTGCCTTTATCTGTTTATTCTCAGCAGTTAGCACAGAGCCTGGCAAACAAGCTGAGCAGCATGGGGAGCCTCTGGTCACTCAGAGGGGCTGGATCACAGGATGCTGAGAAATGAGGCTGGAAAAGTAGAAGGAAGACTTGCCCTGAGGCCCTTTTTCCACTACCCACTGCTGCCCCTTGCATGAACAATGTAAAGATTTAAAAATACTTTACATTTTACTAAAAATAAATTTGATTTTCTAAAAGATTTTATGTATTTATTGGAGAGAGAGAGATAGCAAGAGAGAGCAGGGAGGAGAGGGAGAAGCAGACTCCCCCCCTGAGCAGGGAGCCCGATTTGGGGCTCGACCCCAGGACCCTGGGATCATGACCTGAGCTGAAGGCAGACGCTTAACCAACTGAGCCATCCAGGCGCCCCTACATTTGATTTTAAAATCACTGAAAGACACTACATTTTTATCTTAATAATACTGGTGAACTCTAGCCACTGTCCTTGGTCACATTGACAGTGCCTGGTCTCCTATGGTGTTGGGCTCATAATGCATGTTTGGTAAATCCCTGTTAATCTCCTTGATACCCTCCTAGCTCCCTATGATCAAACCTCTCTTCCTTCAGTTCAGCTGTTTTGACAAGCTGGAACAGGAGTTATTTAGAGGAATGGGAGGCCTTTATTATCACCCCCCACATGTCATAGGATAGTGACTAGCAGCCTACACTACGTGTATGACTGATCCTGATCAAGACCCTTTGGAGAAATAAAGAAGTAAAAAGATGTACTATGGCATGGCTTTGAGCACCCTGGTGAGTAGAGACAGCTAATGAATGCTTGCTTGCTGCCCTTGATCTTGCCAGCTACACTGGACTGGCAGCTAACATCATAATGTGAGTAATAGTTGTTCACACAGAGGAGCCATCATGGGCCACAGAGAGTTGGTAAAACCCATTTCAGGGGTGCCTGGGTGGCTCAGTCGTTAAACGTCTGCCTTCGGCTCAGGTCATGATCCCAGGGTCCTGGGATCGAGCCCCGCATCCGGCTCACTGCTCCGCGGGAAGCCTGCTTCTCCCTCTTCCACTCCCCCTGCTTGTGTTCCCTCTCTCGCTGTGTCTCTCTCTGTCAAATAAAATCTTTAAAAACACACACACACACATTTCATAGGCTGGTCCAGTTAAGTAGTTTTGGATGGTTCCCGTCCATGTAAATGGAGGATTCTAGGCCTCCTTTAGGGGACATGAAAGGGGCAGAAGGGAAAATGAAAAATAGTTTTAATTACCGGGGAACTTAATCAGTTGGTGCCATCTTCAGCTTCTCAGCCCACAGGGATTTATATTGGTTTTTCTTAAGGAAAGTGGCCCAGTGTGAGTGATTCACCCAAAGCACTTGAAATAATTTTAGCAAAAATTATTAACGATAGGACACTTAGTGTTTGAAATGATACATTTTTCAACTGTTGAACAATGTGTTGTTCATTGGCCTGTTTGCATCAGAATCACAGTGGCTTCCTTTAATGTTTCCTTCTTACCAAGACCAGGTTCTGCTGAAAGCTTGGCCAGACTGGATAGCCCTGATGATGATACTGTTGTTTTGTTTCCTTTTATTTTTGCCCAATAGGCCACCAAAAGGAAGTTAGAGCATTATGCAGAATAAGCATTAGACTTGGAGATGTTAATAGTCTTCAAGTCCGAACCACCCTCTCTACTGGCTGTGTGCTTGGATAAGTTACTTAATTTATGGAAGCTTCGAGTTTCTGTTGTTCATCAGTAAAATGTGGATTTAGTATCTGTCTGCCTTGCTGACTAGACTGCAAGCTTCTTCACAGTAGGGGTTGTGGCTCAGCCATCCCTAGAAGCTCAGTACATGGGACGAGGCCTGGCAGGTAGGAATTCTGCAAATATTTGTCGAGCAAATCAGATTCCTCTAACTTACTCACCTCATAGGTTGTTTCGAAGAGCAGGTGGGACGTGCAGCAGCAGAATGTAGTGTTGAGAGCAAAGGCTCTGGAGTCAGCCCCCTGGGTCCCGGTCCTGGCCCCAGCATTCCCAGCAGCGTGACGTCGGGCAGCTTACTATCCTGTGTGCGTCTGTGAAAGCACATGCGGGGACCTACCTCCTAGGGTTGTTGAGTATTAGCTGGGCCTGGCAGTCAGAGGGTCAGGACTCTACACATACCAGCTCTTGGTATGACGTGTGAAAAGCTCTTCAAATTGTTGCTCAGGTAAAGGTGACATTTTTTCAGTGAGGTCTTGCCAAGTATTGGACACTCTGAAATACTTTCAGTAGTGTGTCTTTCCCTATCTTATCGAGTGGTGATACCACTCTGGTTCACGTTCTCTAAAGCCCAGGTAGGGTACCTTTCACGTGGGCCCTTTAATCAAGACACTCATGCTCACCCTGATATAAAATATAAGGTTCAGAGAAGGCCCAACCTTGGGCTGCCCAGGCCTAGACCTGCTGCCTGCCCTTTTCCCACTGTTTGCTGTACAGAAATAACTCTGGTCAAGTCCCAGGCATTACAGATTTGTAAGATCATGTTAAATAATAATGATTTCATATGTGACAACACTTAGTAGTTCCCACGCTGATTTCCCTGCTTCCTGCCTCTTGGCCACTTGAGTCTCTCGTGTGCAGTGCTGTCTGCTCATCTTCCCAGCATCTTACTTTCATAAGGTCTCCCCGACCCAGGAACCCCCCCTGAGAAAGTATCTTATTTATGGGACCAAACCCAAGTACTAGCGACATTCAAGGCCATGCGTAATTGGAACCCATTCTATCTATTGCTTTATCTATTTATTTTTATCTATTCTTCTTCTTCCAGTTCCTCTCTAATGTAGACTTTTTCTGCCCACTCACCTGAACAAGGCTTGGCTTCTTACTCTCATTTTCCTGGTTCTCACACCAAAATGCCCTGCCGGGTCCGTGCTATTTATTTACATTTGCCCACTGCTTTAATAAGGGCCCACCTGCTTTGTCAATCCTACCTCTTGTTGAACACTGATCAGCTTCGCCCTGTATGTTTGCATTTCCTTATATTTAATTTAGAGCTTTGTTAGGTGCTATTTAAAAATTCTCATTGCAGACTCAGATTGTTCACTTGATGATATTATGAGCTTACCAGTTAGGCATTGAGGAAAACTGTACTTGTTTTATATGTATAGGTAAAAAAAAATTAATTAAAAACTAACATTTTCCTCTTGGCAGCTGTAATTCCACGCCGCTGCACATAAATAAAGCCCTATGGCCCAGACCAAATACGGTAAAACAAAAAATATTGTTGAGCAGGCAGGGCTACTATTGCTATTATGGGACTCATCAGTCACCACTTCCTGACCTTTATAATACGGGACACTGTGGCTGCTTTAGTATAGCAACGTTTCTTCACTATTAAGCCATGGATAGAGTACAGAATTAAGAGCCGGAACCCTGAAATCATTTAAGTACATAGTGGGAATTCAGTAAATATTGTGAACATATTAGTCTGTGGCTTACTTTTGGCTCCTCACTGATGGAGACTGATTTATACATGTCAGTTCACTTCTCTGTACTAATTTAGTACGTCTTCTACAATACCAAGATTTCATTCAACTTAAGATGTAATGAAATAAAATTGTATTCTTAGAGTACAAACATATTACATGTATCATGAGCATCAACATCTCCTTTTCCTTTCTCCCTCCCTCTTTTCTTTTTCTTCTCATTCTCGTGGATGGCATCTGAAATGCAGAGAGAGCTTTGGGCTAGGAGCTGTGCGGATGTGTAGAGGAGAAAAACAGTACCCTCTCTCTCTCTAAGAAATCACAGCCTAGCGTGGGAGACACACGTGTGAACAACTGTGTTCTAACTAGAATATGAGATTGAATTAAATAAAAGTAAATGGTTACGGGGTGCCTGAGTGGCTTGGTCCGTTAAGGGTTCGACTCTTGATTTCAGCTTAGGTCATGATCTTAGGATCCTGGGATATAGCCCTGACTAGCCTTCACGCTCAGCAAGGAGTAGGCTTGAGGATTCTCTCCCTAGCCCTCTGCCCCTAACCCCCCTAAAATAAATAAATAAATCTTAAAAAAAAAAAAAAGGTAAATGGTTACATAAAGCAAACCAGGGAAAATAAAGAGAAAGAAAGGGAAGCTTGAAAAGTATATAATTTATAATAAATCATACTAAGTTTCTAGTATGTGCCAAGCTCTGTGCTAGGTAATAATTATGTGACTGTATCCTCACAGCAAGGATAGGAGGTAGGTAGGTATATTAGTCTACTTTTCAAAAATAAACTGGAACACACTGCAAAAGAAGCAGAGCTGGGATTGAATTCTAAACCACTCTTTTACTATACCAACCTGTTTTTATGCCACTATAAAATAAAGTTCAATCAGTAAATTAAAAGGTTTCAAGGGGTACTTTTAAATAGCCACAAAGCTTTGCAGGGGCTCACATTCCCCTAGAAGAAATTAGCCAGGGTAAAAAGGAATAAAATGCAAAGAAATAACAGGCAGAAAAAACCAACTTTTTAAAGAAAATATCCTTCAGTTTTGAAGCCTCTAAAGTAATGAATGCTAATCTCTTCTTTATTAATAGCCAAAAGAACAGGCAGAGACATTGAATGACTTATTTTGTGAATCTCCAAATAAAACTAACTTCCTCCAGGATTATTAAATAGGTTTTAAAAAGGGACTTAAACACAAATTCTTATATGTAGTTGTGTTTCAACCACAATGTGTTTCATTCCAGATGAATTATAGAAACCCTGTCAAATTCCAAATTAATCCCCTTGAGGTTTTTTTTGTTTTTAATTGAACTCTGGATATCTCTAAATTAATGTGACAAGAGTGGCTTTCTTCATGGTACTCTAATTAACCCTCCAGGAACATTTATTTAAGTTTTTGTGTGTCTCAGAGTTTTGTGGGTTTTTTTTTTTTTTAAGATTTTATTTATTTATTTGACAGAGAGAGACACAGCGAGAGAGGGAACACAAGCAGGGGGAGTGGAAGAGGGAGAAGCAGGCTCCCCACGGAGCAGGGAGCCCCATGCGGGGCTCGATCCCAGGACCCCGGGATCATGACCTGAGCCGAAGGCAGACGCTTAACGACTGAGCCACCCAGGTGCCCCTTTGTGGGGTTTTTTTCATGTGCATCTCTTATTATAGATAGTCTTAGATATTTTATGGGTTTTTAATGGTATTATAAATCTATTGTTTCCATTTTTTCTGTATAATTAAAAGCTGTTTGATGGGGCGCCTGGGTGGCTCAGTCGTTAAGCGTCTGCCTTCGGCTCAGGTCATGATCCCGGGGTCCTGGGATCGAGCCCCACATCGGGCTCCCTGCTCCGCGGGAAGCCTGCTTCTCCCTCTCCCACTCCCCCTGCTTGTGTTCCCTCTCTTGCTGTGTCTCTCTCTGTCAAATAAATAAATAAAATCTTTAAAAAAAAAAAAAGCTGTTTGAATTTTCATCTTTTATCCAACCCTTTATGTGAACATTCACTAATTCCAATAATATTTTAATTCTCTGGTCCTATTATTGCAGAAAATAATTCTATTTCTCTATCTCTTATAACCAGACCCCTTACTTCTCTTTCTTGTCTTACTGAATTGGTAAAAACTGCCAAAACAGTGTTAATAATCATGGTAACAGTGTTCATTCATGCTAGTTTTGCTTAACACCAGAGAATGATACTGGCTGATGGTTTGTGAGAGATACTCATAGAATCCTTTAAAAAAAGATGCTATTTATTTATTTGAGAGAGAGAGCAGAGCAAGAGAGAGAACACGAGTGGTGGGGAGGGGCAGAAGGAGAGGGAGAAGCAGACTCTTGATCCCAGGACCCGGGAATCATGACCTGAACCGAAGGCAGACGCTTAACCAACTGAGCCACCCAGGCGCCCCTCATAGAATCCTTCTATTCCTAATTTTCCTAGATATTTTGTAAGGGATGGGCACTGAGTTTTATCAGATGTCTTTTCAATATCCTATTGATAATATTGATTTATTAACATATTGCATTACATCGATAATAATAATTATATATATCCTGGGATAAACTCTCCTAGGTCATGGTTTATTTTTCTTTTAGTATACTGTTGACTTTATGTGATATTTTCCATCTGGGACTTTTTACTCCTGTTATCCATCAGGGTTATTCACACATATAAGCATGCATATTATATACATGTGCATTTGGGGGTCACATTGTACATACACTTTTTGTATTCTGAATTTTCTATTTATGTACTATAAACATTTTCCTATGGCATTAGAAATTCTTCAAAACATATTTTTTAATGGCTGTACAATGTATTATCGATATATTATAGCTTATTTAACCCTTCCTCTATTTTTCATTGCTTTAAGTTCTTCCTAATTTTTGCTGTTACAAATAATGCAGAGATGAACATCTCTACATATAAACCTTCACTCCTATCAACAGTTGTTTCCATAGTGTATTAGTTTCCAAGCACTACCACAATCTTAGTGGCTTAAAACAGCAGAAATTTATTCTCTCACTGTTTGAGGCCAAAACCCAAAACCAGGTGTCAGCAAGGCCATGCTCCCTTTGAAGGCTCTAGGAAGAGAATCTTTCCTTGCCTCTTCCGGTTTCTGGTGGCTCCTGGAGCTCCTTGGACTGTGGAGCAGCACTCCGGTGTCTGCCTCTGTCTTTACATGGCCTCCTTTCCTGTGTGTGTCTCTGTGTCCTCTCCATTCCTTATGAGAACACCAGTTATTGGACTTAGGGCCCACCTAAATCCATGATGATATCTTCTCATGGTACTTCATTACATCTACAAAGGTCCTATTTCCAGATAAGGTCGAGGGTTAGGACTTGGGACATGTCTTGAAGGGGACACAGTTCAACTCAGTATACTTTCTGTGAGTAGAAATACAAAGTGAAAGGATAGGAGCTTTCTTAAGCCTCTTCATACTTAGCACCATATTGTTTTCCAGAACGTGTAAGAGGGCCTGGGTCATTTATCATCCGTGGTATAGAGAGTACCCATTCGTCTACATCTTCACCTGCATTAAGTATTACCATTTAAATATATATATACATTTACCTCTCGGATAGGGTAAAAAAAGAAACTCACTATTTTTCAATTTCATTCCATTAATTGTTGGGAAAGTTGACAATATTTTTATGTACTTATTATGGACATTCGTAAATCTCCTATAAAATCTTTGTTCAAGGCTTTTGCCCATTTTTCTTTTGACACATTAGTTGTTTTCTTATTGATACTGTCATTATATACGAAGAATATTAGCCCTTTGTCATATTGCTTGTAAATATTTTCCCAGTTTGTCATTTACCTTTTGATTTTACAAAAGTTTAGCCGTATGTGGTCAAGGATATCAGTATTTCTCTTGTGATTTCTTCGTTTCTAAAGTTCAGAAAATGCTTCCCTATCCAGACATTACCTAAAATATTTACCTAAGTTTCCCAGCCATGTTAGAGTTTCAAGTTTTATATTTTACTCTTTATCTATGTGTATGATATAAGGATCTAAATAGATGGGGTTTCCCCCCATTTTAAAATTGGTTTTTCCCAGCACATTTATTCAATAATTCCTGTATTCCTCATTAATTCCTTTAAAGCAGCGGTTCTCAAGCAGAAGTGATTTTGCCTCTCAGGGACATCTGACAATGTCGGGAGACCTTTTTGGTTGTCCTAACAGGGATAGGAGTGTTATGGGCAGCTAGGGGCTAGAGGTGGGGATGGTGCTGAACATTGTACAGTGCATCCCTCTCCCCCCACAAGAAAGAATTATCCAGCTCAAAATGTCAACAGCGCTGCTGTTGAGAAACCCCTCTTTTACAGTTTATTTTAGACTAGCAGGCCTTCACCGTATTAGATATTAGTTGTTGTTAAATACGGAAACCATAGCTGCTACTCACTCCAGAACCTACTAGGCAGAGTTTCCGCTGTGAGAAACAACTCAGTCCCAGGTTAGTGCCTTCATTTCCTGGGGCCGTTCTTCCGTTTTTCCAAGGAGGAGGCCCTTTTTGATTACTCTTTTTACATGCACAACGCATCTCCTGACTGGAGGTTTCATGGCCTCTCCGCATTCTGGTTTTCGTGTGTACTCTGCTGTCGATGGTGCGATCCGTTTCCCTGATGCCTCAGCATTCCCACTGGCAGGCAGTAGGCACCCTGCAGAGGCCACCAGCTCAGTGTGGTAGGCTGGCCTCTGCTCCACGTTCCTCTCTCTCCGGCCCTCCCCTGACTGTGACCTAGTGACATTCAGGCGCACCACGAAGCCCCCTGCCGCCCTTCGCGTGTGCCCTCCCCTCCAACCGGCAGTAGCGCCGCTGGCGGGCAAGGGCTCACTCCCTCTGCGCCCCCCTGCGCGGTGGCGCGGCGCCCGTTTCCCCACCCACGTGGTCCCCCGCCTGTCCCGCCGCCTCCCTCTTCTAGGACTGGTGCAAGTTGTCAGTCTCTTTCACTTTCATACGCCCCTTCGCGGTGTTGTTCCACGCTTGCACCAGATTCATCAGCCCCCCGCCCCCGCAAAAAAAAAAAAAAAAAATCAGTAACAATTACTCCTTACCTTTGGCGAGGAGGATGGGCTGCTCTAAGTAAGGACGGAAAACCCCACGGAGATGCCCTTGGATGCTCACGGCTGACGGCGTGGCTGTGGCGACGGGGCCCCACCTTTTTGGACTCCCGTGCGCTGCCTCGTCTTGCCCGGGACAGCGCTGCCCCGAGCCCCCATCCGAAGGTGCGGGTCCTGTCCCAGCCCCCGTGGGACCTCCCAGGACCCCGCCTCCCAGCCTGAGCCTGGCAGCAGAGGGAAAGGCGTCTTGCGGCTCCGGGGCTGTCATTTCCCAGGCTGTCCGGAGCCTGTGCTCCGTAGGGAAGAGCCCCTGCTGGTGTCTTGGTTAGGGCACTGCGGAGTGTTAGTGTGCCCTAACCCCGTCGGCACAGTCCAGTGTGTCTTTGAGTGACACTCAAGAAGGGAGAGTACGGCTCCATTCCCATTCTGTGTCAGACGCCCCCAACCCCGCCCGCCATCGGAGAGTCCACCGTGCGGCCCTGTAGGGGTCCCTGCTCCCGGGGTTGGTGACCCCTTCTCTGCTGCATCCCTTGCAGCTGTCCCTTTCCGGCGCCAACCCCATCCATGCAAACTGGTGGCTCCATGTAAAAAACAGAAAGAAGGGGTGGGATGGGGGAGGGGAAGCGGCGCTTTGATCCTGCCCCCCCAAAACACGAGGAGGTTTCTCAGCTCCTTTGAGGCTACGGATCTCCCGGTCAGTGCCTGGGCACTTTCAAGGGCTGCTACCTACTGACATGTTGAGAGTGTCCTTAGAGTTAAATTGTCACAAAACAAAGCATTTAAAAGACAAAGTTGAGGCCGAGATTGCTCTCCTACTTGTAGATCCTAGCCTCTCAGAAGTTGATTGGGACCCCCTAGAGAGGGAGTCCCCTCACAGCCGGGGTCACTCTTGACCACCAGGAACTTGTCAGGTAGGCAACCAAAAATGGAGTAAAAATTTTGAGCTGCCTCAAGAGTACTCCAGAAGGTTTTGTGGAACAGCACAGAGGAGGAGGGTTAGCACACAGGCCCGGTGATCCTGTGATTGGTGTTGGGCTGTCTGGAGATACCACTTCCCTCCCTCTTTCTGCTTATTCTCACCAACCAGATATAAAAACTAAAGACCTAGGCTTTCAGGTGGCTGAAAGCCTAAAACAGGGGGGGGGAAAAAAAAAAAAGCAGAGGTGGTGGGGGTGGGGAAGAAACTGCCCCCTTAAGTAGCTACAAACCCAAAAGGGAAAAAAGAAAAAAAAGGAACTTTAAACCTTTTGTACTGAGCCAATGGCAGGTCTAGCAAACACAGTGCTAGTCCTCATTACTTAGTAAAAAAATAAATAAATAAACCAAGACCAGGGGAACCTGGGTGGCTCAGTTGGTTAAGCATCTGTCTTCGGCTCAGGGTCCTGGGATCGAGCCCCTTCTCCCTCTCGCTCTGCTGCTCCCCCTGCTTGTGCTCTCTCTCGCTCTGTCACTATATAAATAAAATCTTTTTAAAAACCAAAAAACAGGAACAACAAAAAACCCTAAATATAGGGGAAAAAATAAATTTAAAGTATTTAAATAAATTATGTGTATGTGTATGTGTGTGTATAACTAACTTAAAACAAGTTTCTATAATTTGATCCAACTGGAATCCAAAATTTAGATAGTTTTTATAGACTGAAGAATTTATTTTATTTATTTATTTATTTTAAGATATTATTTATTTAGGAAGAAAAAAGGAGAGAGGAGAGGAGCAGAGGGAGAGGGACAAGCAGTCTCTACACTGAGCCTAGACTGAGGAATTTCTATAACAGAAAGATTAAAAGGGTGCTGACTGGCTTTCATGCCTCTACAACCTATGTTCTTCATTAATTTTAACATTTGCTAAAATGCACCAATTTACAAACTTCTTAGGCTTAATACTGGGGCTCAACTTAGAGTTATACCTGGGCATCCCACTGATTTTTTTTTTTAGATTTACTTATTTGAGAGAGAGAGAGAGAGCAGGAGGGAGAGGGAGAGAGAATCTGAAGCAGACTCCACACTGAGCACAGAGCCTGACACGGGGCTCGATCCCACAACTGTGAGTTCATGACCTGAGCTGAAACTAGGAGTTGGACACTGAACCGGCTGAGCCACCCAGGCGCCTCCATCCCACTGAATTTAAACATATGCCCTGATAATCTTTTTTTTTTTTTTCCCTTTTGGGTTTGTAGCTACCTAAGGGGACAGTTTCTTCCCCCCCCACGCCCCCCCCCGCCACCCCATTTTAGGCTTTTAGCCACCTGAAAGCCTAGGTCTTTAGTTTTTATCTCTGGTTGGTAAGAATAAGCAGAAAGAGGGAAGGAAGTGGTATCTCCAGACAGCCCAACACCAACCACAGGATCACCAAGCCTGTGTGCTAACCCTCCTCCTCTGTGCTGTTCCACAAAACCTTCTCGAGTACTCTGTATCTCAAGGCAGCTCAAATATGCTCTAAATATAAAATAGAGGGGAAAATAAGTATGCATCGCTTTAACTGTAGCCTTGCCTAAATCTCCCATAGTCCTAGTACTCACTGACCTAAAATATTCCATGTTAGACATAGATGCTCTGATATAATGAATAATAAATTAAAATTAACATAAGTCTTGGGCTCTTTACAAATTGGCTTGATAAATGGAACCCCATGGATCCCAGTTAAGATTGTTAATATGGCCCCAAATAAATTAAAATAGGACCTTCAAAGATTAAAACTTATTATATAAAACCTAATAAATAAAGGAGTGATTATCCCCACAGCTTCTCCATTTGACAGTCTAATTTTGCCTGTTCTTCAGCCTGAAAAATAACTAACGGTACCTCCTGATAGATTACTACAAGCTTAGTGCTGTGGTCCTATCCACCCAGGCCCCTGTACCCAATACCCAATATTGTTGAAATTATGGATTCTATTCAATCAACAATCGGTAAACATTTTGCTCTTATAGATTGGCTGACGTGTTCTATCCAGTGCCTGTTCAACAGTCTCAGCTGCAGTTTGCCTCCACCTCTGAAGTCCCCAGATACCTTTTCTCAGCTACCCATGGGGTGTTTTTATAGCTTCGCCATCAAACAGTCTTTCCGACCTTGCCGACATCCACCCTTCTCCAGGAATTTAAATCGATAACATCCTTTTTCAAGAAGGCTCACTTGATACACATATTAATGACACTTAAGACTAATATCATTTAGTGCTTTTTGGGTTCTGGTAATATACTCCTCATTTACCAATTTTACTTAATTAAAGTCAACAGGGGAGGTACCTGGCTGGCTCAGTCAGAAGAGCATGTGACTCTTGATCTAGGGGTCGTGAGTTTGAGCTTCACATTGGGCGTAGAGATTACTTAGATAAATAAACTGGAAAAACTTAAAAAAAAAAAAAATCAACAGGCACTCCTGTTGGTGTCTTCAAAAACTCCTTCACTGTAGAGGTTTTGGCAACCATTTATGATGGTCACTGGTTGCCCCTGGGCTTCTGATGAAAGAAAACTGCCCCTCTCCATCTCATGTTACACTCCATCGAAACCTCAAATGACTGGCTACCTACTGGGCTGTCCTGGAAATAGAGACTCTCACAGATCCTGAGCCTGGGACGCTCCATACCCAGCCGCACCTTATGCTTTGGATTAAAACAACACTCCGCAAGCTTGCTATGTCAACTGAGGCCTCCTAAAGACAAGATGGAGCCAAACCTGGACCTTCTGGCATATTCCCCCTGCAGGAGGGGGTGACTTCCCATGTCCTTAGTTTCTTGCCAGACACCAGGGTGCTAAAGGAGGTTACCACTCCCCCAGACCCCTTGGCTACCTGGAGAACCTCCTGGGATTTACTGAGTGAATAGCAGTGGGGGTTCATGTCCTGTACGAATGGCACTACTCGCCATCACACAGGCTGGAGGTCAGGAGAATGTTGTTGCTTTCTATCCCTCAGCCAGAATGTCCCTGATAAAGAATGGGACCCGAGAAACAACATACTTGGCCAAACATCAGGCTGTCATCTTAGCGCCAGATATCCTGGCCTATGGCCCCGTCCTCACATTTATTCTAAGCTGTTGGGCCATTGCCTAAAAATTATCTCCTTCAGGGAAAATATTTTAGAAATCTCTTGCCTCACAAATAGCTAAAATATAAATCGAAATCACACATGCCTCTGCATGTATTAAGGCCACAATACACAGCTTTGCCAGACACTCCTTGTTCCTTTCAGAGTTACAGACATTACTGGTAGTAACAAGACACACGTTTTCACTTTTCAAAATACATAATGCTGGACTCTTGAAAGAAGGTAGTCAACAGAACTTTCATGATAGGTCCCAGGTAATTGGCTTAACTGAGAGACATATGGTCTTCTCAAACAACTCCTTTTCAAACACTAGTACAACAAATTAAAGTTCTCTATCTTGCCCCAGGCCTTAACTTATTTTTTTTTTATAAAGATTTTATTTATCCATTAGAGAGAGAGAGAACATGAGCGGGGGAAGGGGCAGAGGGAGAAGGAGAATCATGCTCCCCACTGAGCAGGAAGCCCGACATGGGGCTCGATCCCAGGACCCTGGGATCATGACCTGAGCCGAAGGCAGACATTTAACCCCCTTAATTTATTTATTTTTTTATTTTTATTTTTTTAAAGATTTTATTTATTTATTTGACAGAGAGAGACACAGCGAGAGAGGGAACACGAGCAGGGGGAGTGGGAGAGGGAGAAGCAGGCTTCCTGCGGAGCAGGGAGCCCGATTCGGGGCTCGATCCCAGGACCCTGGGATCACGACCTGAGCCGAAGGCAGACGCTTAACCGGCTGAGCCACCCAGGCGCCCCCCCCCTTAATTTATTTTTATAAAAGTTCAATCTTATCCCCATCTCATAGGGCTGGAGGCCAGATGAGGGGCACATTCTCTCCTGGGACTCATTAACCATAGATTGTCCCACCAGCCAGAAAGCTTGCTTCTCTGATAGGGGACCAATCTGAACCTAAACTCCCACCCAAAACTCAAACAAAACCCTGTCAGGTATGGCTGTTGAGTATTGGTCTGGTAACTGCTGGTCTGGGTGCTTTCACTGGTTTATAGTCTGGAGACTCACTCAAGTGGATACCCAATCCCACATCCCAGACAACATTGCCCTGGCCCAGAATCTCAGCTAGAGACGACATGGCCCCAGATGATGTTGCTCCAATCCAAGACCTCACCAAATTGGAGGTGACTTCACTTCTTACGCTAAAGTCTCCACCCCAGAAACCCCATGGCCCACCTCTCCTATGGCACAAAGTGGACACAGGCTATTTTGTGCTTTTCTGCCTGAGCTTGCTGTCTGCCTTAGCCCATGATTCTCATATACTCCTTACTCTCTGCTAAAACGTACACCCAACACTTCCATGCCTCAAAGGAAATTTGGTACAGGTTACTAAAACTGATGGAGATTCTTGCTTTCCTCAGGAGGCACCTGCCAGGTATCTGTCACCCCCACCCCCTGGGGAGAGGATCACCCACTCGCTGATGCCTTTTCCTTTTCCTACCCACCCCTCCCCCAGATATCCACCATAATCTCTTGCCTTGTGTCTCCAACCATGACCACCACAACCACTCTTTCCCCTTGGTTGAGCACAACACGTTTTTCTCACAGGTACATTATGCTCTAAATAATGACACCTTCAGGTACTACTGTGGCCCAAACTCAGAGACCCAGAACTTTATGTATGTTTCCATGTTGACTCCCCCACATGTTTCCCCACTCCAACCACACCCTGCAGAAGCAGCCAGCGTCAGCACCAGTGTGGAAGCCTTTCTCAAACAAAATCAAATCGTAACTGCCAACCAGCACCTTTCAGCAGCCCTTTCACATCCTTCCAAGGCTGCACAAAACATTGTCCCTGATGCAACAATCCATGAGTCTCTAACCCAAATGGTAACAGACTGGCCCTCGACTATTTACTAGCCAGGGAAGGAGGGCTTTGTCCATTCAGGGTACTTCCTGCTATATGACATTATTACCTCTGGGCAGGTACAGGCCAGACTACAAGGAATGGGCCAAGAGGTAAAGATTTCTCATAAAGTAACCAACATCTTCCAACAGATTCCCTTAAAATCGGAGATGCCTGGTCTGTTTGTTGGCTATTGCCCACAGAGTAGGGTGCCTGGTTGCACTGATTCTCATCAGATGCCCAATAGGACTTTTCTGAGCTGTCACCCTTACCAAAGTTTGCCTTCCAGTGGCTAAGCCAAGCTGTCCCACTCACCCTTAACATCTCCACAACCCAGATGCAAGTGTTAGCCATCCCAGTTAGTATTGTTAATGATGTTGAGGCACCATAGGATCGATTGCATTATAACTTTTAAAAACTTCATACTTTCCCGATGCCCCAGCATCCCTACTACCAGGCTATGAGTACCCTTGCCCAGGCAGCCAGGTGCATCAGTGTGATAAAGCTGGTCCCTGCCACGAGTATGCCTTCTCACCCTCCCCGGACTGTGACATAGTGACCTTCAAACGCACCAGTGAAATGCCTTCCCTTCTTTTATTAGTGCCCTCCCTTCTGACCCCCGATTAAGGCACTTGCACATGGGTTCTCCCTCTCCCCCAACTCCCCTCTCTTGGCTGGAGTGGGCATCCTCCCATATAGGCCCTGAGTGGGATGTCATACCTCCCCCTTCGAGGACTTGTGAGTATAATCAGTTTCTTTCACTTCCGTACTTCTCTCCATGGTATTATTCTGGGTCCACACCTGACTGACCAAACCAAACCAAACAAAACAAAACAATAGAAAAAATCATTTTGGGGCTCCTGGGTGGCTCAGTCGGTGAGCATCCGACTCTTGATTTTGGCTCAGGTCATGATCTCAGGGTTGTGAGATCGAGCACCGCATTGGGTTCTGTGCTGGGCATGGAGCCTGCTTAGGATTCTCTCTCTCTCTCTGCCCCACCATGCCCCCATAAAAATTAAATAAATGAATAATTTTTTAAAAAACCCATTTTAAGTAATATAATTACTCCTTACACACATGTACCTGTGGCCTCCCTAGTCAAGTTGCTTTTCTTGCACATAGCGTCAAATCATTCCAAACATAGCCTCCATATTGGGTTTTAAAAGATGCAGCTGGTTTCTGATGACGCAATAATTGACACATGGAAACAATTTTACTTTTGTAACTTAATGCAGGAATCTGTCTTGGGACTCTGCAGTTAATTTGTTTGTTGCTTTTTGTAAAAAAACCACATTTTTATTACTGAAGTTTATGATGTACCTTATGTATATCCTTTAAGTCTGTGATCTACTTTGACATATGTTAGGGCAGCCCCCTTATTGACTCCCATTCTAGATGAAGTTGGAATCTTACTGAAATTTTATGAAACCTACATAAGGCTGTGGTTGCTAAACTTTAGTGTGTATTAGAATCACTTGGGGGGCTTGGTAAGAAGACAGTTTTCTTGAAAACTTCCCCCTCCCTCTCTCGTGATTCTGTTAAGTCTGGGTTCAGCCCAAGAATCTGCATTTTAATAATCATCAAGGGATTGTAAGGCAGTCATCCCTAGACTCCATTTAGAGGCACACTGCTGTGAGCAATTTGCACAGAACTGACAGCTTCTTACAGTCTCTTCATTTATTTGGATCTTCTTTTTACCTTTTAGCAAAGTTCTTCCTTCAAATGTTACATCTTGCACACTGTGAATTTTTTTTCCTATTATATCTTGTAATTGTTATTGCTAGTACACAGAAAAGCTATTGATTTTTAGATGTTTGTTTTTTATCCAGCCACTTGGCTAACTTCTCTTGTTAAATCTAATAGTTTTTCAGTTAAACCCTTTGCATGGGTGAGGTGAGGGGGAGATTGGTAAATCAGCTCAGCACCAGGGAACCCTTGATTTTGCCTCCTCCTTCATAACATTATACCTATCATATCTAATTTATGTGTCACTGCATTGCCCAGAGCTTCCAGAACGTTGCTAAATAAACACTCAAAGAGCCCCCCCCCTTAATTTGTTCCTGACTTTAAGGGAATGCCTTATTATGGTTTCACGGTTAAGAATGGTGCTGGCTATTGGTTTTATTTTTATTTTTATTTTTTTAAGATTTATTTATTTACTTTAGAGAGAGAGTGAGTATGAGGCCAGGGAAGGGCAGAGAAAGAGGGAGATAAGCAGCTCCCTGCAGAGCAGGGAGCCTGAGGCAGGGCTCGATCCCAGGACCCCAAAATCATGACCCGAGCCGAAACCAAGAGTTGGATGCCCAACTGACTGAGCCACCCAGGCGCCCCGGTTCTGGCTATTGATTTTAGAAAGATCTCTTTACATTTATGGAATTAAAATTTAAGGGAATAGCTTACTAAAAAAAGAAAAAGAAAAGGGAAATAGCTTACTGTTCCTGGTCTTCTTAATGCTGCTGCTGCCGGGACTTTTTAAAATAAGGAACGGTTGTAGAAACTGTAGGGAGGAAAAAGGCTTTGTTCTTACCCCCTCTTAAATTCTTCACCTGGGACCCTCTAAATTGGGATGACAGAAGGCAGATGAACAAAGGAAAACAAAGAAGTTTATTAGCATGTGAACTCCCACTTATGCCGGATGACTCAAAAGGGTGGGGAGAGCTTGTGGTCTAATACAATGTCGTATGTCATTTATACCACAGTAAGAAAAACAAATTAGGGGTCCATATATCTAACTTCCCAGGGGAGAAGGGGCACTTCTGGAAAAGCAGGCAACTTTTTGGGAAGACCTGTGGGCCCTTGGGAGAATAGACAGGAGACATGCCAGTGTGTGTGTGTGAGTCACTCCTGGTGGGGGATTTATGACAATTGATTTCTTTGGGGAGGCTCTTCTTATAGACAGATAAGGAATTTCAGGAACTCCAATGCCTTCACCCCAAAACAATTCTTATGTCAAAGAGGTATGCTTTGGGGTGGCACATCCTGCCCGATCCCCTTCAAATCTTACTTAGTGCCTTTCAGTGTCTATTTAAGGAGTGAAATTGTTTTTCCTTTTTTTTCTTAAAGGATATTAATAAAATTTCTAACCCATCGGGGCTCCTGGGTGGCTCAGTTGGTTAAGCATCTAACTCTTGATTTTGGCTCAGGTCATGATCTCAGGGTCCTGGGATCGAGCCCCACATTGGGCTCCGCGCTCAACAGGGAGTGTGCTTGAGATTCTCTCCCTCCCCCTCTACTCCCCCCCCCTAAAAATAAATAAATAAATCTTTTTAAAAAATTTCTAACCCATCTTTACCCTTCTGAAATAACATACTCAGTTGTGGCTTATTCTTCTTATTCATTTATTCTGAATTTTATTCCCTACAGTTGCAATCTCTAACTGTGAGATATTTTCATTCTAAAAGTAGCTTGCCTGCCAAACTACAGTCGTCAAAACCAAGGTTTTAAAGATTAGGGTAAGGCACCGACTTCAGTTTTGAATATGAACTAAATTCAGTAAAGGGAAAGTTCTAGGAGGCAAGCTCTTCCAAAACAAACCAAATTTGTTGATATTAAAACCCATGCAGACGGGCACGTGGGTGGTTCAGTCAGTTAAGCGTACGACTTGATTTTGGCTCAGGTCGTGATCTCGTGGGTGGTGGGATCGAGCCCTGAGTTGGGCTCCACACTCAGCCTGGGGAGTCTGCTTGAGGCTTCTCTCTCTCTCTCTCTCTGTCCCTCCCCCTGCCGTGCATGCTCTCTCTCTCTCTCCCCCTCTCTCTAAAATAAATAAATCTTTAAAAAAAATACTAAAACCTGTGGATAGGTAACTTTTTTCCTGATTCACATTCTCTAATTGATCAGAAAACATTTTTGTGGTTTCATAATTCACTGAGAAGACTGAATATGCTTTGAAATCTCCCTTGTTTTTTTTTTTTTTTTACAAATTTGGCTAAATATTCCTTAAACTATGGTCATTTAAGAAATGCACAGTTTAACCGGTTTCAAAACATGCCTACTGGCATGTTTTGAAGAGGCTTCCTGATGATCGATCCATGTATAGAGAAGACAGAGCCAAGAGATCTTTCTGATCCACTCAATAGATGTACCTACAAGATCTAAAGACAGCAATAATTGTTGTCTTGGTTTTTGTTTTGTTTGTTTGTTTAAGGGCATAAGCTATGGATATGTAGGAAAAAAATCAAGAATTTGTAATTTTTGGTAAGGAATTATAAAACTTGATGAAGTTTTATATCAAAAATATTTATTCTGGGGCACCTGGATGGCTCAGTCGGTTAAGCGTCCAGCTCTTGGTTTCGGGTCAGGTCCTGATCTCAGGGTCCTGGAATTGAGCTGCACAGGGGGCCTCGCACTCAGTGAGAAGTCTGCTTGTCTCCTTTTCTCTCTGCCCCTCCCCCTGCTCACACACGTGTTTTCTCTCTCTCTCTAAAATAAATAAATCTTTAAATATATTTATTCAAATATTCAAATCGTTATTCAAAAATATGAGAGATGATATCTTTTTATTCAGAAATAAAATTAGTCTGTATATTTTTTGGAGATATATTCATCAGTTTTTGGTATCAGAAATACCCTACTTTCAAAAGAATTTGGGTAGCTTCCCATAGTTTTCCATGTTAGAACATGAGTATAATATGAGTTAGAACTAGAGTATAATATATTTAGCTTTAAAATTGGCTTTTCCTTAAAAGTTTGAAACTGTTAAAGGATAATATTTAGAATTTGGCAAATTCGTGACTCTCCTGCAGATATAAAAATGAACATGTGTTACAGACTTTATTGTAGTCATTAATCAGTGAGGGAACCAGGCAGATGTTATAACCAGTTCAAAGAGAATTTTTAAAAAATTTATAGATCAACAGTGTTGAATTATAGATAAGCAGTACTGAAATGAATGAATAAGTGAGCTAGTGGAAGCAGAAGTGGGTTTTTCACAGGGGAATCAGTTGAACTCCCACCAGGCAGAACAGAATCTGCATGTCCATAGATAAGAATGATTTTATCTTGCTCTCGGTTACTTAGAATTTACAGTTGTAAACTACCTCATGTGCAGAACCCTCCCGGCCCTCTCAGACAAAATTAATGACTTCCTCCTCCGTTTGCCCATAGTACTTCATTCCTGCCAATTATACCGCACTTGTTTTATTATAGTTAGCTAAGAGTACTTCCTCCTTCGTAGATTATAAGGTCTAGGGTTATTGTTGCTCTTTATATTTTCCAGCACCAGGCACAGTGTCTGGCGTGCAGGAGATCTGTGTCATAGTATCACAAATTACTTTCATTTCCTCTGCTTTCATGAGCCCTTTTCACTCTCTCTTACCCTTTCTTTATCTTCCTGGATCTTGGCTTCTGGGTGTGACTAAATCATCAGCATGAGATCTTACCACCCACAAGCATTGTTTTCATTGGATTCACGGTTTCAGCCTCTTCATATCTATCAGACAGGGCTCAAAGAGAGAAGCAAAACCACAAATGGAGATAGATATAGATATAGAGAGAGATATATATAATATATATATGATTGATTACAGGGATTTGAATTGAACACAAGTGTAGAACCGGTTAAACTGTGCAAAGCTATTGTCTTCCCTTCCATGCTTGAAATCCACTGGGTAGACACTGGGAAGGAAGAGATGCATGAGAAGGGGGCGTGGGGGAAAGTGAAGGAAGACTGAATCCCATGAGCATACAGTGGAACTCATGAGCATGAACTGGAACCCACGAGGACAGACTGGGACCGAGTCCATTCTCCTGACTCCAACCGTGATGAAGTGGATGTCCTACCTGAGAAGCCGGTGCCTCCCTCATGGAACGAACACACTCCTGACCCAGCAGTTGGAGAAGCTGAGGGGGATCTGGGCAGAGGCGAGCAGCTGCAGACCCAGCGCTGCCCTGCAGCAGGAGGGAGCCCGCAGATGACCAGCCATCTGTGGGAGCTACAAAAGCACCTGCCCTGACCCTCCGACATAAAAGCAGGAGGGCTCTGTGCACCTAAAATCATTCCCAAATAAAGCTTGTTTGGTGGTTTTGTTTTGTTTTTTAATGGCTCCTGCTTCACTTTCACCTCTAAATCTCTCTCTCTCTCTCTCTTTTAAAGATTTTATTTATTTATCTGACAGAGAGAGACACAGCAAGAGAGGGAACACAAGCAGGGGGAATGGAGAGGGAGAAGCAGGCTTCCGCTGAGCAGGGAGCCCGATGGGGGGCTCGATCCCAGAACCCTGGGATCATGACCTGAGCCGAAGGCAGATGCTCAACGATTGAGTCACCCAGGCGCCCCTCACCTCCAATTCTCATGTGAAAATATCTCTTGTAGCCCACTCTTAGCCAGAAACCTACAGGGAAGGTAATTCTGGAAAACTTAACAAAGCCAGCACAATATCCATGTGTCTGATTCTGAAATACCCGAGGTTTCCTCTGTGAACCGAAAAATTTGAAATATGGGCAATATTTTGCCAAAAAAGCCACTGTGGGCTGGTGGTGAGGAAAAACCCTTCGTAGATTGGCTGGCAATGGAATTGGTTCCAGAAAGATGGGTTAAGAATTCCATGGGGGAAGGCTAAAACATCCCATGGGAGACAATCACGATTCACAACAGAAGACCCTCAGTCGCCAGTAAAAGGCATAATTATGCTGAGTTTATTGTCTTTCCTGGGGTGAGATAGATTTGAGAAAGATTATCAGTAAGATTTCAAAGCAAAGCCATCTAAATTTAATTAATTAGAACATCATCCACGCATTATAGTTCATTGAGTTTTTTAAAGAAGTGGTGAGTGTAATAAAGGATAATAGAGTTTAGTAGAAATGTAGTGGGCAAGAGCGGGGACTCAACCACTTACTAGCTGTGTGACCCTGAGCAAGATGTTTAAACCTTTGTAAGCCTCTGTATACTCATTTGTAAAATGGCAATAGTAATGGTCTCTACCCCACAGGGTTCTTATGAGGACTTGAGAATTCATATAAAGTGCTTAGCAGAATATTAGGTGCATAGTAAATTAGCTGCTGCCAATATCTTGTCATCATCGTTGTGGTCGCTATTATTTTATTATTGATCTAGGAAATGCTTTCCAGGCAGGTTGATTTCCAGAGTCTCAGTAATACCTTTGTCCACTCAAAGCGGCAGGCCAATTTAGCAGATGGGGCCGGCGTTGACTGTCCCAAGAAATTTGCTCTAGTTATTATTATTTTTTTAAAGATTTTATTTATTTATTTGACAGACACAGCGAGAGAGGGAACACAAGTAGGGGGGTGAGGCTACCCACGGAGCAGGGAGCCCGATGCGGGGCTCGATCCCAGGGCCCTGGGATCATGACCTGAGCCAAAGGCAGACGCTTAACGACTGAGCCACCCAGGCGCCCCTCTAGTTATTTTTAATGCTTCCTTTAGTTGCTCTTCACCCCAACCCCAAAATGCATTCCTCCACTTCCCTGTAAAAGATCTCTTTCCTTTGTCTAAGAAATGGGCTTTGCCGCTTTTCCGATCCCCTGCTCTACCAGATGTTGGGTGAGGATGGTTTTAGAACCCAGGGTGCAATGGCTGGAGACACAGGCACCCTACCGGTCGGTGATGTGGGCAGCAATGGTCCTCCGCAGGGAGAAATGAGATGAGGTTAAAGCGACTGATGGCCTCCCCGAAGCAGAGGTTAGGGACTTGTGTTATGAGGCCACAGAGAAACAGACTGATGTCCACCTCCACCATGGGTGTCCTCCTATAACCATAAACAGGAGCTGTAAGCCTTTGTCAGCCTGAGAAAGAGAGAACTGGGTATCTCTTGATCTTTGTTGAACAATTACAAACAAAGAATGGAATGTTATCCTTTAATTAAAGAGCTATTCTAACCTCCTTCTTTATCCTGATTATCATTGAGTTTCCATAAATCTTTATCTCCTCTAAATCTGCAATCTAATTTTCTTTCCCCCACCCCCCATCTTAATTAGGTTTTCTGGTTTGTGGGCATTTTAACTGGAGAAAAATCACTGAAGTATAATTTGGAAACGATAGTCCCTTCTGGTTTTACTACTCGATTCCAGTATTGATTGGATCCCCAGAATATACTTTCATTTACATACCTCTCTTTTAGAACAAAATCTATGGATCCCATCAATGCGGTAACTTTTTCTCCTTTACTGAGCCCAAACTCACATTACTCCAAATGCGAAAATTCCCTCAGTGGAAATAAATTAAAGGGTTTCTATTTATTGAAAGATGTGTACTGCAGGTACTACCTCGGATATGTTTCTAAGAAAGAAACGCATCAAGTATTCTTTCTGCTTTCGCCTCCTGACCCCCAAAGTATTTCTTGAATCCGTTTCTTTCATGACAGCTCCTGCTTCGGTCCAGGATGTGGGTGTTTCTCTCCAGGAACATTGCAGTAGCTCCCACGCCCACCCCCACCCCCCGATATTTCCATACCGCAACCCCACTGAAATCCTCTTCGCTGGCAAAATAGGTTCCAAACTGAATCATGTTTCCGAGGCTTTGTTCAAGCTCTCCCTCCGCCCAGAATGCCCTTTGAAGCTTTGTTTGCTGGTGAATTCCTTCAGGACCATTTTAAATGTTACCTCCTCCTTTCATCTCTTCCCAGCTCCCTCAGTTGGGATTATGCATGCCTTATTTGGGGCTGGGTAGAGCTTGCTGTATTACAAAAACTGTTATATTTGCATTTGTAATTATTTCATTGTGTCTGTCTTCTCTAGACGCACTGGGGGCAGAATTCTTGCCTTCATGATTGTACCTAACCCACTCACTCCCTGGTGCGGTACCTGAGGCAGGGAGGCACTTACTTGCTTAATACTTGTGGAATGAATGTAAATACGTTTTTTCAGCTGGGTATACAAATAAGAAAGGAAGACATAATAAAGAAGACAATTACTTGGATATTTTTCTGAAGAAACTAGAGAAAGCTGCAAGTAACTGGTTTACAATTTAAAAGAAATGGGCTATTCATTCACAGCTAGAGGATGAAATTCTGGGCTCCCAACACACACTTCTCTCTGTTCCGAAATGCATAGTGCCTACCTAAATGTACGATGAATGTCTTGGAGAAAGAAAAAAAAAAATTTTTTTTTTTTTTTGCTGTCCTCAAAAAAGAAAATCAAAGAACAAAATGGGACTTCTGAGAAAAACTTAGCTTGTGCAACCTAATTTTGAATTACGGTCATGGTTTAAAGTTTTGGTCTTTTTTTTTTTGGTAAGATTTTATTTATTTGTTTGACAGAGAGACACAGCGAGAGCAGGAACACAAGCAGGGGGAGTGGGAGAGGCTTTCCGAGAAGCAGGGAGCCCGATGTGGGGCTCAATCCCAGGACCCCGGGATCATGACCCAGCCGAAGGCAGACGCTTAACGACTGAGCCACCCAGGCACCCCTAGTTAAAGTGTTTTAATAAAGCAGGTCATGGGGCGCCTGGGTGGCTCAGATGGTTAAGCGACTGCCTTCGGCTCAGGTCATGATCCTGGAGTCCCGGGATCGAGTCCCGGGATCGAGTCCCGCATCGGGCTCCCTGCTCTGCAGGGAGTCTGCTTCTCCCTCTGACCCTCCCCCCCTCTCATGTGCTCTCTCTCTCATTCTCTCTGTCTCAAATAAATAAATAAAATCTTTAAAAAAAAATTTTAAAAATAAATAAATAATAAAAAAAATAATAAAGCAGGTCATTTTGATCCAACATACTCTTTCCTCTCATTCTTTTAACATCATCTAGAATGCGTCAGGATCATGCAGCTGGCTATCCAGATGGCCTGTCGGGACAGTACCCGTTGTGATTCTATGCGTTAAGATGCCAAAATTTCTTTGTCCCCCAAATCAGTGTAAAGCATCTCTTTTCTTTGTAAATCTATCATTTAATACTCATCAGGAAATAAAATTGTGAGTGCTCGTGACCTCTAACTGATTGCCAGAATATGTTCTGTGGTGTTTTATTGGAGCTTATTCCCATCATGTCAGCCCTTTCAAGAACATTGAATGTTGTGGTCTCTCCACATTGTCTCGCGTTGGTCAGGTGTGGATTTTGGTGCGGTAACAAGGACAGGGCACACCCTGGCTAGCTCACCGTTCCCAACCAGAGAACTCCCAAAGAGAAGTGTGAATAGAACATGGACATGTGCTTCCTGTGGCCTCCTTGCCTCTTTCTCTACCTCCCATGTCTTTATGGTTCTGGAGAATACTGTAAACACATAGTGAATTTACTCCTCCTAAAGCACTGCCTTCACCTTATTGCTCAATAAGGTGATGCCCGCCCCCCCACCCCGCTGTTACCCAAGAATGTATTTCCCCTCAACCCCCTCCCCAAGCCAGGGTGGCGGGCTCCTTACAGCCTGGCTGCAGGTGCCTCCCCAGCCTTGCCTCCCACCTCACATCTCCTCAACCAAATTCTCCTCACCATCAGCCCCGCTGCCCCACAGACTCTTCTCCACAAATATTTTCTACTCCCTTTTCAGGCAGTTTCTCTGCTAATAGCCTTCTGTTCCCTCTCAGTATGTTGCAATTATATTCATTCTCCAAGGCGCAGCTCAAATGTCACGTTCTCCACAGACCCTGTCCTCATCCCCATAGTCAATCACTCTTACTGTGTAGACATAGATCTTCGTTTTCAATGTATGCACAGCAGTCGTCAGCTTACTGCTTATGCCATAGTTATTTGTGGCCACGTTTATGTTCCCTTGAGCCAAGGTTCCTGCTTTTGTTTTACTCTTTTAATTCCTGTGTTTCCCATTTCCAAGCATAGCGTCTTTCATTCATTCTTCACCAGATATTCATTGAGCACCCTACTATGGGCCAGGCCTTGTTCTAGACTCTGGGGATAAAACAGGAAATGGAAGATAAAATTTCTTCCCTCACAGAGCTTACATTTAGTGAAAGAAGAAGGTCTGATTATAAAATAAATGGATAAAATATAGTACAATGTGCCATGGAGAATAAGGGAAGAGACTGGTGCAGGGAGTTCAGGAGGTAAGGGGTAAGGGTGATTTAAAATTGGTTTTCAGGGCGCCTGGGTGGCTCAGTCGTTAAGCGTCTGCCTTCGGCTCAGGTCATGATCCCGGAGTCCCGGGATCGAGTCCCACATCGGGCTCCCTGCTCGGCGGGGAGCCTGCTTCTCCCTCTGCCCCTCCCGCCCTGCTTGTGCTCTCTCTCTCTGGCTCTCACTCTCACTCTCGCTCTCTCTCAAATAAATAAATAAAATCTTCAAAAAATAAAAATTAAAAATCAAATTTAAAAAATTTTAAAAATAGAAACATTCCGGTCCTCTTAGCGGCACACTTGCAAGTCCTTGTCGGGTTGTGTTGCAGCTCTACACACCTCACGTCCTTGGTTAACTGTGGAGCCACCTTTATTGGTGACTTTCCTCATTTTGCTCCTAATCCTGAGACACACACTTATTTATACCCTGAAACCTTGTAATGCTTACAATTAACATGAAGTGACCCCGTCTGTGGGCATGAGGGGTTGGGGAAGACCGAGAAGGTTGATAATTTATGAGGTCTGTTCCAGGGGGTTTTCTGGACAGGGAGCTATACGGAATGAGAAACTGTATTAGGTCACCTTGCACAAGGTGTGTGTGGCAGGCAGCCCGGCTGTGGAAGAACAGGCATCAGGCAGTTAACTACGTCTTACGAGGCCCTGGTTTCCATAGTTCTCATTCTGGGGATGTGGTGGTTCTGAGTGTTTGGGGGAGTTTGGGTTCTGAGTTGTTGATTCATTCTTCTGGCCGTGGGAAGGATGCAAGATGATGTACGACCTTCTTCAGCACCAGTCTGAACCCTCCAAAGCAACCTCTGCTCCCATCTCTTTCATGTGGTTTTTGTCTTTCCAAAGAAGTCATCAGTATAATTTCTAAGAGACTGTTGGGAGGATTTTTGTATGAGGTCATACCCTGCTTCACCAACAGAACATTAAAAGCCTAGCCTACATTCTCTTTCAGGTTTCTCACCGAATTCCTAAGTAGTCACCGTTAAGCTGGAATAAATCTGTAATTCTTCTTGTTTCTCTTGGATCACAAATGGGCAGGGCATCAGTGAGATTTAGGACAGCTACTTATAATAATAGACTTTTAATTATTGAGTGCTTGCCATATGCTTACCAAAGAGCCTTATATGTATTAACTCCCTTAATCCTCGTGGCAGCCCTAGGAAATAGGTACTATTATGATCCCATTCTTTAGATAAGAAGACTGAGGCTTAGGGAGGTTAAGCGATTTGCACAACATCACCCCGCCACTAAGTGGCAAAGCCTGGACTTGAAACCAGAGAATCTGGATCCAGGACGTGTGTTCACGGTTCTGGCTGTGGTCTGCATTCCCACTCTAACGGAGGGGGGACGAATTATCATTAGGGCCATCACCTTTGGTATAAGGCATCCACCGAGCAGCTGCTAGTCTGCTGGCCCAGGACATCCAAGTTCAGGGTTTGGGGTTCGATGGTCATGTGCAGTAGCCTAGCATTTCTAAGCCTTAGCATTCTACCGCTAGCCGTATAAGATTCTGCTGGAGTCTCCTTCTCAGGGTCCCCATCTCTTGGACTTAGTGGACTTCTCTGTCCTTTGGGGATTTCTTGTTTGCTCTGGTTTCTTTCATGTTTGGTTGTTTCTCTTCACTGCACCAGGCCTGAGGTGCAAGAGGGAATCAGCATCCTGAGGAGTCATAGTTTGTCTTGGCACTTGGAGCTGGGACTCTGGGTCAGAAGAGGCCGCCGTGATGCTCTTTCAAAGCTGTAGGCTAGGGACTTTTAGGCACGAGGATTTCATTTTCAATTAGCTGCGGTCAGACTGCTTTACCGAGTTGTTTTGTGTTTGTGTTTTGCCTTAGGGATGGGAAGGCATATGAAGTAATTGCATATGGTGGAGGCTCTAGAAAAGGTTCTTTAGAGCTGCTGAATCAGGCCTGTCAAGAGTAAACACCTCATTGTCATCTATAAAATAAAATTAATAATGTTTACCTAGCCTTTTTCAGACCTCCCAGGATACCGTGAGTAATCATTTGATTCCGGGTCTATAAAATGCAGCTAGCTCTTTAGGGGGAGGTATGGTTGTGTATTTATAAAACCTTCGTAAAAATTATATATGAAAGAGTAGTCACTGCTAATAATAAGTAAGGAAGCCATTCCCTGGCCTTAATTCTTCCACCTTGTTAGAGAAACCACCTATTTGCTTGGAACATCTGATTCAGCAGGGCAGAATTCTGTGAAATTATTCTTGCCTAAGAATCCATGTACCTCTCAAGGAGCTCATGGACAGAGGGACTTCATCATTTTTATATGGAATAATGTGAGGTATTGGATAAGATATTTGGCCTGTAAACAGAGCATGTGAATGCATTTAGAGTATCTGAATGTCAGCTAGAATAAAAGATTCAGCTGTTGTAACAAGAAACCCAACAATAATGTGGCTTAAAAATGAAGTTTATTTTTTTTCTCACGTAAGAGTCCAGGGTGACGGTCCCATATCATCGGAGGAGGAGAGGTTCATGAGAGCCAGGCCATGCTCAGCATAGCTTCTTTCTTCTGCTCATCACCATCTCAGCCCATGGGAAATGAGTGTTTGAGAGCTGTGTGCGCCGGGCCAGGAAGATCCCACTGGCAGGAATTTAGTCACATGGTGACTTCACAGCCCACAGGGGTTTGAGCAGTCAAAGACCTAGCTATTCTTCGAACATGGAAGAATGGGTCTTCATAGACAGCTAACATTCCGGACACAGTTGGTCCGGTCCCTCTGGCCACCAGATATCACTGAACACCCTGTTTCCAACAGGTAAAACACTCTCTCTTCATCCCAAGTGAGACAAGCAAAACCCATCCATTAATGTACCACCTGAAAGTTCTCGATCTCTGGGTAATGCACAGTCCTTCCCATCAAGCTTGGATGTGGTTCCTCATGGTCTGGCAGCCTGTGAACTGAAAGGCACGTGATCGTCCCTCTACGTCATACTCACACTCAGCATACAATGGTAGAGCAGGGGGTGGAAAACCACAATTAAAATTGCCATCTGAAAAAGAGGAGAAGGAAATGCACACAGCTGCCCCCCGCCCACAGCCATGCTGGAATCCCGGAGCAGGCAGCGGGAAGGCTCCCTGCCCTACAGAGGGAGGTTCCCCAATGGGACCCTGATTCTGCTCTTCGGGAGGACCCCCTCGTTCCTGGCTCTGTGTGTCCCTTGGCCCTGACCCTGGGGGGGCATATTCCTATCCTCGTTATCCGAATCTGAAGTGGGTGTTGGGATCTGCCCTCCTTGGTGGCTGTCCAGCTTTCGCAGCACATTGCCTGCTGGTGCAAATTTAGAGGTCTGCGAGTACAGCGGTCACAAGGTTTTATGGGCTTGGCAGCAGTACTTCACAAAACCCACAGTTCCCTCGGAAACTCCACTGACTTCGGATCTGTTAATTTCCAGGCAGTTCACATACCAGCAGTCTCTCCCCAAGTTCTTTCCAAGTCATGGCTCTCGGGCCTGCTTTATTTCTTTGCTTCCATGCTTTCCTCTCTCAAATTAATGGCAGCCGTATTGGGGCCTCGGAAACAAAAGACTTTGGAAGGAGGGCAACATGCTTTTCTCTCATCTCTAATCTCATGCTGTATGAGGTGTAGAAGCCACGGGCCTTTCCAACCCTTCAGGGCCCCAAATTTCTACACTCTTCCCAGTCTTTTGCATCTGTCTCTTTGCAAAGCTGTCTATCCTGCCCTAGGCTTGTCTCTTTCTTATAATTCATACTAAGAACGAGAACAGCTAATTCATACCAATATGCAGGTTCTTTTCAGTCATTTCTCGTAAAGTTTTAAGTGCAATCGGAATGTGATCTGCTTTCCAAGTCAGACATATCAGGGGACAGTTTTGTTTTCTTTCTTTCTTTTTTTAACGAATCAAGAAACTTTGTTGACACAGACCAGATTTTTGTAAGACATTTTCCCTGTGTCGGTTTCTTTTAACTGTGGTAAAATATCATAACATAAAATTTACCATGTTAACCAATTAAGTGTGTGATTCACTGGCATTCAGTACATTCCCATTGTTGTGCAACCATCACCACCACCCATCTCCAGAACTCTTTTCGTCTCGCAAAACTGAAACTCTGTCCCCATTAAACATTAACTCCCCATTCCCCCTTTCTCCCCAGCCCCTGGCAAGCCATTCTACTTTCTGTCTCTATGAACTTGACTCCCCTAAAAGGCCCCTAAAACTGCAATCATACACTATGTGTCCTTCCGTCACTGGCTTATTTCATTTAATAAGATGTCCTCAAGGGTCATCCGTTTTGTAGCATGGGTCGGAATTTCTCTCCTCTTTAAGGCTGAGTAATATTCCGTTGTATGTATGTATGTCTCACATTTTGTTTATCCCTTTCCCCATCAATGGGCATTTAGGTTGCTTCCACCTTTTGGCTATTGTGAAAAATGCTGCTGGGAACATTTATGTGCAAATATCTCTTCAAGTCTCTGCCTTCAATCCGTATGGCTTCATAGCCTGAAATGGAAGTACTGGATCATATGTTAATACCTGGTGTAATGTTTTCAGGACCCTCCACACTGTTTTTCACAGCAGCTGCACCATTTTCTGTTCCCAGCAGTGGTGCACAAGGGTTCCAATTTCTCTACATCTTCGCCAACACTTGCTATTTTCTGGGGTTTTGTGTGTGTGTGTGTTTGATAATAGACATCCTCATGGGTGTCTTTTTTTGATGTGCTATTGTTTCTTTTTTTTTTTTTTAAGATTTTATTTATTTATTCACGAGAGACAGAGAGAGAGAGAGGCAGAGGGAGAAGCAGGCTCCCAAGGAGCAGGGAGCCCGATGTGGGACTTGATCCCAGGACCCTGGGATCATGACCTGAGCCGAAGGCAGACGCTTAACCATCTGAGCCACCCAGGCGCCCTGTGCTATTGTTTCTTTTACTTTTTTTATTATGGTGAAATATATATAACATAAATTTTGCCATTTTAACCATTTTTAAGTATACAATTCAGTGGCATTAATTACATTCACAAAGTAGTACAACCATCACCACTCTATTTCCAAAACTTTTTCTTTTCCTTTTTTTAAGATTTTATTTTTAAGTAATCTCTCCACCTGTCGTGGGGCTTGAACCCACAGCCCTGTGATCAAGAGTCACATGCTCCACTGACTGAGGCAGCCAGGTGCCCCTCCAAAACTTCTTCATCATCCCATTGGTGAAGTGTTTAAGAGTCAATTTTAGACATTATGACAATTGATCCCTAAATGCTTCGGTATGTGTCTCTAGAAAACAGAGACCTTTTCCTCTGTAATACAATACTATTACTGTATGATACTCTACTATTGTGATATGAACACTAGTCACTCACATTCCCCTAGAGAGAACTTACAAACAGGGCCACCCTTCCTTGAAAAGGAGGCTGCTAATTATAGTAGAGTTGAGCATCTACTTGCCCAGTTAAAATGGAAGAAGGGAGAATGGATTCTGGTGCTTTACCAACCTACAGCAATAATGCACTAAAGGCTTCACTGATTCACATTAAACAAATTTTGGTGGCTGGTGATACTGGGAGTTTGGTGCAGTGTCTCAGTGATGTTATCGAGGAGTCCGTTCTTTCCATCTTCTGCTCTGCTACCCCAGTATGTTGTCTTTGGATCATTTTTGTTGTCTCATGGTTACATGATGACTAACATGACACTAGGTATCATATTTTCACAACAGCATCCCCAGTGGGAAAGGAGAAGAGTGAAAGAAGCTTTCCATTACCAGGGATGCAAACCCTTCTCATTTGCTCTTCAGCAAGTAGAATTCCCCTTACTCTCACTGGCCAGGTTCAAGAGGTCTGGAAAGATATGCATTGCAGGAATGACATAGCCATGATTGGCTTAGACCAGTAATGACTTACATCAGTCAGGGCTGAAAGCATCCCAGTCCTGATTAAAACTAGACAGTCACCTAAGAGGAGAAATGACTGGTGGGTTGGCAATAAATCTGCCACATGGGCAACATTTTTAAATATTGTTAAAGATATAAATGGACTCTGGGGAAATTCTTAGAAATTCTAAGAAGATATCAAATTGAAAACCTGGTAGGAGGGGCTTCTTTCTGGGATTATTCCATAAATGGTGTGGGGACAGTGTCTACCATCTGTTTCTGAGAGAAAGAGTTCTTTGGGCCACTAGCATGAGAGGATCCCTATAGTGATCTGTCAGTGGAATGATGGTAACTGCTTTTAGAAATCAAGAGAGCACTGGGGATAAACCAGTCACCATGGTTCTACTTAGAAATCATCATGTTCTTTTGGAGATGGTAATATTTTACGGAAATCTTTTACTAATTAATATATTTTCTCTTGCCGGTACTCACGAAAATCATTTTGGGGCAAAATTGACCTCATTGATTGAAAAATATTGTTCACATCCAATTAAAGAACATCATATGTTTTAGGATGACACCAGGTCACCCAAATTATGCTTTCCCAAACTTAGGATTCAGCGAAAGCAAATTTTTACTGTCAGCATAATGAGCTGGTTGTACTGCAGATTTGTATCTGAGAGCCTATAAACATTTTAGCAAAACAAAACAAGTAGTCCTTGTTATTACCCCTTATTATTGTAAATGAATTACAAAATAACACAAGGATTTCACATTTGCTCATGACACGACCGGAAAATAACTTAAGATTCCCAAAAGGTTAAAAAAAAAAATCAAGGATGCTCTTGGTTCATAGACACTGTGACAATCCCAGTTATTAGTGGGTGACTCGTTAATCTTTCCTGTTCCATTCCAGCTGGCCCTGAGAGCAGAAAGAAAAAATTGCTTTGGCAGGGAGCTCATTTCCTGATAAATTACAGAATTAAAAAGACAAAAAACAAAAAACAGATAAAGATCCCGAACGTCACTTGCAGTGGAATATGGTTAACATTTATTGAAAAGCCATCAAATGCTAAGCAGTTATCAGTGCTTTCAATGTATTTCCAACCGTCATAAAAAAACTTCTGAGTAAGTACCATTATTATTCCCACTTGACTGACGAAGAAACTGAGGCAGAGAGAGATTAACAACCAGGCTCGCACAAGCAGTCGTGGCAGAGCTGAAACTCGAAGACATAGTCATCTGGCTCCAGAGTCCTTGAGCTATAGCTGCCTCCTCACTATGACCTTAGCTTGTGCAAAATCCTTCTGACTCATAACAGGCAAATCCTTTCCAGCCCCAGAAAATATTATCTTACCTTGGGGACATTTTATTATAAGTGGTTTCTCACCAATAAAGTTGTGAAATCTGTAAATGAAGATGATCCAGTGGGCTTTACTTTTCCATTTGTAGATTGGCGGAGTTTTACCATCGCTGATAGACTAGAAGGTTTGTCTTCAAGGATTATCATTGGTAACAGTATGCTGTATTCTTTGACCTCAGTAGCTTCATGAGGTTATACTGTAAGAACCATCTGTTTGGAAATTTGATGATAAAGGTATAAATAATTATATGACCTCAACTTTATCAAGACCCCTTTTTCGAGTCAGTTAAAGTAGTTGGAATCTTGGGTGCCCAGGTAAAGTGTGCTTAAAGTAACACTTTGTTGGGGCGCCTGAGTGGCTCAGTTGGTTAAGGTTAAGCTTCTGCCTTTGGCTCAGGTCATGATCCCAGGGTCCTGGGATCGAGTCCCACATCGGGCTCCCTGCTCAGCAGGAAGCCTGCTTCTCCCTCTGCCTGCCGCTCCCCCTGCTTGTGTCCATTCTCTCTCTCTCTCTCTGACAAATAAATAAAATCTTTTTTTTTTTTAAAGTAACACCTTGTTTGCTTCCATGAGATTGTAAGTTTTCAAATGGCCAGGTCTTCTCTTGATGATTTACAGCTGGAGGACTTACAGAAGAACCGAAGTGTCACCAGCGGGAGCCACCACAAATGTTTGCGACAGGTCAGGTTCTCTCTGAGGAAGAAGGAAAGCTTCAGAGAAGCAGGGGACAGAGCAGCATTTTCAGCCTGTGACTCTGTGCTGACGAGTCTCCACGATGCAGTCTCACTCATGCCACAGATGGGGTGAAAGAGAGTGAAGCTCAAACTTTGGGAATACTTATTGCAAGAAAAGGACACACAATAGACATGTGCAGAGTACAGAGAGCTCGTATTGGCTCTCTAGGAGGATTTGACCATCTGGATAACAGCTTTGCAAATCATTTGGATAAATGATACCATTTGGAGGAGAGCCTTCCAAATCAAATCTAAATGCCAGAACCCCTTCAAGAAGGTTTGTGCAATTTTGGCTCTTTTCCTCCTGTTGTCAGAAACTCATTAGGTGCCATTGTTCCAGATAGAGTTTACCATTTGGGACACGGGAACTATCCTAAGTTTCTTTATTCTGAGGTATTATTGGAAGATTAATATCAATGGAGTAAATATTACACAGACTAAAAAAAAAGAAGTATAATTCAGAATGCAAAGATAAAAGCATCTTAGGAGCATGGAGTGCTCCTTCCCCACGCCCCCTCTTTTCCTTAAAAAGGCAAGGAAAAATGTCCTCTCTTAGCTGGTAGGTACGGTGTTGCTATAGCTCAGGGAAAGGGTAGAATGTGTCCTTGCTAGGAAATGTAAGTAAAGTTTGGGTGATACTTTCTAATGTGACTGGAAGCAATGGACCAGTTTATTTTGATGGTGTCTGGAAGGATAGAAGAAAGAGAACCATCTCCGTTTTAACTTTTAATTCTCAGATAACACTGAGGCAGTGAAGAGAGTTAATTTAATAGACCTATTCATTTATTCTTTGCAGAGGTACTTCCAGTCAAATATCTAAACTTATTAAGCCAGAACAGCTCAGAGAGGATTATGAAACCTCACCAAATCAAATGTTATTTCCTGCCGCCTCCAGAATCCTCCTCCAGTGCAGAGAGTAGAGAATGCATCAGTGTTGTTTCTTTACTGCAGGTTTCTTTGGTCACATTATAAGCTGCATATGGGCTAAAGAAGGACAAATAGATTATTTTGGACAAGAAGAGAAAAAAGTATATGTAACAGAGTCCTCTACTGCGGTTAATACAGTCCCACCAGAGAGGGAGAAAGAAGTAACAGGACCAAGATATGTCAGATGGGGCATTGATAGGTTAACAATACCAGAAACAATACCAAATAACTCAAAGATGGATAGGGAGGTGATGTAGGTAAGGGAGCCTTCCACACACACACACACACACACACACACACACACTTCGTTGTTCTGTTCTTAAGCTCATGCTTATCAGTTGCCAAAACAACCTGGCATGGTAGGGTGTATTATGACTAAAGTATATGTTCTCCATTACAAGACTCTTCCTTTACTATTTCAGAAAACTGACTTAGATCATCACATATTTCCTGATCCTTGTCAAAGTGATTTATAAACTGTCTAGGGTCTAACCCACTTCAATAAGACAATAGAGATCTATAGTTTAAAAAGACATAAACATGGGGTGCCTGGGTGGCTCAGTTGGTTAAGCATTGGACTCTTGATTTCAGCTCAGGTCATGATCCCAGGGTCCTGAGATTGAGCCTCGCGTCAGGCTCTGCGCTGAGAGTGTTGCCTGCTTCAGATTCTCTCTCTCACTCTCCTTCTGCCCCTTTCCCCTCTCCCCAGCTCGCACTCTCAAATAGATAGATAGATGATAGATACATACATACATACATACATACATACATACATACATACATAGATATAACCAGGGGTGCCTGGCTGGCTCAATTAGTAGAGCATGTGACTATTGATCTTGGGGTCATGAGTTCAAGCCCCACATTGGGCATAGAGCTTACTTAAAAAAAAAATTAAACTTTTGCCCTGCAAAAGACCCTGTTAAGTGCCAAGACAATTCAGTGGAGGAAAAGAGTCTTTTAAACAAATTGTTCTGGATATGCAAATGAATGAAGTTACCTTACACCACTGGCAAAAATTAACTGAAAATGGATCAAAGACCTAAAAGGGAAGAGCTAAAGCTCTAAAACACCTTGAATAAAACATAGGGGGGAGCCTCATTATGTTGGATTTGACAATGATTTCTTGGATAGAATACCAAAAGCACAGAAAACAAAAGAAAAAATAAAGTAGACTTCATCAAAATTAAAAACTTTGGTGCATCGACAGACACTATCAACAGAGTGAAAAGGCAACTCACATAATGGGAGAAAAATTTGTAAATCATATATCTGACAAGGGATTAATATCCATGGATTAACTAATATATATATTAATATATAAAGAACTCCTGGGACGCCTAGGTGGCTCAGTCAGTTAAGCGTCTGCCTTCAGCTCAGCTCATGATCCCAGGGTCCTGGGATCGAGTCCCACATCGGGCTCCTTGCTTGACGGGGAGCCTGCTTCTCCCTCTGCCTCTGCCCCTCCCCCTGCTTGTGCTCTCTCTCTCTCTCAAAATAAATAAATGAAATCTTTACCAAAAAAAAAAAAAAAAAAAAAA